>NC_139714.1:18887538-19400038 GCF_964188405.1 Protomyctophum parallelum
TCCTTCCATCGTCCTATACATGTAATAATGTATAACTGTACGAGGGATCTACGCTGTCCTTCCATCGTCCTATACATGTAATAATGGATAACTGTACGAGGGATCTACGCTGTCCTTCCATCGTCCTATACATGTAATAATGTTTAACTGTACGAGGGATCTACGCTGTCCTTCCATCGTCCTATACATGTAATAATGTTTAACTGTACGAGGGATCTACCCTGTCCTTCCATCGTCCTATACATGTAATAATGTTTAACTGTACGAGGGATCTACCCTGTCCTTCCATCGTCCTACACATGTAATAATGTTTAACTGTACGAGGGATCTACGCTGTCCTTCCATCGTCCTACATGTAACCTGGTCAAACCATGTGTAAACGGTTGATATATGCTGCTGACGTGAGGAGGACGTGTGGAAAGGACAAGGTTATTGGATCAACGGTTGATGGACGTGGCTGGCGCCACAAGGGGCGTCGGTGGCTCAGCGGTAGAGTGGCTGGATGGGAACCGCAAGGTCGCCAGTTCGAGCCCGGGCTCCCCCAGAGTTAGTGTCGAAGTGTCCTTGAGCAAGACACTGAACACCTAATTGTGCTGGTCGGTGCCTTGCATGGTTTCCGCCGCCATCGGTGTATGAATGTGTGTGTGAATGGGTGAATGTAATGCGCAATTTCACGAAGCGACGCTTGTAGATCTGTTATTTTCACTAGTTTGGGTCCTACAGGGCAAAACGTCAAATCTCTCTTTTGGGTGTCGACCTGAAAAGTTTTGCGAACCACTGCTAAAGTCTAAATTCTATTATATTAATTGCTTCTCCTTTGATGTTAGGAAAATAATTATTGCTCAAGTGATTCTTCCCATTATTGACTACGCAGATGTTGTGTATCTGAACACAACTGACTCTCATCTTAAACCTCTAAATGTTTTATACAACTCCCTGTGCAGGTTTGTATTGAGATGCCCATAGGCCATATGATACCCACCACTGCCTCATGTACAAATCACTCAATTGGCTGCAGCCTAAATCAAGACGGCAACTACACTGGTATCTCTTCACTTATAAATGCATTTATTTTAGGTGCCCTGCTTACTTAAAACAGTACCTGACTCAGTCTACCTCATCCTATCCACTAAGACATCTACAATACCCTTACTTTAAAATCCCCAAAATCTCCAATGTGGTTGGGCGTAGGTCTTTCTCCTACAAAGCCCCATTCGATTGGAACAACCTCCCTCTATATCTTAGATCCATCTCGTCATATAGTTGCTTCAGGACCTCCTTACATTCACATCTAGACTCAACTTGTCTATGCTTCTAACCTGACTGTAACCTTTTATGACCCTGAAATATTTGCGCTGTGACCTTATCTACACTGTGTATTATGTGGTGGTTGGTGGTGTAGGTGGAAGATGGTGAGCAAGCTATTTGTGTATATATGTATGTATTTGTATATCTGTTTGTATCTGTGTACTGCATATTTTGTGTATTTGTGTACAGTATGCTTTTCTGTATTTAGATTTTTATGGGTCCCTCTTGAAAATGAGATGCTGCATCTCAAGGGGCTGTCCCTTCAATAAAAATCTGAAATCTAAATCATCCCGATCCCTTCTTCTCGTATCTGTCAGATTGAATGCTTTCCTTCTTTCTTATTGTTTATTTGTGGTATCTCATGACCCTTGACCCCGCTGAGGGCTCCACTGTGTGACCCATGCAGTATAATATTTGACCCCAGCATATTTATCTCCCCTTAATTATTACGACGTGTCGCCGAAGGGGTCAGAACTGGCCTGGGAGGCTCTCGTATTGTATTTTATGTTCCCGGTCAGGAGCGGATGGTATCTTACGTCATGTTGTAGTCACTGGTTTGTAGTCATCAGGATGGTATCTTACGTCATGTTGTAGTCACTGGTTTGTAGTCATCAGGATGGTATCTTACGTCATGTTGTAGTCACTGGTTTGTAGTCATCAGGATGGTATCTTACGTCATGTTGTAGTCACTGGTTTGTAGTCATCAGGATGGTATCTTACGTCATGTTGTAGTCACTGGTTTGTAGTCATCAGGATGGTATCTTACGTCATGTTGTAGTCACTGGTTTGTAGTCATCAGGATGGTATCTTACGTCATAGTCACTGGTTTGTAGTCATCAGGATGGTATCTTACGTCATGTTGTACTCAAAGTTCTGTAGTCATCAGGATGGTATTTATGCTGGGGACCACCTGGAACCCCCTCAAGGACCACTGGTGGACCACTGCAGTATAGTGTGGTCCCGGACCCCCCAGGGGGCCCTCGAGGGGGTTCCGGTGGGTCCTCCTTTCGTGTTGTTTTACAAATGACAGTTTGGGACCGGACGCCCGGACAAAAAGAAAAGTTCCATCGTGAGATTTTGTTTTAGCTACACTGCCTGTATCTCTGTCACTCTCTCTCTCTCTCTCTCTCTTTGTCCGTGTCAATCTTTCTCAATCTGTCTCTCTCTCTCTCTCTCTTTCTTTCTTTCACTCTCTTGCCAAGTCTTTTTTCCCATGGGTGACCCTTCTCTTCCACATCCCTGATTCAGAACAAGAGGGGCTGTAACCCCAGACACACGCACGCACACACACACACACACACACACACACACACACACACACACACACACACACACACACACACATACGGACACACACACATACGGACACACACAGCCACTCAGACGGACACAAACACGTACATATGCAAGCATGCACGCACAGACGAACATGCACACTGCACACACACACACACACACTGTAACCTCAGCATCCATCACAGGATCAATTACTGAATTTACATCCCAGACTGGAGTGCCAGGAACAGAGAGAGAGAGAGAGAGAGAGAGGGCATGCGCGCGCGCACACACACACACACACACACACACACACTCTCTCTCTCTCTCTCTCTCTCTCTCTCTCTCTCTCTCTCTCTCTCTCTCTCTCTCTCTCCTCACCATGCCCCTATAGCGGGTATGCACATGTGAGTGGAAAAGTGAGTTTCATCTTGGAAGTAGCTAGATGTTCCGTCTTTTGATTAATCCTCCGTTCCTGGCATCCAATTAATAAGGATGTATGAGCTGTCAATCATTTGAAAATAACCGATCAATCCTGGTCTCTAAACTGCCTCCCCCTGGCCAGCCGGGACGCCTGATGGAGGGGAAAGGAACTGGTTGGAATAACGTGTTGCTTCCACGCGCTACGTCCAACCAGGGAAACTCCCCCCTGTCAGGTGTATAGGAGCAACTTGGACACTCAAGCATGAAGGAAGCATGAGTTAAGTCCGTTGCTCTCCCTAGGTTGGCGGAGGGTGTGTAGAGCCCAGGATCACATCACAGGATGATTGACACAGGGGTGAAAAATGGGTTACAAAATCGTGGGACAAAAAAAAAAAGAAAAAAAAAAAAATGAAAATAACCGATCTATACACATACGGTATGTCATAGATCGTTCAGTCTTTGGACTGAGTTGAGACACACACACACACACACACACACACACGCAAACACGTACACACACACACGCATGTACACATGCACACACGCACACACAGTCATATGCGGTACCCACACAAAGGATAGTAGGCCTAGCTATAATTGCTAGCCTTCACGGTGGCATAAGAAAGTTCATTATAAAAAAGGGTCTATCTTAGTGACAAAAAAAGGCACATGGATCCCATTACAGACTGTGTGTGTGCGTGTGTGTGTGTGTGTGTGTGTGTGTGTGTGTGTGTGTGTTTGTCTGTGTGTGTGTGTGCTTGTTTATGTTACTCCTTCACTCATTAAGGATGTAATGCCTATAATAGTTGGCACGTGAACAGCGTTCTAGCCTTGCTGGCGTCTGAACACAGCAAACATGAAACGGGAATTAAAAAAACACAAAGTGTCCTCGGGAGTAAACACAAAATAAACACGCAACACCTGTTCTCATCAGAGGTCCTGAGGTGAAACAGTGCTGCCATTGTTGTACGGAAATTAGCGTTAATTCAACGCAGACAGTTTTACTCTCCGAGTTACATTAACCACTTATATAAGCACTATTTTTATACTTTTTGCCGTATGCGAAAATAGCGGAAATGTCCAATATCTGCGTCCTCACAACAATATGCTGTATTGTGTGAGCATGCGTTGGCTATTTTTGTACGATTACTATTCTGTATAATTACAGTGGCGATGCCGATGTATTGTGAGCTTGTAGATCTGCTATTTTCTGAAGAATTTGTACACATTTGTCTGCCTGACAGAGTGTTCTGTATATATCCACGTCAGCACGCATGTATAACCACTGCACAATTTCTGTGTGTATTGCATATGCCGTTGCTTTTGCGTGCGTGCGTGCGTGCCATAGAATATATGCCATAGAAAATATGGACAAGACAAATATGAAGCCTGTCAGTCCTTGAATTGTAAATCGCCATCTTTCTAGATCCGTTTGGGCCCAGCTGGCCCATTGGCTGGCCCAGACAACGAGGCGGGACTTCCCCCCTTCTTCTTAGTTGTTTTTTATTTTGACTCGAGTGGGTGGGGAATGCCGATCATAGACTGTAACGGTAGCCACGCCCCTCAGAACATACGACTTTATGGTAATTTTTTTTATAAATGGGACCATAATTTTCCAAAAAGAATATTATGACATTAGAAATGAGACTTTAAACTAGTGACTGGAAGCAGAAAGTATTCATGACCATGTTTATTAAGGTAATACAGTCTAGGTGAAGTTGGGCCCAAATACATGGACCTCTATGGAGATTTTTTTTGGGCCCAATGACAGCGCCACAACAGGCCATTATATAACTTTCAGGAAATCCCGATTTCCTCAGTGGCTTCACAAAATATCTGTCTGACTGCCCCCCTGGTGCGTGCGCGTGAGAGATTTGGCAAGTGTTATTTTTAAGATGCATGTCTCACATCCATCCGATAACTTCAACACTTATTGCAGGATGATTGACGGCAGCTGTGCCTTTTCTGTATATTTTGAAATGAGGCTTTCGTTGCATTTGCTTCATTTGCTTTGTATATTTGACCCCGAGCAGCAGCTCTCTGTTATAATAATAATAATAATAACTTTAATTATAATAGCACATTTCTAGACAAGGTCACAGAGTGCTGTACAACAAATACACACTAAAAGGAGGGGAAACAGAAGTCAAAGTCGTACGATTTGTCACACACGTTACCGCAGTGACATTTTAAATAATCATAGTTAAATCATCATAAAAAAGCTCTGGGGCTTGGATGAAGAGCAGAGATGAGGCAGGTGCAGAGGAGCTGCTCTGGGGGGCCTGGATGAAGCGCAGAGGAGCCCTTCTAGTTTAGTGACAACGGCTTTCCATGATGTGTCATCATTTGTGCAGGCATGGGGGGCTGTTTGGACCCGCTCCCAAAATGTACAAGTCTGCAGTAAAGAAAAGGACGTCTTAATTGACCAATAATTGTTTGAATGAAGTCATGGAGATCTAACGGTTAACTCCAGTGTCTCTGCACAGCTCCACAGCATGTGGACCACCATGCATTCCCTCGTTTAGATTGACCTCCTCCAGCTCTCCTAAACCTGGACGAGTTCTCTTTAACTCATTTAGATCCGAGACCAGTTTAACTCATTTAGATCTGAGACCAGTTTAACTCATTTAGATCCGAGACCAGTTTAACTCATTTAGATCTGAGACCAGTTTAACTCATTTAGATCTGAGACCAGATTAACTCATTTAGATCTGAGACTTTGATTGATTGATTGAAATATTTATTAACAGTTTGCAGAATTTACAGTACATTTCAAGCACAAACTCAATACAAAGACTGTTAACTGTGAGTGGACGACCCAATTAAGCATTACACTTGTTTACAACAGGGTCCACATTGTTCAATTCATCAAAACATTTAGAGACATACAAATAGACATTTCTATGTAGCTAAAGAACAGAACAGGAATTCATCATATAGGAAGCAAAAAGGGAAAAGATACATATACAGTGAGGGGAAAGGGGGGGGGGGGTGGGGTGGGGGGGATTCAGATCTTACAGAGGCCAGTTTCGAATTGCAGCCATCCGTAGGTGCCCTTTGAGAGCGGTTTTGAAGGAGTCAAGGGATTCACATGTCTTAATGACTGTTGGTAGGGCGTTCCACATTTTGGTGGCATAGGAGCGAAAAGAATTTAGTCCCTTGTTTGTGCCGAATCTGGGTTGTACATGGTTTGTTGCACTCCCTCTGGTGTTGTGGGTGTGGACTTCGTTTACATTAAGGAAGTATTTAGACAGGTACATGGGTATCTTGGTGGTGTAACGAATCTTGTGGACCAGACCCATTGCAAGATGCTGTACTCTGTCGTTGACCCTAAGCCATCCCAGCCTGTCAAAGTGGGCAGGGGTGAGGTGGGTTCGGGGGGTGAGGCCAAGTAGGAGCCTGACCAGTTTGTTTTGGGAGGTCTGGAGCCTTGTTTTAAGGGCCTTTGAGGTGCTGTGGTACCAAGAGGTGGATGCATAGTCAAAGAAACCTTGTACGAGGGCTCCTGTTAAGGTCTTCAAGGTGTTTTTGCTGACCAGTGAGGAGATCCTGTAAAGGAATCTTGTTCTTTGATTGACTTTTTTGATTACGTTGGTGGCCATTTTATCACCGGAAAGATTGGCCTCCAGGATGGAACCTAGGTAGGTAATTTGATATTTTCGTGTGATAACATTGTCACCCACTCTAACCAAGAAGCCATCTGCCTTGCTGAGATTACTATTTGATCCGAAGAGAATGGATTCAGTTTTTCCCAGGTGTAAGGATAGTTTGTTATCAGCGAGCCAGGTGCAGATTCTACCGAGTTCAGAGCTGAGGGTCTTTTCAACCTGCAGTTTGTTCCTGTCCGAGACCAGCAGTGCTGAGTCATCTGCGAACAGGAACAAGTTGCAGTCACAAGCTGAAGTCATGTCATTGACATATAATAGTAAAGGCCCTAGTATGCTTCCTTGTGGGACGCCACAGCTCACTGGGAGGGGAGGGGACAGTGTTCCGTTCACCTCCACCATCCATCCAGATTAACTCATTTAGATCTGAAACCAGATTCCACAAAATGTCTTCTAAATCCTATCAGTTTTGGTGCTCCACCTTTTTCATGTCAAGGACCCCCAGAATTATCTGCATTTGGCCGCCGACCCCCATCTGAAAATATGTTGCTCCAGGGACGATTTTTCTAAAATAGCAGACCTACAAGCTCCTATGAGCTTGTAGGTCTGCTATTTTTCAATAGCTGAAGTGTGACATAATGCTTAAAACACCAAAAGGGGTTCCCACCCAGAATGTGTTAACTCATTTAGATCTGAGACCAGATTCTATACAAAATGTCTAAATTATGACCGTTTTCTGAAAAACCTATGTTTCTATATCAGAGGTTCCCGAAACATTTTATGTCAACCTCCAGAAGCAAAGATTTGAGTTTTGCTGCGAAATAATATATATGCAAAGACTTGCGCCACATTTGCACGATTAAAAAATAAGCAGATCTACAACTTGTATAGAGCTACGAGGTACGAGCTAAATAAAGTTTAAAATAATGGTTAAATTGGTTAAAAGCTAATTGCTGCATGACACAGATGCGTTCCAGGTCTTAATGGGTTAATATGTTAAAAGTGAATTAGTCATATATGCAATTCCCTTGATATTTTCTTTACATTTCTAAGAATTAAGCTCTGTAACCCCCCCCCCCCCCCCCCCCCCCCCAGCAATTGAGGTCCACTTCCCATGTCCTTCTAATCTAAGGGACAAACTATTTCCAGCAGATAGTTTAAAATAAGAATGATGCCGTACTACTGGAGAATGAAACAACTGAGGCCCTCGGGACCCCCTTGGGAAAACATCTCATACCTGATGCCAGATGTCTAAAAACTAAACTAGGGGGACCACAGTAGTCGAGCCAAAGGCCCCTGCGTCAACGCATGTACGATCAGCTGGAGCTATAGCGCCAAAAACTGATTCCGAGGGATATCAAAGTGCTCCTTTATAGATTTTTTTTTTTCAATATGATGTCATTTGTTATATCCTTCATCATAGAGATCACCTAGAACTTGAATCCCTTTATTTGACATCATCACCACTGTTAAAAGGGGGGAAAAGGGTGTATATTGCTGATGAAGATATTTAGACTGATTTTTTAATAACTCCGCGCATCTGTCCTCCAGATCCTCTGTATGAGATCAGTGTTGTTTTTGGCAGCACATTTAGATTTTAGTTTTAGTCATTATAGTCTCTTGAATAATTTTCATTTAGTTTCGGTGCACATTTTAGTCACCTGGAATGTTTTAGTGTTAGTCTAGTTTTAGTCGACTAAATATCATAAGATTTTAGTCGACTAAATCTATAGTTGATTTTGTCGAACAAAATGTGTTTTGGCGGGCCTTGATGGCGTCGTAATGACAGTTTTCTTTTTCACTTGCTGAAAATAGCCGATCTATAAGCCCACAACGTGACGCGTTTTGAGCTTGTAGGTCGGCTATTTTCAGTAGTGTATCTCTTATCCACTAGTCCCTTCCTAACATTTTAGTCTAGTTTTTATTTGTTTATTTGTTTTCATAGCTCATCATAGCTTAGTTTTCATGTAGTTTCCGGTAGGTAGTCGACGCACATTTAGTTTTAGTCGACGAAATCAACACTGATACACAGTGCATTTTTTTCAAGGTGTCTAACAGAGGGTGTACAGTATGCGCGTTGCATCATCATCATGTCGGAAGTTATGCGGGAACGCCTACTGAGTGGCAAAAAACTATGTTCTGGCCTCGACAGCCCATTCATTCAAAGAGAAAAGTCATATCTGATTGACAGCCTATACATCCAAACAGAAAAGTCCTATCTGATTGCATAAAACGACGTTAAACTCACTTTGCCATTGCCACGAACGTTATATATGCATGCGCAATTGCGCAATTTTTTTATTTCTGTCAGTTTGTGAGAAAGCGAATCTATAAATGTCTTTATGTTGAGTCTCCAGAGCTCTCGATCCTCTCGTTGCGTATCAATGGAGCTGTTAATGCAATGAATCTGTTTGTGTTCGCTGGGCGAGACTGTGCTGTGATGAGAGAGAGACTTAAGGTTTCAGAGAACGAGACTGTGCTGTGATGAGAGAGAGACTTAAGGTTTCAGGGAACGAGCATGAGGGAAAACACTCTTTGTTTCACCACTCGGACACGCACGCACGTGCGCACACACACACACACACACACACACACACACACACACACACACACACACACACACACCGTTTTCCTTAAGGAAAAGAGCAGCTGAGAAAGTGATTTTTCTCAGACCCTGACCCTCGCTGTGTGACACAGATGCATTTCCTCAGGAGACATGTAAAGCACACACACACACACACACACACACACACACACACACACGTGTTAACCACATGAACCCTTAGTATAGGGTTCCTATTCTGTGGCTCTACAACCTCAACGTGTCGCAACACGTTGTGAGAGGGTGGCACTGACCATATTTGACCTATTGAGATCCCATTGAGATTATATGGATCATTTCCTGTGCTAAAAGTCCAACCATATCAAGCTCATATCAAGCTACGAGCTTGTAGATCTGCTATTTTTGGGGAAGAAATTGTGTCGCAAATCCTTGAATAAATATTCTTTCAGAGTGAACATTTTTTACTCGTATATCTTTGCTTCTGGGTGGTCCCTGGAACAACATATTTTCAGAAGGGGGTTCGGCGGCCAAATACATATAGTCCCTGACATGAAATAGTTTTGAAAATCACTGATATAGAAACGCTGAATCCAGGGCAGTCGGTGTTCTTTTTCAGGCGAGCTGATTTGCGTCAAATTAAACATTCACAGACAGGCATGAACGACGCGCACACTTCAATGAAACAATGGTGGGAAATGTCGCATGCACGCAAAGCCCTCAAAGTTAAAATAAAAAGAAGTGTCCCTTTAATCAAAAACCCAATACACCATAATTATGTCTCTCTAATTGTGCTGCTATTGCATGCGTCATGGGTCCTATATTTCCTGTTGCATATTCACAAACACTGCAGGAAACAGGAAATAAACTTTTGGAATCCATTTGGAATGTTTATCTCGTGGAGCGTGAAAAGGGTCTACGGGGAAATGTGGACGCCGTTGCGAACTCACTTCACTTCCAGGGTTCAGGAATACAAACGGAATGCACTCTATTCCCTCCAAAGTGATGAATCCATAACCTTTTAGCCACTTCCTTTAGATTTATAATTAATGTTGGTAGATAATCAATCCCACCACTAAAACTAACACTGAAACTATATAGACAAAAGGTATCCTTCCTCCAAGTAGTACTGCTTGTCAAAATGTGAATTGCAGACTTGAAAAGAAAATAATCCAAGGCACTCCGTCTTTGGTGAAAAATGAAATAATTTATTTGATGATGAGCAAGGCAAATAAATAACAGGACCTACGCGTTTCGACCAAAAGGTCTTCGTCAGGGTCTATCCAACACTGAAACTAATTCCCTCCCATCTGGCACCGTATAAGTATATGTTCAAAACAAAGCATGAACTTATTTAATTGTGAATGAATACGACTTGACCCAAGCGTGGTCAGTCAGTCAGTCACACCTTTACAGTAAAACCATCTGGGGTTAATTCTGAGTTGAATTAACGCAGATTTTAACGTGTGTGAGGGAAAGGGATGAGCGGGGGAGGAGATTATTTATGACGTTTCGGAAACCACTCACTTACAGAGAGAGGGAGAGAGAGAGAGGGGGGAGAGAGAGAGGGGGGAGAGAGAGAGAGGGGGGTGAGGGAGAGGGAGAGAGAGGGAGAGGGAGGGAGAGGGAGGGGGAGGGGGAGGGAGAGACTGACGAGACAGTAGATCTAGAAAAAGAAAGCTGACCCACAAGAAGGTCACATACATGGGAAATAAAACATTGCAGATTGAGAATGGAATTTGACAGAGAGAGAGGGAGAGAGAGAGAGAGACAGAGACAGAGACAGAGGGAGAGAGAGAGACAGAGAGACAGAGAGAGCCGTGGGGATGGGCGGGGGAAGCGCCGTTGTCGTGATGATTCACACTCGCACACACACACACACACACACACAAATCCACCAGGAATTAAAGATGGACAATAATCACTGCAGTCCTCTGATTACACGCATGCAGA
This sequence comes from Protomyctophum parallelum, assembly GCF_964188405.1. Classification (NCBI taxonomy): domain Eukaryota; kingdom Metazoa; phylum Chordata; class Actinopteri; order Myctophiformes; family Myctophidae; genus Protomyctophum; species Protomyctophum parallelum. Next base: position 18,898,663 of record NC_139714.1, read on the forward strand.
TTGCACGCACGCACACACAGACAGTGTGACATAATTTCAATCTGTCCAGTTTACGTTCTTCTATTTTGCGCTATAGAAACAGACTGTATCAAATATGAGGGACTGACTGTCGTAAAACGATACAGAGACACACCTCCCCGACAATATTGTTGAGAGACAGTGTGTTTGTTTTTGGACCACAATGCTTATATACGAGACGATTTTAAGATGACCACATGTTGTTCTCCATATAGAGAAATGACTTCCGCAAACCACGGGATGAGCGAGTGATGTCACGTCAGTAGCATCCACCTGGGTGACAGCAGACTGCTGGGTGAGTAGCATCCACCTGGGTGACAGCAGACTGCTGGGTGAGTATCATCCACCTGGGTGACAGCAGACTGCTGGGTGAGTATATAGAATCCCCCTGGGTGACAGCAGACTGCTGGGTGAGTATCATCCACCTGGGTGACAGCAGACTGCTGGGTGAGTATATAGAATCCCCCTGGGTGACAGCAGACTGCTGGGTGAGTATATAGAATCCCCCTGGGTGACAGCAGACTGCTGGGTGAGTAGCATCCACCTGGGTGACAGCAGACTGCTGGGTGAGTATCATCCACCTGGGTGACAGCAGACTGCTGGGTGAGTATATAGAATCCCCCTGGGTGACAGCAGACTGCTGGGTGAGTAACATCCACCTGGGTGACAGCAGACTGCTGGGTGAGTAGCATCCACCTGGGTGACAGCAGACTGCTGGGTGAGTAGCATCCACCTGGGTGACAGCAGACTGCTGGGTGAGTATCATCCACCTGGGTGACAGCAGACTGCTGGGTGAGTATATAGAATCCCCCTGGGTGACAGCAGACTGCTGGGTGAGTAACATCCACCTGGGTGACAGCAGACTGCTGGGTGAGTAACATCCACCTGGGTGACAGCAGACTGCTGGGTGAGTAACATCCACCTGGGTGACAGCAGACTGCTGGGTGAGTAGCATCCACCTGGGTGACAGCAGACTGCTGGGTGAGTATATAGAATCCACCTGGGTGACAGCAGACTGCTGGGTGAGTATATAGAATCCCCCTGGGTGACAGCCAGGGGGGCAGTCAGACAGATATTTTGTGAAGCCACTGAGGAAATCGGGATTTCCTGAAAGTTCATATAATGGCCTGTTGTGGCGCTGTCATTGGACCCAGAAAAACCCATAGCCCCATAGAGGTCCATGTATTTGGGCCCAACTTCACCTAGACTGTATTACCTTAATAAAAATGGTCATGAATACTTTCTGCTTCCAGTCACTAGTTTAAAGTCTCATTTCTATGATCGGGATTCCCCTCCCACTCGAGTCAAAATAAAAACCAACGGAGAAGAAGGGGGGAAGTCCCGCCTCGTTGTCTGGGACAGCCAATGGGCCAGCTGGGCCCAAACGGATCTAGAAAGATGGCGACTTACAATTCAAGGCATAGTAGTAAATATGTATAGTTTATATGTATAGTGTATGTATAGTTTCATTATATAGATATTCCACTGTTACTTTCTTAGCTTACGCATGTTTCATGATAAATGCTTTTATGTGATGTATTCCCATGCTTTTGTTCTTGCTTAAATGTAAGTCGCTCTGGATTAAGAGCGTCTGCTAAATGCCTAAATTGTAAGGACTGACAGGCTTCATTTTACGTTCATGTTAGACCCGGAGAACACAGTCTATGGTGACAGCAGACTGCTGGGCGAGTGCTGGCGCTTTGGCATGGGGGGGTCAGATCAACATATGGAATGAATTCTGTACTGGCCATGTATGGAGGCTGTCTTCAGTGTACAGGGTTTGAAGAGGTCAGATCAACATAATGGAATGTCAGAACAGGTCAGCTCCATGTATGGAGATCTAAGGGTTTGAAGTTTGAGGTCAGATGGCCGGCTGCATATATTATGCAGATCTATAGGTGATGATCCAGTCTTCTCCATGTATGGCTATCCAGGGTAGAGGGTTTGATGTCAGATTGACGTATGGAGTGTGTCACGAGGCGTGATGGACTGACAACCATATATGGAGATTGGAGATGTAAGGGTCTTCATGGTGTCACGAGGCGTGACCATATATGGAGATGTGATGTCATGAGGCGTGACCATATATGGAGTTGTAATGTCACGAGGCGTGACCATATATGGAGGCGTGGGTAACTAACGGAGATGCAGGTTTTCATAGTAACGGTCGCACAAGAGACTAAACATGTTTCCACGAGAGTGCCTTGGTATTTTCCTACTTGCCAAGAAACATTATATATAAAAACTCATAAAAAATTGTGGGATTTGGCTTCTTTCAAAGAGAGGGGGAGAGAGAAGTGTAAAAGGGGTCTTGCACTGCTTTTCTGTACAGATTGTATTTCTTTTCCACACCAGGGTTAAGTTGTTGTTTTTTTTGTTTTTTTTCTTCTTTTTTAATCACTCTTACATAATCTGAGAGATCCTAATCTAGGAGAGAGGTGGCAGAGCAGCCCTTTAATCCGTCTATGACATCACAAGGGGTGAATCCCTCCACCACCGCAGTGAACACATCCGTTCAGGATTTAGGCTAGCCTGCTCCTCTGATGAACCAGGATTTAATTAGGAGGGAGAGAGAGAGGGGGAGAGAGAGAGAGAGAGAGAGGGGGGGGGGGGGAGGAGAGAGAGGGAGGGGGGGAGAGAGAGAGGGAGGGGGAGAGAGAGAGAGAGAGAGAGAGGGAGAGGGAGAGGGAGAGAGAGAGGGGGAGAGAGAGAGAGAGAGAGAGGGAGGGGGGGAGGAGAGAGAGAGAGAGAGAGGGAGGGGGAGAGAGAGAGAGAGAGGGGGAGAGAGAGAGAGGGAGAGAGAGAGAGAGAGAGAGAGGGAGAGGGAGAGGGAGAGGGAGAGAGGGGGGGAGGGAGAGGGAGGGGGAGAGGGGGAGAGAGAGAGATATGGCTGGGTGAGCAGAGATTATGGGACCTTTTGACATGAACTGTGCATTTATTTAGTGCTCCATACATACATACATACATCAAAGCATATTATGACCTTCTGTACAGTAAGTGTAAACCCCTTCATGCCGTAACATCAAAGCCATCCCGGTATGTACAGTAGTATACGGGGTCAATCCATGCTGCTTATTATGGCGCTGATAAGGAAGAACATAGTAAGCACGAGACTTAACCCATTCTGACCTGAGATCAGATTCTTCTACATCCTGACAGTTTTCTGAAAAAGATATGTTTCTATGTCAGTCGTTCTTCGATTTAAAAAAAATAGCAGACCTACAAGCTCATAGCGCGCCACTCGGTGGCGCGCTATGAGCTTGTAGATCTGCTATTCTTTCAATAGCTAAAGCATAGCATAATGCTAACACCAAAAGGGGTTCCCGCCCAAAATCCTCCCCAATGTTGTTGTTAGTTTTACTTAAGTAAATGTATGTAGGCCCAGGCCGTAGCGTAACGGTCTGGGCACCGGACTGGTAATCCAGTCGCAGTGTGCCGCGGGTTCGACTCCCGGACCCGACACGGCCTTTACTGCATGTCATCCCCCCATCTCTCTCCCGTTTCCTGTCAGCCTACTGTCTGTCCCTTCAAAAAATCAATAAAAGGCGTAAGCCGCAAAAAAATATCTTAAAAAAAAAAAAAAGTAAATGTATGTATACTACAATGTAGATGTACTCTGTTTGGTAAACGTCCCAGGCCATATATTTCAGATATTCCCCACATTTTTTTATTTGGGTCCGTTGGCCATACGCTGGTATCAAGTGGTTCAAAGTTTTGTGATTGACTAATATAGAACAAACGCCGTAAAATCCTCAGTGTTCATGTATTATTATTATTATGTATTTACACTAGAGTTTTAACACTGGGGATTTGTACTGTGTACAATATAGTGGAGAGAGAGAGAGAGAGAGAGTGAGTGAGAGTACTGGGCGCTGTTCCAAGGACAGCACATCTATCTGTCAACATCCAGAGCTCATTTTGACCACCGGGTTAAGTGTATCACAGGCAGCTAGGGGACTGTTTTCCACTGGGTTGTGTATGAGTTAGCCTGGGGTCTACCTATGCTTTCTATGGCACATATAGGCAGCTACGGCAGGATCCGCCGGGAGAATCTAGGCAGCTGCACGACATGAGACTAATTAATTAGAGCGACAGAGAGAGGTGTGTGTGTGTGTGTGTGTGTGTGTGTGTGTGTGTGTGTGTGTGCGCGTGTGCGTCAATTTAACAAAGGTGCAGACGATCAGAAATCAGCAGAGAGTGATCGACGTTTGCGCTACTGTATGCCACTATTGAAGTATCCCCAATACAGTATATCAAAGATCATAATCCTTAAAGCCTTGGCCTGGAGAGAGGTCATCAGGTGGTCCCCAGCCTTACTTTTCTCTTATGCCAGAGCCTTGTGTGTTCTTGGGGGATTGCAGGCACTGAGAGGTCTCTAGGACTGTGGTTTGCTTCCTGCCTATAGGTGCAGTGTGCATGCATGCATCCGTCCTAGTCCACACTTGGTCTTTCTCTGGTGTTTTTGAGTCAAGGTGGGGTTGTTTGAGCCTTCTCTGCGTCTGTGTTACTCACTGTCTTTGTCGTTGCCGCTGAATCTGTCCTAGCGAGTCTCTCTTCCTCCCCTCCTATTATTGCTAATGCTAATTTGCAATTTGGAATGAATGAATGAAGACAAAACATAACACCTTTACTCTCACGGCATGATCTCGGTATGATTTTCACATACAGTCAAGTCTAATAACGTCTGGCTCTTTCCTCTTACAATGCATAATCTATGAAGCTATTACGAGATGTGGAGAGGCTGTTTTATCCCAAAATAAAGCGGGAATGAAGAACTTCCCTATGTCATGTTTCCACAAACTCAGACTCACTTATCATCGGTATATAACTGCCTTCTGTGTATTTGCCAACGGGTCAAATTAAATCAAACAAATTAACGAGATAATAAGGAAGTGTTGTGTAAGACGTTGACTGCAGTCCCTTGTTCTGTGTCTCAGCGCAATAATTCGCTATAACTTCGTTTTTTGGGGTTGGGGACAGGTGCCATAAGGACACTTGGAGTTTCAGTGTATTTGCCACAGGCCAAATTAAATCAAACAAATTAAGGAAGGGTTGTCCAAGACATGACTGCCGACTCTTGTTCTCTTTCAGCTCAATTTGAGAAGTTAAATCCAGGCATTATAAGGACACTTATGGTCGGTTGCAACAACATAGTTTAAAATTTTAAATTGGATTAAATCATGGTTTATCTAAATCCTGTTGCACCAAATTTTAAACCTGGTTCAAATCTAGTTCACATTTAATCCTGGTTCAATTTAAACCTTTGGCAATCTCCGTTTAATTTCCACCACTAAATTGCATTCAAATATATACATTTTTTAAGTCAAAACTGGATTTGTTATATTTAAACCTCTCCGGGATGAGGTTTATGTCTGTCTCATTTTGATTGACAGCATATTTGCACATTTTCACTGGGTGTGATTAAAGAGTTTCTTGCAGGAAAATTCAAGACAGGATTTTTATAATAAAGAGTTTTCCCAGCCAAGCAGACTTACACAATCTGTCATCTGTCTCCATGGGAGTGAGCTGCTGTGCTGTGCCCCTTTTGTGTAGTATTTCCACTCCCCATCATTCTTCCACTCCCCTCAGAATTTACAGTAACTCATCGTAATTTACAATTTAGGCATTTATCAGACGCTCTTGATCCAGAACGACTTACATTTAAGCAAAAACAAAAGCATGGCATACATCACATATATAAAAAGTAGTTATCATGAATCATGTATAAACCAAGAACGTAACAGTGGAGTATATATGTCAGCTATACATACTATACTATATTATATATTATACAATACATGTGTACTATAAAGTGCTATGACTACATAAAATGCAGTGATGTCTAGTGCTGTTACGTATAACAAGCTATAACTCTGTCTAAAATACTATCTAAGTCTAAATAAAGTGCTATCTAGAATCTACAGTAACTCATCGTACAAAGGCAATCCATGTGTACAATTAAGATGTGCAACATGTCTTCGACTGATTATAACCTACTTTTTTTTTTCTAACCCTAAATCAGACTCAGGATTAATGTAATCCATGTCGGTGCAATCCTGAGCAGAGTACAAGGCAATGGCAGTGTACAGACTGATTAACACCAATCCTTACGTTTAGGATTGTTAAAGTAAATGTCCGTAAATTACAAATATACTTGAGTAAAAGTAAAGTAAAATATATTGGTATCAAAATGTACTTAAAGTACCAAAAGTAAGGTACTAATTATAATGCAGCATGTCCCATTTGTCATGTTAAAAATGTAACAAGTGTATTTGTACATTGCAGTATTGATACTTTTACTTAACCCATTGATGCCTGAGGCCGAATCTGGGAACGCCTTCTAGGGCCTAACCTAAGGTTTCTGAAAACCTTCAAATTCTGATGATTTCTTTTTAAATAGTTATGTTGCTACATGTATAGCAATAGCTGATGAGACACAGAGAGCGCGCCGGCATCAAGGGTAGAACAACGTATACGTTGCAGCAGGCGTCAATGGGTTAAGTATAACCACCACTAATCTCTTGTCATGTCTGAAGTCTGAACATGTACACCCCTTGGATAGTATATGTTGTCTGTCAGACTCCCATTCATCTTTCAAAGAGCTTTAGTCCTTAAATGGTTATTCTCTCGTTCCAAGCATTTCATATAGTTATGGGCTTTCAGTAAAACATTATCTATATTCCTGGTGACGTGAGAACAGAAACAGACATTCTCCATTTCATCTCAGTATGGGTCCACCCTGGAGCATAGAACGTGAGTGAATAGAACCGTCTTGACGATGAAAATTTGTCTCAGAAATGTTTGGTAGACCGGTACTGTGTGTCTTTGGCCTTTGTTGGCTTCAATCGCAATGTAACGAAACTGAAGCTCTGTGGTGTGGTGGCGTAGGCTATAGGGAACTCTGGAACTGAAGCTCTGAGTGGTGGTGTAGGCTAGGGAACTCTGGAACTGAAGCTCTGAGTGGTGGTGTAGGCTATAGGGAACTCTGGAACTGAAGCTCTGAGTGGTGGTGTAGGCTAGGGAACTCTGGAACTGAAGCTCTGAGTGGTGGTGTAGGCTATAGGGAACTCTGGAACTGAAGCTCTGAGTGGTGGTGTAGGCTAGGGAACTCTGGAACTGAACCTCTGAGTGGTGGTGTAGGCTAGGGAACTCTGGAACTGAAGCTCTGAGTGGTGGTGTAGGCTAGGGAACTCTGGAACTGAAGCTCTGAGTGGTGGTGTAGGCTATAGGGAACTCTGGAACTGAAGCTCTGAGTGGTGGTGTAGGCTAGGGAACTCTGGAACTGAAGCTCTGAGTGGTGGCGTAGGCTATAGGGAACTCTGGAACTGAAGCTCTGAGTGGTGGTGTAGGCTAGGGAACTCTGGAACTGAAGCTCTGAGTGGTGGTGTAGGCTATAGGGAACTCTGGAACTGAAGCTCTGAGTGGTGGTGTAGGCTAGGGAACTCTGGAACTGAAGCTCTGAGTGGTGGTGTAGGCTATAGGGAACTCTGGAACTGAAGCTCTGAGTGGTGGTGTAGGCTAGGGAACTCTGGAACTGAACCTCTGAGTGGTGGTGTAGGCTAGGGAACTCTGGAACTGAAGCTCTGAGTGGTGGTGTAGGCTAGGGAACTCTGGAACTGAAGCTCTGAGTGGTGGTGTAGGCTATAGGGAACTCTGGAACTGAACCTCTGAGTGGTGGTGTAGGCTAGGCAACTCTAAGCACTCCTAGTAGGGTTATCCCGATCCGATCACGTGATCGGAAACCGGGGCCGACCGGGGCCGACTAGGATATCCCTAGTAACAATATTATATCCATAGCATGATATTAGACTGGATATCATGCTATCGTGTGTACGGGTGTACGTGTGTGCGTCAATTTAACAAAAGTGCAGACGATCAGAAAGCAGCAGAGAGTGATCGACATTTGCGCTACTCTATGCCGAATTGAAGTGGACTCGGCCCCAGACTTTTTTTTCTCTCCCTGGAAATAAAAACGTCTGGGTTTCCGAGGCTACCCGGTCATTAACATATCTCCATTTCATGAAAGACCGCCTTAAATTAGTGCCATCACTTGTCATAGTTTCGAAAAAATATTCTCAACGGTCCTGATCAACAACAATAACGGAGAACAGAGCGACATGGAGGCTGCCATGACTCCCCATAGACAATGCATTGTGCCTCAAGAAGCCCTGAGAAGCGTTATTAGAGTTATATTTGTGACTACATTTTACTGAGCGACATTGGATTTATTTATTTATTTATTTTATGTCATCATGAAAGCAGGGAAACATAGCTTCAAATTGACATATTGGTTGTTCAGTTTGACCCACCAGTTTTGTAGATATGGTTTATGGCTTATAGAGTAATGTCTTGCAGAAAAGAGCGAGTTGAGAAAACAGGCTTGAAAGGTTCACTTCTCTCCAACATTACACCTAGCTACATGTTTAAGCATTTATTTCATATTTACATATCGATTTCACCTTTGACACTTATTTCAGACATGCTCTAGTATGCGCAATGGCAGGCTCTCAGTCAAATCTGTTCCGGTCGCGTGGTCCAAACGGGTGACGTGTTTAATAATCAACACGATCAAAGTCTTCACTATCAAACTCCCCATCCGGTGCAATACAGAAAGGATACATCGGACGCTATTTTTCACAATCTGTCCGTTCTAGTTCTGTATCCTAGAGATGCCCTTCTCGGGTGGGCACCCATAGAACCATGTATCAGGGTCAAGAGCTGAGGAGAGGGCCCCTCGGTGGGCACCCATAGAACCATGTATCAGGGTCAAGAGCTGAGGAGAGGGCCCCTCGGTTCCCATGCTTGCATGTACACTTAAAACGTTCGCTCTTTATTGGTCATGAAGGCAGCGGTCGCTCCATGCTTTTTACAGCTTACAGTAGACAGTGACCCGAAAGAGGCCCCGCTCCACTTCCCAGGACCACTTGTACAGTACAGACTCTTAAAAACTGATGTTAAGTCAATATAGGAGTTATATATATATATATATATATATATATATATATATATATATCATTAGGGTTCCCCGAGTTCTCATGAGCCCCATGCACATGTAACGCCCAGGGTTCGAGCTCAGGTCTCCCACGTGAACGTCCAATATCTTAACCACTAGACCAAAGGGACATCGCTGTCTATGGACCGGGGGAGATATTAGACTTGTTCAGGCCATCAGGCTGAGGCTCTGAGACACTATATACAGTAAATACACTATAAAATACACTAAATGGGGCGGCAGTGGCTCAGGGGTAGAGTTTCCGGATGGGCTCCCCCAGAGTTAAGTGTCGAAGTGTCCTTGAGCAAGACACTGAACCCCTAATTGCTCCTGATGTGCTGGTTGGTGCCTTGCATGGTTTCTGCCACCATCGGTGTATGAATGTGTGTGTGAATGGGTGAATGTAATGCACAATCTATGTAAAGCGCCTTGGATAAAGGCGCTATATAAATGCACCATTTACCATTTAGATCGGCTATTTTCAGCATACAACCAAGTGTAAAATGACTTGGGCTATACTGGATCTCTTGTCCACGAGTCCTAACATGTTAGTCTAGTTTATATCTCTTGATGAAATTGTCAATATATTTAGTCTTAGTTTTAGTTATAATAGATTAGTTTTCATTTAGTTTCCATTTAGTTTTCGTCAGTGAAAAAAGGTAGTCGACGGACATTTTTCGTCTTAGTTTTAGTCAACAAAAACAACACTGCTGCCCCCTATTATAATAATAATAATAATGATAAAACTTTATTTATATAGCACCTTTCAAATTGCATTACAAAGTGCTTTACAACAAACAGAAAAATATACAGCAAAGACATTTCAATAGAAAACAAAAGCAGGAAAATAGATACTAAAATGTTAGATTGGCAGTGAAGGCTATAAAAAGTGGGTTTTTAAAAGGGATTTAAAAGAGAACACTGATTCAGCACGCTTGATGTGTAAGGGCAGTGTGTTCCAAATATCGGGTCTAGGAATTGCCCCTTCGCAATTCTCCCAATATTATCAATAACTCGGAGACAGTCCTCCGGTACGGTGCGCTTCCTGCTGCGCTGCTGCAGCTATGGAGCATTATTACAAATACAAAAGACTGTATTGTACAGGCCAGCATTAATCATATTTCTATTCAGGCCTCTCTTTTTAGCCCTGTTGTATCAGTATTATATTGTACTGCAATGCTTGTTGTTGTTTATACATTGTTTGTTTCTGTATCATGTCAGTATCATGGCCAGTATCATGTCAGTATCATGTCAGTATCATGGTCAGTATCATGTCAGTATCATGGCCAGTATCATGGTCAGTATCATGGTCAGTATCATGGTCAGTATCATGTCAGTATCATGTCAGTATCATGGCCAGTATCATGGCCAGTATCAGGTCAGTATCATGGTCAGTATCATGTCAGTATCATGTCAGTATCATGTCAGTATCATGGTCCGTATCATGTCAGTATCATGGCCAGTATCATGGTCAGTATCATGGTCAGTATCATGGTCAGTATCATGTCAGTATCATGGTAGTATCATGGTCAGTATCATGTCAGTATCATGCCAGTAACATGTCAGTATCATGGTCAGTATCATGTCAGTATCATGGTCAGTATCATGTCAGTATCATGCCAGTAACATGTCAGTATCATGTCAGTATCATGCCAGTAACATGTCAGTATCATGGTCAGTATCATGTCAGTATCATGGTCAGTATCATGTCAGTATGATATGGTCAGAATTATGTCAGTATCACCAGAGATAACTGCTGTGACATAATTTATTAATCATAATTGCTGCTTAGTCCAGCGTTTGTGCGTGTGTGCCTGCGTGCGTGCCTGCGTGCTAGCGTGTGAATAGTCTAACAACATATCCATCAATTGGAATTCTATCAGACCCTAGACACATCTAAATGGAAAGCATATGTGCAAACAAACAGTAAAATAGCTACAGGCATTCTTCCAACTATAAAACTCAACCACACCAGCTGTGCAGGCCACTGCCCAACAAGTCCAATATAAAACATCACTCACTATAATATTACAGACATAAGCTTTATCTGTAAACATTATCGGCTATTGTCAACTATTTGCACTATTTGTCATTCCTGTGTACATGTTTTGCTCAGCAGGCAGAACAATATGTTTTGACCATAATGTGTGATACGCCCTGCAGTTAGGCTATAGCCTCTTGAACATGCCATAGTGATTTAGACGTTGTTTATACGCAAGTAAGTGCTTCTTTGAGATAGGCGTGGGTCGGGGTGGTTATGACTGGACATCTAATTCAGCATCAAAGATTTTTATTTTTTCCCAACAGTCTGTTTATTGATATTTTCAAGTTTACAAAAAGGACATGAACAGGTGAACGTGATGAAAACAACTGTAAATTTCTGTTAATCAGACTTTCACAATGACAACGCAAAATGCTGTAGACACGAACATTTAAATCAAATCAAAAAGAGACAGACTTTGAAACAAAGGTGTAACATACTGTGCACTTCAGGACGGCTTTCCATAAACGTTGTTTAATCATGCAGTTATCACTTGACCAAACAATCCTGTAGTTAAAACATAAACAAAGATGATGATGAGCCATGAAGAATACAATGTGTTTAATTCAAAGCCTTATACCACCATCTAGTGGTTGCTTTGATATTGACTCATATTTCCAATACCTGCTAGAAGGGATATGCTTTCATTTTCCACACGTGTGAAAGAGTGTGAAGATTAATTTTTGAGGGGCGCTAGCCCCTTCTATATTCAGCTTTGGGGTAGATTTTTGTCCTAACACAAACATGAAATGCCATTGACAATGAATGGAGAATTATGTTTATCTGTTTTTGTTGAATGCACTAGCTAGGTTTATTACATGTCATGATTTACATTTTACATGATAAGCTTATTACCCAGGCCCAGAGAGGACGTATAAGGCCTTAGTCCTACTCCTCCTCCCAGCCAACACTCCCCACTGACAGGTAGTTACCCCCCCAGACACACCTTGGAAAGCATGATTGTCTATTTCAAACAAAGTGTTTTTTGACTGGGGGGTCACATTTTGACAGCTGGAATTTGACCCCCCAGTATTAGGATGTATTACTTAGGATGTTGATATTCATTCATCAGCCAACACTCCCCACTCACAGGTAGTACCCCCCCCTTTTGATTTACATCAAAAGGGCAGGTGAGCTCAAACCCACAATTCAACATTTTGGTTGTAAGATGTTGATATTCGTTTTGTATTCATCCTTAGGACCCCAAATCACACCTTGGAAAGCATGAGTGTCTATTTCAAACAAAGTGTTTTTTGCCTGTCATAATTTGACCCCCCAGTACTCGGATGTATTAGGATGTTGATACTCATTCATCAGCCAACACTCCCCACTCACAGGTAGTACCTGACACGTGGGAGGTTACCCTGTTGGATGTAGCGCGTGGAGGGAACACCAGGGGGAGTTAGTTTAGAGACCAGGATTACTGTATGTTTTTGTGAGGGTACCTACCCTAGGGGACACGGGGAGAACATGCAAACTCCACACAGAAAGGCCACAGAAAGTGACTGACCCCAACTGCACAAATTTACTGTACGTCCAAAATTGTATTTTTTTATAAACAGTATTGTATTCATTAAAACAGTTTAAGAGCCATAAACGTCAAGACGTCTAATTGCCAATTATGTACCGGATGCCACGGACGACAAGACGTCTTCCCTTGGGATTTTATTTTTTATCCATATTTTGAAAATTCCTCTAATCTGGTGTACAGGTGATGACATGCACAATAGAATTACAAATTATTCCTTTCTTTACAATGGGAGAATTGGCACTCAAAGCCTAAACTGGTGGCGCTGAAAGAGTTTTAATGTAACTTTGGCACAATGTAAATGCAACAGCACTGGTTACATTTTATTGAAGATATGAGTAAACATACATGAAAGGTTCAACATAAATGTGAAATTACATTTTATAGGTAAAATACAATGATTTTCAAAACCCTTCATTGGAGTAATGGAAAAGAAATTCCATTATGAATGAAACTATCCAATATTCATCTTTAAATGTTCTATCCATCCTGACAGGCACTTGGCATTGAGTTGAGGCATTACATTTAGTTTGACTCGCTTCCACACATTCCATAATTATATTATATTGTTGCAATATGGCATTGTGAGCTTGTAGATCGGCATTTATCACAATTTGCCTCTTTCTTTGAGGTATTAAAAAAAAACCATAACCAAACCATATTGATTCTGTAAACACCCCCACCACCACACCTGATTATTAAATTATGATACAACACACTGTTCGTCTTTCAACACTCTGTCAGTGCTCACAGCCTGTCTGTCTGTCCTCACAGTCTGTCTGTCTGTCCTCACAGCCCGTGTGTCCTCGCACAGAGACACAGAGGAGTCGGGGTAAATCCCAAAGCCGGCGTAGAGCGGTTCAGTGAACGTGTTCTGGAAGGTGTACAGGTGCGTCAGAGTGTCCTCTAACACTCTGCAGAAGGACAGAGTCCCAGCGGGACGGTCCAGAAACACCGCTACTCGGTTGGAGCCAGAGGGACGGATAGGAAGGTTCGTGACCTTGCTATCGTGTACGACAGAGTACGCGTCGCCGTGGCGGCCATCGCTACAGAAAAGACTCCAGGACACCTCGTTCCATCCCAGAAGACTGTCCTGGCCCTTTCCTTTCCTACCGATGACACCGAGGGTCAGTGCTATGCGAGCCCGCCCGCTCCACTCCACCTCACCATACCAGCGTCCGGCCACGCTCTCTGCACACAGAACCTGAGCCACGCTGTCGAACCGGTCCGGATGATCAGGATATGAATGAGGCTGCTCCGCCCGCGTCAGCTTCCTGTTGTTCTCAGACAGAGAGACTCCTCTGTATGCCGTGTTTATGTCCAGCGTGAGACACTGGAAATCTGATGAGAAAACAACACGGTAAACATTAAAAACATTATGGCATGCACTGAGCGACACACACACACACACACACACACACACACACTCGGCCCCCTTTTTCCACCGGTTTGTTCTAATAGGGAACCGGTTCAGTTCTTTTTGGTTCTTAGTCCATGAGCCAGAGCTATTCCACTTTTTAAGTTTTTAAGCTGCTCGATTCAGTATTTAGATATTTGATATTAATTTTAGCTGCCCCGCCCCCTTCCTATACAAACCCATTGTAGCTTCAAACACATTTTAACCATGGTAGATTCATTGAAAACACCTGTCCTTTTATATGGTGACTCATAGACAGGCAGACAGACAGACAGACTCACGTCTTGTAAGGAGTTGAGGTTTAGTCCAGTGTTCTCCTTCATGACTCACACTGTAGGAAGTAGAACAACAATGCATCAAGTAAAAACCTCCACTGTTTTAATGTCTCATATGGGCCTGTTTTAGCGGCACCAACTATTTAGGCTACTAAACACACACGTTTTGATCATTCTCCCGCAGATTTTGTCCCAACACGACGCACATTGGTACTGTGATTCAGGTGCTGTCCAGACGAGGACCTATTCTGCGTTACTCATGCAAGTATTTAGCCGATCTGCCCATTTTGTCACACGGAGACAGCGTTTTGGGGGAATAATTGGTCTATAGTCTACTCACTTGACAGTCTCCACTGCAGCAGACAGTGTTTTCTGACCAGATTCTCCTAAGTGGCTGAAGTTCAAGTCCAGCTGTTTCAGCTGGGAGGATGGGTTGGATGTCAGAGCTGAAGCCAGAGAAGAACAGCCTTCCTCTGTGACTCCTGACAACCTGCAGAGAAATACATATTTAACAAACTGCTGTTGATGTTCAAGTAGAGATCCACACAGAGAGAACACACATTCTTTACCTCAGGATCTGCAGTCTACAATGTGGACTCTTCAGTACCGCACAGAGCTTACCTCAGGATCTGCAGTCTACACTGTGGACTCTTCAGTACTGCACAGAGCTTACCTCAGGATCTGCAGTCTACAATGTGGACTATTCAGTACCGCACAGAGCTTACCTCAGGATCTGCAGTCTACACTGTGGACTCTTCAGTACTGCACAGAGCTTACCTCAGGATCTGCAGTCTACACTGTGGACTCTTCAGTACTGCACAGAGCTTACCTCAGGATCTGCAGTCTACACTGTGGACTCTTCAGTACCGCACAGAGCTGGAGCAGTTGTGATTCCTGCATCCAGATGAAACTGAGGTCCAATTCTTTCAGATGGAGAAGATTAGAGCTGAGAGCTGAGAGCAGAACTTCAAATCCTGTCTGTGTCATACTACAGCCAGCAAGTCTGTAATTACACATGAAATATTTGGCTTGAATATCAGAGTTTTGGAGTAAAGACCCCAAGAGTTGCAGGCGGGAATAATGTGAAGTAAATCATCTTCCTCCAACAGGAAGATAACCTACATGAAACAGGAAGCTGACAGACAGACAGACAGACAGATATGATCATTCCATATTTCCCAAGCAGCCATGAGGGATCACATATTGTAGTTACTGTACCGTAGCATTGACACAGATCATTCCATAGCAGCCACTGTGATCACATAGTGTAGTTTTACCGTAGCATATTGTGATGCGAGAGTGCAAACTAGACAACAAAAACTCTGACCATGTTATTATTCTAATCAGTGTGGGATACCATGGTGTCAACGTAATTCACACTCTAGACTCTACTATCAAACAACATGATAAAACAGAACTAATCAAAAGAATAATCTGACCTCAGTATCTCCAGTTCACAATTTGGACTCTTCAATCCAGCAGTGAGCACGTCCATGGATTCATCCGTTATGTCATTATAACTGATGTCCAATCCTTTTAGATGTGAAGGCATAGAGCTGAGAGCTGAAGCCACAATCTCATATTCTGGCTTTTGGAGTTTAGAGCCAACAAGTCTGTAGATGTAGATTATGTATAATCAGTGGTTATCAACACAGATTAGATCAAGTTCATGTTCAAGGAAATGAACTAAAGTGTAATGTAAATTTACAATCTAGTTGGTCAGATATTGACAGATCATATAAGAACAGGGATTCAGAAAAGACAGATAATCTGTATTAAATCCTACGGTGTGTAACTTGCATGGATCTATGATTTTTTTGTATTTATTCTTTTTACTTTGTTCTTCTCATACAGATGTAAAATGACATACCGTTACATGCCTAATTTACACGTGCACACACACACACACACACACACACACACACTCCTCTCTCTCTCTGTCGCTCTAATTAATTAGTCTCATGTCGCGCAGCTGCATCTAGATTATCCCGGCGGATCCTGCCGGGAGCTGCCTATGCCATAGAAAGCATAGGTGGTCCCCAGGCTAACGACCGGGTGATTCTTCAAAGGTTTATGAAAAACTCAGTGAAGCCCATTTTACGATAAATAATTCTGGCGACAAAAGTGTTAACACGATGGACGCCAAAAGGCCTCGTAACCCGTCAGATGACGGGTTAAGATTTAACCCCGGAGGTCGCCAAACCCGTCAGATGGCGTGTAGTAAGGGTTATATCAGTACCATGCAGCCGAAGCTCAACACTAACCTTCCATGCTGCCATGCAGGCTGCTAGACAGCGCCTACGTTCTATCACTAATCACTATTTGAGACCTGATTAATATTGAATATTTTAAGTTAACCATGATTTGTACTGATACTGTTCAGTGTGACGGTAGATTGATTGACTACTAACCGAGCCTTTCTGTGGTTCCTCACAGCTGGGATCAGACAGAAATTCCCCCATCCTGACGTATTGTATTTGTCCAGGTCAAACTCATCCAGAACCTTCTCTGACGTGATGAGCATGAAGGCCAGAGCTGAACACTGGGATGGAGACAGTTGTGTCTTTGATCTGTCCCCTGAGGTCAGGTACTGTTGGATCTCCTGATGTACTGAGTAGTCGTTCATCTCCATCAGACAGTGGAAGATGTTGATGAATCTGTCAGGAGAGAGACTTCCATCCTCATTTTTAATCTCCTTCAGGTTGTTGATGGCTCTCTGCATGCTCTCTGGACTGTTCTCTGTCTCGCCCAGCAGGCCTCCTAACAGACTCTGGTTGGACTCCAGTGAGAGGCCATGAAGGAAGCGGACAAAGAGGTCCAGGTGGCCATTCTTACTCTTCAGGGCTTTTCCCATGGCTCTCTGCAGGAAGTCATCCAAGGAACTCACATCAACTCCCAGGAATGTCTTCACTACCTCCACGTTCTTCTGTGTGAAACAGTGGAACAGGTAGACTGCAGCCAGGAACTCCTGGATGCTCAGATGAACAAAGCTGTAGACCTTTCTCTGGGATTGAACAGTCTCTTCTTTGAAGATCTCTGTGCACACTCCTAAGTACAGTGCGACGTCTTTCACATCAAGACCGCACTCTTCCAGGTCTTCTTGGTAGAACATGACGCTACCTTTCTCGAGATGTTCAAACGCCAGCATGGCCAACATCAGAAGAACTTCTGTGTCAGTCTCCTCATCATACTTCTCCTTCTTCCTCTTTGTCGTCTGGATCCAAATGAAGTAGCTATACATCCCAGTCATGTTCTTGGGCAGCTGTCCTGTCTCGTCTGTCTTCACCAGGTGATCCAGGACGGTAGCGGTCATCCAACAGAAGACTGGGATGTGACACATGATGTGGATGCTCTTTGATGTCTTCACGTGTGAGATGATTCTGCTGGCCAGGTCCTTATCATCACTGAACATCTTCCTGAAGAACTCCTCCTTCTGGGGGTCTGTGAACCCTCGGATTTCGGTCACCATGTCAACACATGCAGGAGGGATCTCACTGGCTGCTGCAGGTCTGGTGGTTATCCAGAGGAGAGCCGAGGGGAGCAGATTCCCCTTGATGAGGTTTGTCAACACCTCGCCCACTGATGATGTCACCGTGACATCAGAGAGGATGTCATTGTTGTCGAAGTGAAATGGAAACCTTCTTTCATCGAGACCATCGAAGATGAAGCCAACCTTCCACACAGCGAGATGCTCTGCTCTGACCCTCTTTAACGTTGGATGGAACACATGGATCAGTGAGAGAAGACTGTGCTGCTCATCTCTGACCAGGTTAAACTCCCGGAATGAGAAGGGAACCAGGAGAATGACATCTTGATTCTCAAAACCTCTTGCCCAGTCCAGAGCAAACTTGCGCACAGAGAATGTCTTTCCGATGCCAGCGATGCCCTTGGTTAGAACTATTCTGCCAGGGAGGAGCTCGAGGGTCTTAAAGACGGCACGGCACTTGATTAGAACGTCATGGAGGGACTTCATGTTGGAGGCGGTCTCAAGCTGCCACACCTCATTTTGGTAATTAACCCCTTCACTCTCTCCCGCTGATAGGTGGAGGTCTGTGTAGATGCTGGAGAGGGAGGGCACTTCAATGATGTATGTCGCACGATCAAGACTGTCCAAAGTGACCTTATAGACCTTTAAATCCTCCTGCAGATCCTCCAGCATATCCTCTGATATGAGAAGAGAAACAATACATGTTACATATTCAGCTTCATTCATAACTAATCTGATTTCTATAGCATATCTTTACATCAGATATAGAGGGTTTGATGAGGTCAGATCAACGGAATGTCAGAACAGGTCAGCTCCATATATGGAGATCTTAGGGTGGCAGCTTGAGCAGTGTCTTGTGTGCAGGGTTTGATGAGAAATCTAGTTTTCACTGGCTGCCGGACGCGGCTGCACTAACAAGTAATAACTTTGGGGCGTCTAGAGTTTGAATGAATCAGTCATAAGGGACTTTAAGGGAGACATCGAAGACGAGGGAGGGACTGATGGGGAAGGATCAACATGTCATGTGATGTCACACGGACTGATGGGAAATGCACGTTTTCATAGTAAATGCGACCTGCAGTCACAATAAATGGAAATCTAGAATTCATAAATGAACACTGGAATTTTTCATAATAAAGGCCCTAGAGTGCCCTGCAGATGAGAGAGATTTTACTCTGAAAAGCTCCGCCTTCCATTTCCCCCCAAAACCAGGAGGTGTAGGTTAATGTTCCATTACTACCTTGTGCTACTTCGTCTGATCTCTCTTTAGAAGTGTTAATATTCCAAACGAGATGCTTGGTTAAGTCAGAAATTAGGACAGAACATCGCCAAAGATTTGTCGGCCCGCAAAACATGTACGGAATCGATGAGCAAGGCTTTGCCTAGCCTAGGGTAGGTACCCTCACAAAAACATGCAGTAATCCTGGTCTCTAAACTACCTCCCCCTGGCCCGCTGGGGCAGGTGGAGGTGGAGGGGAAAGGAACTGGTCGGAATAACCTGTCCTTCCACACGCTCCGACCAGTCCAGCCGGGGAAAACTCTCCCCCTTCAGGTGAAAAGAAGCAGCTTGGACTCAGAGGAAGTGTAGCGCCCAGGATTACATTAGATAATTTGACACTGGGTGAAAAAATGTGTTTCAAAATCGCGGGATAAAAATGTAAGAAAACAAAAGGACTTATAAAGACGTCCCCAGATGTCTTGGGCCTCCTACGTGTACTTTAATTGGATCACATGTTTTTGTCCATAGTTAGATTTGCAGCATCAATATTTGAACACTTTTTATGGACAGTCTTACCGTGTCCACTTGTGGTTTGACCAGATTTCTTCAGTCCAGGTGTTGATGTCTCTCTGTGGTGGTTAATATATCAAATCATTAGTGCTGTCCAATGATTAGAATTTTTAATCCTGATTAATTAATGGCACGATTTGTGCAGTTAATCGTATGATTAATCACATAATAATCAAAGAAAATATTGGCTCAAACTTGAATGATAAACAGAAAAGCAGTGCATTGTGTTGTATTACGGGGAAGGATGCCTTCAAAAGGCTAGTAGTGTGCGCCCAAAGTCACGGCCAAAAAATAAATGGATGAATCCCACACGCAACGTAGGAATGGTCGGAAATCCCGGTATGCTCCCGGTCTATACCCATAGTGTGTATCTTGTATAGTGTTATAGTGTTTTATATATTTCTAGGAGGATTGGATTCACATACTTGGAGTCAGGAGGTGCAGGTTCATTACTGAAGTGTGGAGGATCATTTTTAGACTTGTCACTCTTCATAGACAGAAGGCTGGGTGTTGGAGACTCTGCTCTGTGTCTCCTTGACATTGCAACAACAAGAACAAGGAATAGTACAATAACATTAATTATATACATTGCTGCATGCTTGATATTCCATAGTTTGTTACATAAATAGATAGATATTCAATAGTTTGTTACATAAATAGGTAGATATTCCATCTTTTTGTTCATAGACACATTATTCAAAAGAACCTCATGGTGGCGCTATAACAGACATGCGTCACATTTTGTCTTGAACCACGGAAGTTCATACAATTAAACAAACTAACCTGCACGGCATTGGCGAAAGATGAATGAAAGCTTAAAATAAAACACCACTCGTCCAGGTGCCCACACGTCCCTAGGTGCTATAGTGTGTAAATAGTGTGTATATTGTACAGTGTAATAGTGTGTATATTGTATAGTGTTGTATATTTATAGGAGTTTTCACATACTTGGAGTCAGGAGGTGCAGGTTCATTACTGAAGTGTGGAGGATCATTTTTAGACCGGTCACTCTTCATAGACAGAAGGCTGGGTGTTGGAGACTCTGCTCTGTGTCTCCTTGACATTGCAACAACAAGGAATAGTACAATAACATTAACATTGATGGATAGATATTACATACAGTGTTGCATACTTAGGCAGATATGATTACATAGTTTGTTACATAAATAGATGGATAGATAATTTAATAGTTTGTTTATATTCCATAGTTTGTTGCATAAATAGGTAGATATACCATAGATATACCATAGTTTTGTTCAAGGATAGTTTGTTGCAATAACACATTTGATCCGGAGGATGTATATACTCGTCTTAATTAATTGATTACGTGAGGTGCTCTTGAAGAGTAGCTCGTCTTAAGGCGTTTAATATCGCTATAAGATTGCCTCGCTATTTTCCATTTTTGTAAGCGCTCTGGTTGCTATGCACGGTGATGATGATGTAGGTGGATACGAGCGCCCTTCACTTCACACAGGTGTGATTTTTATCTTCACATTCCGTGCTCAGCCAATCAAATCATCGCTATGTGGTACACAAAGACACAAAGCTGGACATAGGAGGGGCTAGCACCCCTCAAGAACTAACCCTAAAAGGTGATCAAACATTATGATAACCATTACATACAGTAGATACTGTATAGATAAGGAGAGACATATATCTGACAGACAGATTGACATACGTTGTGTGGGAAGGTCCAGGTTCATTACTGAAGTGTGGAGGATCATTTTTAGACTTGTCACTCTTCATAGACAGAAGGCTGGGTGTTGGAGACTCTGCTCTGTGGTGAACACGTCTGGAATCATACAGACAGAAATAGCAATACATAAACAACAGAGACAGTAATGAATAGTGCATAACAGTAGCTTGTATTCCATATAGTGCAACGGTGCAATCAAATCCCTCAAAACCAAGCTACAGTCAGCTCATATATAGAATTGTCATCAGGGTTACATTAGGGAAGCCAGTCTACTGTGTATGATCATGATCTTTCAATAGGAAATTGTCAATCCTTCATCTTTGGAAGATTATTTTTTCTTAATTCCACTATTTCACATTTTCTTCAAAACACATTGTTTGCTAACTAGTCCTACAACATTTCAGCCCTGGGGAGGCAACCCTGCCTGGCGGGGGATCTGCGCTCTGAGGAGTGCACTTTTCTAGTTTGACTATACTGTAGGTCTTGTTTTATAATGATTTACACAAGGCTGATATCACCTTGTTGTTTATATTCTATAGGAGGATTCACGTACTTTGTGTCTGGAGGTCCAGGTTCATTACTGAAGTGTGGAGGATCATTTTTAGACCGGTCACTCTTCATAGACAGAAGGCTGGGTGCTGGAGAGACTGCTCTGTGTCTCCTTGACATTGCAACAACAAGAACAAGAAATAGTACAATAACATTAACATTGATGGATAGATATTACATACAGTGTTGCATACTTAGGCAGATATTATTACATAGTTTGTTACATAAATAGATAGATAGATATTCAATAGTTTGTTTATATTCCATAGTTTGTTGCATAAATAGGTAGATATACCATAGTTTTGTTCAAGGATAGTTTGTTGCAATAACACATTTGATCCGGAGGATGTACAGTATATACTCGTCTTAATTAATTGATTACGTGAGGTGCTCTTGAAGAGTAGCTCGTCTTAAGGCGTTTAATATCGCTATAAGATTGCCTCGCTATTTTCCATTTTTGTAAGCGCTCCGGTTGCTATGCACGGTGATGATGATGTAGGTGGATATGAGCGCCCTTCACTTCACACAGGTGTGATTTTTATCTTCACATTCCGTGCTCAGCCAATCAAATCATCGCTATGTGGTACACAAAGACACAAAGCTGGACATAGGAGGGGCTAGCACCCCTCAAGAACTAACCCTAAAAAGTGATCAAACATTATGATAACCATTACATACAGTAGATACTGTATAGATAAGGAGAGACATATATCTGACAGACAGATTGACATACGTTGTGTGGGAAGGTCCAGGTTCATTACTGAAGTGTGGAGGATCATTTTTAGACTTGTCACTCTTCATAGACAGAAGGCTGGGTGTTGGAGACTCTGCTCTGTGGTGAACACGTCTGGAATCATACAGACAGAAATAGCAATACATAAACAACAGAGACAGTAATGAATAGTGCATAACAGTAGCTTGTATTCCATATAGTGCAACGGTGCAATCAAATCCCTCAAAACCAAGCTACAGTCAGCTCATATATAGAATTGTCATCAGGGTTACATTAGGGAAGCCAGTCTACTGTGTATGATCATGATCTTTCAATAGGAAATTGTCAATCCTTCATCTTTGGAAGATTATTTTTTCTTAATTCCACTATTTCACATTTTCTTCAAAACACATTGTTTGCTAACTAGTCCTACAACATTTCAGCCCTGGGGAGGCAACCCTGCCTGGCGGGGGATCTGCGCTCTGAGGAGTGCACTTTTCTAGTTTGACTATACTGTAGGTCTTGTTTTATAATGATTTACACAAGGCTGATATCACCTTGTTGTTTATATTCTATAGGAGGATTCACGTACTTTGTGTCTGGAGGTCCAGGTTCATTACTGAAGTGTGGAGGATCATTTTTAGACTGGTCACTCTTCATAGACAGAAGGCTGGGTGCTGGAGAGACTGCTCTGTGTCTCCTTGACATTGCAACAACAAGAACAAGAAATAGTACAATAACATTAACATTGATGGATAGATATTACATACAGTGTTGCATACTTAGGCAGATATTATTACATAGTTTGTTACATAAATAGATAGATAGATATTCAATAGTTTGTTTATATTCCATAGTTTGTTGCATAAATAGGTAGATATACCATAGTTTTGTTCAAGGATAGTTTGTTGCAATAACACATTTGATCCGGAGGATGTACAGTATATACTCGTCTTAATTAATTGATTACGTGAGGTGCTCTTGAAGAGTAGCTCGTCTTAAGGCGTTTAATATTGCTATAGGATTGCCTCGCTATTTTCCATTTTTGTAAGCGCTCCGGTTTGCTATGCACGGTGATGATGATGTAGGTGGATACGAGCGCCCTTCACTTCACACAGGTGTGATTCTTATCCTCACATTCCGTGCTCAGCCAATCAAATCATTGCCGTAGTCTGAAAACCCACCTATTCAGACTCCACCATGGCCCGTAGCACTTGCCCTAGCCTAGCCCCTTAGATAGCATTTTATGTCGACTTAGATAGTATTTTAGACAGACTTATAGCTCGTTAGGTAGACAGCACTAGAATTGCATTTTGTGTAGTCATAGCACTTTATAGTACACATGTATATTGTATAATATATAATATAGTATAGTATGTATAGTTGACATAGATACTCCACTGTTACGTTCTTAGTTTATACACGATTCATGATAACTACTTTTTATATATGTGATGTATGACATGCTTTTGTTTTTGCTTAAATGTAAGTCGCTCTGGATCAAGAGCGTCTGCTAAATGCCTAAATTGTAAATTGGGTACACACAAAGACACAAAGCTGGGCATAGGAGGGGCTAGCAGCCCTCAAAAACTAACCCTAAAAAGTGATCAAACATTATGATAACCATTACATACAGTAGATACTGTATAGATAAGGAGAGACATATATCTGACAGAAAGATTGACATACGTTGTGTGGGAAGGTCCAGGTTCATTACTGAAGTGTGGAGGATCATTTTTAGACTTGTCACTCTTCATAGACAGAAGGCTGGGTGTTGGAGACTCTGCTCTGTGTCTCCTTGACATTGCAACAACAATAAATAGTACAATAACATTAACGGATAGATATTATATACATTGTTGCATACTTAGGCAGATATTACATAGTCTGTTATACATAAATAGATAGATATTCAATAGTTTGTTGCATACATAGAGATATTCCATAGTTTGTTACATAAATAGGTAGATATTCCATCGTTTTGTTCATAGATAGAGATTGGATAGTTTGTTGCATTAATAAACACCACATTGTGATTGACCCAGTAGGTCACCATTCTTCACCACACATTATTCAAAATAACCTCATGGTGGCGCTATAACAGACTGCGTCACATCTTGTCTTGAACCACGGAAGTCCATACAATTAAACAAACTAACCTGCACGGCATTGGCAAAAGATGAATGAAAGCTTAAAATAAAATACCACTCGTCCAGGTGCCCACACGTCCCTAGGTGCTATAGTGTGTAAATAGTGTGTATATTGTATAGTGTTACTTATAGTGTTGTATATTTATAGGAGCTTTCACATACATGGAGTCAGGAGGTCCAGGTTCATTACTGAAGTGTGGAGGATCATTTTTAGACCGGTCACTCTTCATAGACAGAAGGCTGGGTGTTGGAGACTCTGCTCTGTGTCTCCTTGACATTGCAATGACAAGAACAAGGAATAGTACAATAACATTAACATTGACGGATAGATATTACATACAGTGTTGCATACTTAGGCAGATATTGTTACATAGTTTGTTACATACATAAATAGATGGATAGGTAGATAGATATTCAATAGTTTGTTTATATTCCATAGTTTGTTGCATAAATAGGTAGATATACCATAGTTTTGTTCATAGATAGAGAAATGATAGTTTGTTGCAATAACACATTTGATCCAGAGGATGTATATACTCGTCTTAATTAATTGATTACGTGAGGTGCTCTTGAAGAGTAGCTCGTCTTAAGGCGTTTAATATCGCTATAGGATTGCCTCGCTATTTTCCATTTTTGTAAGCGCTCCGGTTGCTATGCACGGTGATGATGATGTAGGTGGATACGAGCGCCCTTCACTTCACACGGGGTGATTTTTTTGAGTGGTGCAACCACTCCAAGGAACAGCAATGTCCGTGTTCACCTATGTGTGTGCCTCTATGTATGTGTTGGTTCATGAGCACCAGTATGACTATGACTACCGTACCAGTAGGGGCGCTGTTGTGCCAGAAACAGAGAGAGAGCGATAGTATTAGTTGCACCACTCAGTTCACACAGGTGTGATTTTATCCTCACATTCCGTGCTCAGCCAATCAAATCATCGCTATGGGGTACACACAAAGACACAAACCTGGGCATAGGAGGGGCTAGCACCCCTCAAAAACTAACCCTAAAAAGTGATCAAACATTATGATAACCATTACATACAGTAGATACTGTATAGATAAGGAGAGACATATATCTGACAGACAGATTGACATACGTTGTGTGGGAAGGTCCAGGTTCATTACTGAAGTGTGGAGGATCATTTTTAGACTTGTCACTCTTCATAGACAGAAGGCTGGGTGTTGGAGACTCTGCTCTGTGGTGAACACGTCTGGAATCATACAGACAGAAATAGCAATACATAAACAACAGAGACAGTAACGAAGAGTGCATAACAGTAGCTTGTATTCCATATAGTGCAACGGTGCAATCAAATCCCTCAAAACCAAGCTACAGTCAGCTCATATATAGAATTGTCACCAGGGTTACATTAGGGAAGCCAGTCTACTGTGTATGATCATGATCTTTCAATAGGAAATTGTCAATCCTTCATCTTTGGAAGATTATTTTTTCTTAATTCCACTATTTCACATTTTCTTCAAAACACATTGTTTGCTAACTAGTCCTACAACATTTCAGCCCTGGGGAGGCAACCCTGCCTGGCGGGGGATCTGCGCTCTGAGGAGTGCACTTTTCTAGTTTGACTATACTGTAGGTCTTGTTTTATAATGATTTACACAAGGCTGATATCACCTTGTTGTTTATATTCTATAGGAGGATTCACGTACTTTGTGTCTGGAGGTCCAGGTTCATTACTGAAGTGTGGAGGATCATTTTTAGACTGGTCACTCTTCATAGACAGAAGGCTGGGTGCTGGAGACTCTGCTCTGTGTCTCCTTGACATTGCAACAACAAGAACAAGAAATAGTACAATAACATTAACATTGATGGATAGATATTACATACAGTGTTGCATACTTAGGCAGATATTATTACATAGTTTGTTACATAAATAGATAGATAGATATTCAATAGTTTGTTTATATTCCATAGTTTGTTGCATAAATAGGTAGATATACCATAGTTTTGTTCAAGGATAGTTTGTTGCAATAACACATTTGATCCGGAGGATGTACAGTATATACTCGTCTTAATTAATTGATTACGTGAGGTGCTCTTGAAGAGTAGCTCGTCTTAAGGCGTTTAATATTGCTATAGGATTGCCTCGCTATTTTCCATTTTTGTAAGCGCTCCGGTTTGCTATGCACGGTGATGATGATGTAGGTGGATACGAGCGCCCTTCACTTCACACAGGTGTGATTCTTATCCTCACATTCCGTGCTCAGCCAATCAAATCATTGCCGTAGTCTGAAAACCCACCTATTCAGACTCCACCATGGCCCGTAGCACTTGCCCTAGCCTAGCCCCTTAGATAGCATTTTATGTCGACTTAGATAGTATTTTAGACAGACTTATAGCTCGTTAGGTAGACAGCACTAGAATTGCATTTTGTGTAGTCATAGCACTTTATAGTACACATGTATATTGTATAATATATAATATAGTATAGTATGTATAGTTGACATAGATACTCCACTGTTACGTTCTTAGTTTATACACGATTCATGATAACTACTTTTTATATATGTGATGTATGACATGCTTTTGTTTTTGCTTAAATGTAAGTCGCTCTGGATCAAGAGCGTCTGCTAAATGCCTAAATTGTAAATTGGGTACACACAAAGACACAAAGCTGGGCATAGGAGGGGCTAGCAGCCCTCAAAAACTAACCCTAAAAAGTGATCAAACATTATGATAACCATTACATACAGTAGATACTGTATAGATAAGGAGAGACATATATCTGACAGAAAGATTGACATACGTTGTGTGGGAAGGTCCAGGTTCATTACTGAAGTGTGGAGGATCATTTTTAGACTTGTCACTCTTCATAGACAGAAGGCTGGGTGTTGGAGACTCTGCTCTGTGTCTCCTTGACATTGCAACAACAATAAATAGTACAATAACATTAACGGATAGATATTATATACATTGTTGCATACTTAGGCAGATATTACATAGTCTGTTATACATAAATAGATAGATATTCAATAGTTTGTTGCATACATAGAGATATTCCATAGTTTGTTACATAAATAGGTAGATATTCCATCGTTTTGTTCATAGATAGAGATTGGATAGTTTGTTGCATTAATAAACACCACATTGTGATTGACCCAGTAGGTCACCATTCTTCACCACACATTATTCAAAATAACCTCATGGTGGCGCTATAACAGACTGCGTCACATCTTGTCTTGAACCACGGAAGTCCATACAATTAAACAAACTAACCTGCACGGCATTGGCAAAAGATGAATGAAAGCTTAAAATAAAATACCACTCGTCCAGGTGCCCACACGTCCCTAGGTGCTATAGTGTGTAAATAGTGTGTATATTGTATAGTGTTACTTATAGTGTTGTATATTTATAGGAGCTTTCACATACATGGAGTCAGGAGGTCCAGGTTCATTACTGAAGTGTGGAGGATCATTTTTAGACCGGTCACTCTTCATAGACAGAAGGCTGGGTGTTGGAGACTCTGCTCTGTGTCTCCTTGACATTGCAATGACAAGAACAAGGAATAGTACAATAACATTAACATTGACGGATAGATATTACATACAGTGTTGCATACTTAGGCAGATATTGTTACATAGTTTGTTACATACATAAATAGATGGATAGGTAGATAGATATTCAATAGTTTGTTTATATTCCATAGTTTGTTGCATAAATAGGTAGATATACCATAGTTTTGTTCATAGATAGAGAAATGATAGTTTGTTGCAATAACACATTTGATCCAGAGGATGTATATACTCGTCTTAATTAATTGATTACGTGAGGTGCTCTTGAAGAGTAGCTCGTCTTAAGGCGTTTAATATCGCTATAGGATTGCCTCGCTATTTTCCATTTTTGTAAGCGCTCCGGTTGCTATGCACGGTGATGATGATGTAGGTGGATACGAGCGCCCTTCACTTCACACGGGGTGATTTTTTTGAGTGGTGCAACCACTCCAAGGAACAGCAATGTCCGTGTTCACCTATGTGTGTGCCTCTATGTATGTGTTGGTTCATGAGCACCAGTATGACTATGACTACCGTACCAGTAGGGGCGCTGTTGTGCCAGAAACAGAGAGAGAGCGATAGTATTAGTTGCACCACTCAGTTCACACAGGTGTGATTTTATCCTCACATTCCGTGCTCAGCCAATCAAATCATCGCTATGGGGTACACACAAAGACACAAACCTGGGCATAGGAGGGGCTAGCACCCCTCAAAAACTAACCCTAAAAAGTGATCAAACATTATGATAACCATTACATACAGTAGATACTGTATAGATAAGGAGAGACATATATCTGACAGACAGATTGACATACGTTGTGTGGGAAGGTCCAGGTTCATTACTGAAGTGTGGAGGATCATTTTTAGACTTGTCACTCTTCATAGACAGAAGGCTGGGTGTTGGAGACTCTGCTCTGTGGTGAACACGTCTGGAATCATACAGACAGAAATAGCAATACATAAACAACAGAGACAGTAACGAAGAGTGCATAACAGTAGCTTGTATTCCATATAGTGCAACGGTGCAATCAAATCCCTCAAAACCAAGCTACAGTCAGCTCATATATAGAATTGTCACCAGGGTTACATTAGGGAAGCCAGTCTACTGTGTATGATCATGATCTTTCAATAGGAAATTGTCAATCCTTCATCTTTGGAAGATTATTTTTTCATAATTCCACAATTTCACATTTTCTTCAAAACACATTGTTTGCTAACTAGTCCTACAACATTTCAGCCCTGGGGACGCAACCCTGCCTAGCGGGGGATCTGCGCTCTGAGGAGTGCACTTTTCTAGTTTGACTATACTGTAGGTCTTGTTTTATAATGATTTACACAAGGCTGATATCACCTTGTTGTTTATATTCTATAGGAGGATTCACGTACTTTGTGTGGGAAGGTCCAGGTTCATTACTGAAGTGTGGAGGATCATTTTTAGACCGGTCACTCTTCATAGACAGAAGGCTGGGTGCTGGAGACTCTGCTCTGTGTCTCCTTGACATTGCAACAACAAGAACAAGAAATAGTACAATAACATTAACATTGATGGATAGATATTACATACAGTGTTGCATACTTAGGCAGATATTATTACATAGTTTGTTACATAAATAGTTAGATAGATATTCAATAGTTTGTTTATATTCCATAGTTTGTTGCATAAATAGGTAGATATACCATAGTTTTATTCAAGGATAGTTTGTTGCAATAACACATTTGATCCGGAGGATGTACAGTATATACTCGTCTTGACTCTTAATTAATTGATTACGTGAGGTGCTCTTGAAGAGTAGCTCGTCTTAAGGCGTTTAATATCGCTATAGGATTGCCTCGCTATTTTCCATTTTTGTAAGCGCGCCGGTTTGCTATGCATGGTGATGATGATGTAGGTGGATACGAGCGCCCTTCACTTCACACAGGTGTGATTTTTATCCTCACATTCCGTGCTCAGCCAATCAAATCATTGCCGTAGTCTGTGAAAACCCACCTATTCAGACTCCACCATGGCCCGTAGCACTTGCCCTAGCCTAGCCCCTTAGATAGCATTTTATGTCGACTTAGATAGTATTTTAGACAGACTTATAGCTCGTTAGGTAGACAGCACTAGAATTGCATTTTGTATAGTCATAGCACTTTATAGTACACATGTATATTGTATAATATATAATATAGTATAGTATGTATAGTTGACATAGATACTCCACTGTTACGTTCTTAGTTTATACACGATTCATGATAACTACTTTTTATATACGTGTATGTGATGTATGACATGCTTTTGTTTTTGCTTAAATGTAAGTCGCTCTGGATCAAGAGCGTCTGCTAAATGCCTAAATTGTAAATTGGGTACACACAAAGACACAAAGCTGGGCATAGGAGGGGCTAGCACCCCTCAAAAACTAACCCTAAAAAGTGATCAAACATTATGATAACCATTACATACAGTAGATACTGTATAGATAAGGAGAGACATATATCTGACAGAAAGATTGACATACGTTGTGTGGGAAGGTCCAGGTTCATTACTGAAGTGTGGAGGATCATTTTTAGACTTGTCACTCTTCATAGACAGAAGGCTGGGTGTTGGAGACTCTGCTCTGTGTCTCCTTGACATTGCAACAACAATAAATAGTGCAATAACATTAACGGATAGATATTATATACATTGTTGCATACTTAGGCAGATATTACATAGTCTGTTATACATAAATAGATAGATATTCAATATTTTGTTGCATACATAGAGAGATATTCCATAGTTTGTTACATAAATAGATAGATATTCAATAGTTTGTTGCATAAATGGTAGATATTCCATAGTTTGTTACATAAATAGGTAGATATTCAATAGTTTGTTACATAAATAGGTAGATATTCCATTGTTTTGTTCATAGATAGAGATTGAATAGTTTGTTGCATTAATGAACACCACATTGTGATTGACCCAGTAGGTCACCATTCTTCACCACACATTATTCAAAAGAACCTCATGGTGGCGCTATAACAGACTGCGTCACATTTTGTCTTGAACCACGGAAGTCCATACAATTAAACAAACTAACCTGCACGGCATTGGCGAAAGATGGATGAAAGCTTAAAATAAAACACCACTCGTCCAGGTGCCCACACGTCCCTAGGTGCTATAGGGCCTGATTCTTCAACGCGCTTCCGCTTATATATTGACGTGACGCTAGCGGAAAGGCATTTACGTGGATTTCCCACATTAATTTGGAATTCATGAAAATGGCCGTGAACTTGACGCTGGCTTTGCTTCGTCGGAAATTCCGCTAAATCCTCCGCCACCTCTTTAGGTGGCGGAGAAATTTTCGGAAGGATACACTTGCATATAGATTTATTCAGAAGGCTTTAGTCTTCATGCTGAATCAATAAATAGTCCCCAAATCTCAGATAAAATATGTAGGCATGTGCCCCCAACATATTGGTCGATCAGCAAAAAACGATATATATATATATATATATATATATATATATATATATATATATATATATATATATATATATATATATATATATATATATATATATATATATATAAAAGCCGAGTGCACTTGTATGCCTAAATGCATGCATTCTAGAGGCAAGTTAGCCTATAGAGTCCCATAAGGAAACTGCCCCTGCAAGCCCCGACACCTTTTTATTTATTTATTAGGATATTTCTATAGCATGCCATGCGCGATTGCGCTGCTCACTGGACAGCCTTCTCTAGGCTACTCGCAGTGCAACGCGTTGTGAGCTTGTAGATCGGCTCTCGCGGACTGCATGTTAAAAAACAAACTCACAATTATAATAAGAACATAGGCCTACACTTATCTGCATTTTGCACTGTACGAATCTAACGTTGTTTCGGTGTGTGTGTGTGTGTGTGTGTGTGTGTGTGGGGGGGGGGGGGGGGGGGGGGCAGACAGCAGCGTGCTGCCGATCCGATTCACATTGGAAAATGAATAGGGCTAATTAGCCCTATATAAAAAATAGAAGACCACATTTATAGCCTAATGAATGCAGCGTGTTTGAAAGTCGGCCAGTCATATCAGTTTTAAACCAGCTCACCTCCACTCGTGAACATGACGGACAGACAGACAGAATTTATAATAATGTATATTGATATTGATCACATGGATGCCACACACAGAATAGTTTAACTCACTGGATAAACTCACTGGATTATAATTTCTTCAGACAAGAGGATCCCAGGCCTAGGTAGGTCTATAATATATTTACTTATGAATGTATGGGGCTATGGGCTACTGTTCTTTATCGCGCAACAGTGTCGAGGGCCCATGCAGCCCCCCTCCCTCTCTCGTCTCTCTCTCTCTCTCGCTCTCTCTGAAAAGACGACTTTTGCATTGACATATCTATCGGATATGTTTTACCTCTGCATAGGTGTGAGAGAGCACCCGCCTTGGTCCCGAACTTAATTAAATAAATTATAATTATATTGCTTCAGCGGAGCACGCACCGTTGCAAGCTTCGATAGCAGTGACCGCGGCTGTGATCTCAGACAAACTGCTGTCTGCTGAGTCATGCTTGAAGCCTTTTATGGTATGAAATTGGGCGTGGATCAATGCAGATGAGGTTGTCGGGTGCTTTTCCGATCACTTTGCACCCGCTGCATTCAGTATGACATACACCTGCGATACACCTGCGCACCTGTGGTACACACCACTCTCTGAATAACACGTCATCTCAACGTAGCTTGATCGGACGGATAAATACGATATCTGTTTCCGCCACCGTTACACTCTGGCGCATTTCGTTTTTGAAGAATCAGGACCATAGTGTGTAAATAGTGTGTATATTGTACAGTGTAATAGTGTGTATATTGTATAGTGTTATAGTGTTGTATATTTATAGGAGCTTTCACATACTTGGAGTCAGGAGGTCCAGGTTCATTACTGAAGTGCGGAGGATCATTTTTAGACTTGTCACTCTTCATAGACAGAAGGCTGGGTGTTGGAGACTCTGCTCTGTGTCTCCTTGACATTGCAACAACAAGAACAAGGAATAGTACAATAACATTAACATTGATGGATAGATATTACATACAGTGTTGCATACTTAGGCAGATATTATTACATAGTTTGTTACATACATAAATAGATGGATAGATAGATAGATAGATAGATAGATAGATATATAGATATTCAATAGTTTGTTTATATTCCATAGTTTGTTGCATAAATAGGTAGATATACCATAGTTTTGTTCATAGATAGAGAAATTATAGTTTGTTGCAATAACACATTTGATCCAGAGGATGTATATACTCGTCTTAATTAATTGATTACGTGAGGTGCTCTTGAAGAGTAGCTCGTCTTAAGGCGTTTAATATCGCTATAGGATTGCCTCGCTATTTTCCATTTTTGTAAGCGCTCCGGTTGCTATGCACGGTGATGATGATGTAGGTGGATACGAGGACCCTTCACTTCACACGGGGTGATTTTTTGAGTGGTGCAACCACTCCAAGGAACAGCAATGTCCGTGTTCACCTATGTGTGTGCCTCTATGTATGTGTTGGTTCATGAGCACCAGTATGACTATGACTACCGTACCAGTAGGGGCGCTGTTGTGCCAGAAACAGAGAGAGAGCGATAGTATTAGTTGCACCACTCAGTTCACACAGGTGTGAAGTGTGATTTTATCCTCACATTCCGTGCTCAGCCAATCAAATCATCGCTATGGGGTACACACAAAGACACAAACCTGGGCATAGGAGGGGCTAGCACCCCTCAAAAACTAACCCTAAAAAGTGATCAAACATTATGATAACCATTACATACAGTAGATACTGTATAGATAAGGAGAGACATATATCTGACAGACAGATTGACATACGTTGTGTGGGAAGGTCCAGGTTCATTGCTGAAGTGTGGAGGATCATTTTTAGACTTGTCACTCTTCATAGACAGAAGGCTGGGTGTTGGAGACTCTGCTCTGTGGTGAACCCGTCTGGAATCATACAGACAGAAATTGCAATAAATAAACAACAGGGACAGTAATGAATAGTGCATAACAGTAGCTTGTATTCCATATAGTGCAACGGTGCAATCAAATCCCTCAAAACCAAGCTACAGTCAGCTCATATATAGAATTGTCACCAGGGTTACATTAGGGAAGCCAGTCTACTGTGTATGATCATGATCTTTCAATAGGAAATTGTCAATCCTTCATCTTTGGAAGATTATTTTTTCATAATTCCACAATTTCACATTTTCTTCAAAACACATTGTTTGCTAACTAGTCCTACAACATTTCAGCCCTGGGGACGCAACCCTGCCTAGCGGGGGATCTGCGCTCTGAGGAGTGCACTTTTCTAGTTTGACTATACTGTAGGTCTTGTTTTATAATTTACACAAGGCATCACCTTGTTGTTTATTATTCTATAGGAGGATTCACATACTTTGTGTCTGGAGGTCCAGGTTCATTACTGAAGTCAGGAGGCTTTCCCATAGACGTGTCACTCTCCATAGACCCACAGCTGGGTGTTGGAGACTCTGCTCTGTGGAGAACACTTCTGGAATCACAATGAATTTTTATAAATTATCATGTGAATGAAAACTACTGTTTGTTCAACATTATTTAGTTAGTTGGATAGATAGTTAGTCAATTAATCAATTAGTTAAATAGATAGTTAGTTAGTTAGATATTAGATAGTTAGAAGTGAGTTAGTTCATTTATTTTGGTCATTTAAGGAAAAACAATAAAAAAACAGTTGTTTGGCCAAAACGTTTATATTGCCCATCTTATTACC
This sequence comes from Protomyctophum parallelum, assembly GCF_964188405.1. Classification (NCBI taxonomy): domain Eukaryota; kingdom Metazoa; phylum Chordata; class Actinopteri; order Myctophiformes; family Myctophidae; genus Protomyctophum; species Protomyctophum parallelum. The sequence goes on from NC_139714.1 coordinate 18,933,598, forward strand.
AAAATATCTATATATCACTAGAGAAAACGTAAGACAAAATACAATGAACCATCACAAAGCTTAAAGTATTACATTTCAGAACAGACGAAACAAAAACAAACAACATTTCGGTTTACATGTAATAGTTTTTCAGACGTAACCTTTGGACCTATCGGTCGTGTGAAACTTTGCACACGGTCCCAGTCAGGGCCGAGGACGAAACTCGACCCTAAAATAAATTATTCAAATCAGCCTCCTTGTTGGTGCTAGAGCAGAGCTCTGCTTCATATTTTGGTCTATATAACATAGACAATCCACATGTTTAATTTGTCATGTTATAGAGCGTCGCAGTCCCGCCCCCTCGAGAGACCCGGAAAATAAATCCCCGTTCATTTTCCTCATAGACTTTTCAGAAAGTATTTATTTAAAGACGTTTACGCCGCGGACAAAGCCAACTCTTGTCGTGACAAATCATGACAATAAACACTTTTTTTGTTCTTTTTCTTCTTTGTAATTATTTGTTTGGTCCATGATTTGTCACGACTCGAGTTGACTTCGTACGATGCTTAAAAGGTCTTTAAATAAATTCGTTTTGAAATGTCTATTGTTAAAATGCATTGGGAATTATTTCCTGGGCCTGGCGTCGTCATGAAAGGGGGTGGGACTGCAACGCTCTATACTTGTTGTGCATATTGTATAGTGTTATAGTGTCATATAGGCATATTGTATAGAATGTTTGACATAGCCTACTGTGTGTGTTCAGGTCCAGGTTCATTAGTGGAGTCAGGAGGTCTTCCTCTGGACCGGTCCAGAGCCATTTAATAGAAGAGTTGCGACATTGAGGGGGCAGAAAATAGCCCGGTCACGTGGTTCATGGCCTCTGTCTTACTCTATGGCTCTGGACCGGTCACTCTTCACAGACACACAGCTGTCTGTTGGAGACTCTGGTCTGTCGGCTCCCTCCTCCTCCTCTCTCTCCACACGCTCGCTCATCTTTAGCTCTTTATTACACCTGTCAATGAAATAGATCATATTTAGGTCTTCATTAACCCTAACACACACACACACACACACACACCAAAATCCGTTTCGATATCAAATATTGATATGCGATTAAAATGTATTTAATTTCAATTCATTCATTACAATGCATCAAATGATTTTTTTTTTTAATCGAGTTACAGCCCAAATATATAAATATGAAAGGAGTCAATAATATCACCATCATATCCTGAAGCTTCACTAGATGTAATACCTGTACCAACCAGTAGGTGTCCTACCAGACCACACTGGGAGACCAAACAAGAGAACTATACTTGCTGTATGCATGTATGTATGCATGCATGCATTCATTCATTCATTCATTCATTCATTCATTCATTCATTGTCATTTCATCGTCTACTCAGGTGTCCGTGAACAACTTGGTCAGTTTTTAACATATTATGGACCTTTACAGGTCTGTAACTGAGTGTACAAATGGAACTAAATGGACCCTTACAGGTCTGTAACTCTGAGAGTGTACAAATGGAACCAAATGGACCCTTGATCAAGGTCAAGTTTATTTGCATGTGCCAAATTGGGCTATTCAGTTTAAAGCAGGTAGAAAAGCTCTAAAAACAGTAAACTAAAGACCAGTGTTGATTTAGTCGACTAATCCTAGATGACAAAAACTGTTTGTACAAAATGGAAACTAAATGAGGGGTTCCTGGAACAACATATTTTCAGATGGGGGACGGCGGCCAATTTAATTTATTTTTGGGAGTCCTTCGCAAGAAAATGTTTGAGAACGACTGACATAGAAACATAGGGTTTTTCAGAAAACTGTCAGGATTTATAAGGCATTTGTAGAATCGAAGCACCTGCTCGTCACTCAGGCAGGTGAACTGTACGCCAACAATCTTGCTCGCCACCTTGACAATCCCTTGAGGGCATGTTTCTGTCTAAGGCCAAGGTTTCCATACCAACAAAATGGCGGAACAGGTAATAAAAGATTCTGTGAACGCCCTGTGGAATAGAATCATCAGTGACTTATCTACCCCCAGCATCTACCTGACATTTAGCTAGCTTCCTTATCCCATTCCGGGCGGGAACCCCTTTTGGTGTTAGCATTACGTTATGCTTTAGCTATTGAAAAATAGCAGATCTACAAGCTCGTAGCGCGCCACTCGGTGGCACGCTATGAGCTTGTAGATCTGCTATTTTTCAATAGCTAAAGCACCAAAATCGGTTCCCGCCCCAAAATGCGCTGCACAAGGTGCCCCTTTTTTCACTTGAGTACCTGCCCCTCTAAATGTCTGTGCACGCCGCTGGTTAATAACTTAACACAAGTGTCATGTCATGTCATGTTTCATAAACAAATGATCACCTTCACATTTACAGAAATAAAAGGGACGTTTGCAAGACCGGGTGGGGAAATAAATTACTTCTCTGTTCTACCTACTGACATAGAAACATGGCTTTTTCAGAAAACTGTCAGGATGTAGAAGACATTTATAGAATCTGATCTCAGGTCAAAATGGGTTGGCGCTGCTGACCTTTCTTACACACCATTTCAGTATTGGAGTCCAATTTCAGACGATTATCAATAATGGACTCAAGATATTTATAAGTGGTTAGTGGTTACCAAATCCACTGACTGGACATTTATGCCACTATACTTATGTTCTAACTCACATTCTTTTATAATAAGTTATATTAACTAATTAACTCTTACTGTATATTAGTATTATAATACTATAATATAATTAGGCTACAGACATTTAAATTGAAGCTCCTGTCCTGATGTGCAGGTTGGTGCCTTGAAAGTTCCTTTGCATAGGCCCATATATTTATTTTTTCCTGTTCTTGAGGTATGTCATGGATGTATTATTTGGCTGTTGTGTAATGTAATTTGACATTGAAGTGTAATTAGTTTCTGCCTCTTGGCCAGATCCCACTTACAAAGAGATTCTGCCACAATGTGTGTTTTACTGGTTAAATAAAGGTTGAATAAAATTAAATGGTCTCCTCCGCCATCGGTGTCACGGTCGGGTGTGTTGAATTGAATCATAGCACTTTATAGTACACATGCATATTGTATAATATATAATATAGTATAGTATGTATAGTTGACATAGATATACTCCACTGTTACGTTCTTAGTTTATACATGATTCATGATAACTACTTTATATATATGTGATGTATGACATGCTTTTGTTTTTGCTTAAATGTAAGTCGCTCTGGATCAAGAGCGTCTGCTAAATGCCTACATTGTATATTGTAAATTGTGTGAATGTGTGTGTGTGTGTGTGTGTGTGTGTGTGTGTGTGTGTGTGTGTGTGTGTGTGTGTGTGTGTGTGTGTGTGTGTGTGTGTGTGTGTGTGAATGAGTGATTGTAATGCACAATCTACCGTATGTAAAGTGCCATGGATAACTAAACTACTGTACATAAATCCACCATTTAGTACGATTAGCCTATACATTCATTAACCATACCTGATTAATAACACTTACCCTACACATGAATCTTTGTGCTTTATCCCCCATGGTGAAACATCAGCCAGTCCAACACTGTTCAGAAACAGTTCAGAGTAATTGTGACACTGTGTGTCAAACAATAACATACTGGGTGTGGTGTGTCTAGAGAGAGAGAGATCATATGACGCATGTATGTACTAGTCTGTACCTAACATCACCTGACCTCACCTGAAGAGACAGACAGATGGAGAGATCGGATAACTTGGTTTCAGCCAAACAAGTTCAACAAGACACCCCACCCCACACACACACATACACTGTAAACACACAGCAGGTGCGTGTAGCAACCTGAGAATGTAGTTCATTCAGAACCACAAACACTAAATTATGTTAATAACTTTCTGCTCGTCAGCTCTGCTCAGCACTTTGATCACGTTTATAAATTCATATGTTATATATAGGACTAATCTATCAGAATGATAAGAGTACTTTATTCTCAAATGGAGTTGTGGCGGATAAGTGGGATTATTAATGAACCTTTGGCCTTCCTATCACCTCCATCTGACCAGGGGGAAGCAGTATAGAGAGCAGGATTAATGCATGTTTGTTTTTTATTAGGGTACATACCATAGGGAAAGAAATAGAGTCCGCAACACTGGTAAGGAATAACTCAGCTCCACTGGTTTATTAATTCAATGTTTCATTCACATTCCTGAAGAGAGGCACACACACACAATATAAATGTCTTTAAATTACTTTCTAAATAGTCTCTCGAGACACTGTTCCCAGATTGATGTGATACCGACACCAGGATACTAAGAACACATAGCATGACGAATAATCAAATATTAGGCTTGACCAGCCATTTATGAGTTAGGCAGTAATGTAGAATTATCACACAAGTAATATTTAGGACATAACACGAGGCTTTATTCACACATTGAGGCAAGGCGATATGAAGTTTCATTGTAAATTGTAAATGTTCAATTTCAGAATAAGAAAGTCAGTAGCTGGAGACTGAGGCTTATTGTCGGTTATCCCCCTCTCACAATACACTGAGGTGGAGTGCAGCACCTCAGCTGCCAGAATGTTAAAAATGTATTGTATGTATTTTATTTATTTAAATTATTTTCTTTGGCTAAAACAAGTGTTAAATAGCTCTGTATTCTGATATAGTGTTTGTTCAGTAGCAAGAAACTCCAGCTCTTTAATAAATAAGTCAGGATAACGTGGCAATTTTATCCAACCAGGACATAGAACTCAGTCAGGATGTGTACATTTGAAAGTGATCACATTACACAAAGAAATGTACTGTAGACACTAGTAGACAATGAAGCTGATAAATGGGTACTCTCCTGATTGGCTGAAATGTTGTCACCTACTGTACACCTACTGTACCTACCCAACATAATTTATATTGTATAGATTTCATTAAAGAGCTGGAGAGACCCGTTACTGAACAAACACTAGTCTATACTAGCAATATATAGAGAATACAGTCAACTGTAATACAGTCAACTGTAACAGAGTGCTTTATTTCTTTAACAGAAACCTTTTCACTTTCCCAAAGAATATCCCCAAATACCCCACCTTTAAATTAAATACAAGATCTTAAAGCATCTCAATACAAATTACATCTCCAGCCCATTTCAAATGACAAAATACAAAAAAAAAGTGCTACTGAGATAAAAATAATAATAACAGCCAACAGGGCAAAGAAAAAGACATCAGGCATATGCACATTTGTCTTGAGGTTAAGAGTTCAAATTCAAAGTAATTTTTAGTGTTTGAAAGTTAGCGATCATTGTCTCAGTCAGGCTGGACGGCTTTTGCCCGCCTGTCCGTCCGTGGGTCTGACACATTAGACTGTGGGTCTGTGTGCAGCTAATCTTCAGAACCGTTGGGCTGGTCTTTGCAAATACCCTGCCAGCAGGCCAAGGAAGAACCTCATATGTTTAATATCGGCCTAATGGTTGCACTAGAACAGGTCGCTTCACATTTTGGCCTTGAACCTTAGGTCATAAAATCTAAATTATTTTAGGTTGTCAAACATTTTTAAATATGAATGTACCTAACATGTGAATTATCATTTCTGTGTAGTGTGTAAAGATAGCAGGCTAAAATATAGATGATGGTCAAGCTGCTCAAAGACAGTTTGGTTTCTTAGTACCGTATGCATTGTGAATACCATTTTACTTGCAAGGAAATAGTACGTTTTAGGATAGAATTAGAAGCAAATAGAAATAATTTAATATGACTTTATTTGTAGGGTATTCCATGGGCAGCTTTAGCAGCTTGGACCAATTGGCATTGGATCCATATAGTTCTATTGTTCATCCTTTGTAATAGGCCATTGAACAAACATTCAAGAACGTCCAGTTGTAGGAAGTAAAATTAACAATAATATTGTCATCTTCTGAAATGTGAAATCACTAATCTAGTCACCCCAAGAAATTTGCGACATAATCAATGAAGGTATTCGGACAAAAAAAGTTGGGTTTTTCCCTTTACATAGTAAAGAAAAATGTATAATTAAAAGGCAACTGCCAACATGTTTCTATTTTCTACCTTGGGAGGTCTTCATTAGGGTGGAGGAAAGGGGGAGAAAAGCTAAATCCCTACTTGTCTCTTCTCCAGAGAAGTTAACCTCATTGTTAAATGGACAATCTGGTGGTGACAGAAATTAAACACACCAGTAAACCTATATGGCAAATGCACAGTAATACAAGAAAAATAAAAGATCACATCAGTGATCGCACTGTGTGCATAATCACTAGTGTCTCTTTATCTAATGACTCTTGTCAATTTTACAATTGCCCCGGCCAGGAAGTACTTGTTGGGGAATCATATCCCTCATAATTATAAAAGAGTCATTTTGAAATATCAGCCGTGGAAACAGAATGCCCATGCAGGGAATGAAGCTTGAAAATAACATCTTCTTGGATCTTTGAAATGGGTTGAATGATATCCGCCAAAGTTGTTGTAGCATTTCAGTATCAAGAGTCTAAGCAGTAGTTGCCATAGCAGCTTGGGGCAAGGACAGCACTTCAGGGTTTCCACTTCCAGCTTGAATGTCTGACTGACATGTCTAGAAGAAAGATAACAAATATACCGTCTGTGACAAAATAATGTGTAAAAAAGAAATCCTGTGTTAAATCCATCTGTAAATCAATTTGGTTAATAGTGGTTACGTTTGTACATTCAGTGTTAAAGCTGCAACTTATTTTATCCAACCTAATAATACTAATAATAAAAATGAAATGTGTTTATTTTACGCACTTTACATTTGAAACAAAGCTACAATGCAATCTACAGTGGATAGTCATATGAGATGATGCACTAGCTGTGAGCCTGTGACACAAAAGCCATTTACTATCATCACCACCAACCCTTCAGGGTCAATAAGCTAAATTGGTCAAACAAGTGGTTTTCCAACCTTTTCATGTCAAAGGACGACCCCTTTGATATGTCTTTCTTTAGCCACGGACCCCCGTCTGACTATTGTGCCATGATGATGAGACCCCCATACAAGATTTATGTTATATAAAAAGAAGTCTCAAACAAAACACGCCTGCATGTTTCTTTAAAGTTGTACACGGTGGGCTGGCAATAACTTCCAACAAGGAACTGAAACTCAACACACTTGACTTACCCACTACTATTAAGGGACTACGAAGTACATAACCAGGAAAAACGCCACGTCAAACACCACGAACACCCAGAAGTCGAACCAGTAGGAGTGTTTCGGTAATAGCGACGACGACGCCGCGGCTCGTTGTTCACTCGTGACAGTGTTCTCCCCGGACCCCATGGTGGTGGTTGTTGCTGCTGTAGTAGTAGACGGTGAAGACGAAGCTGCTGTCATTTCTGCTGTCCGCCGGTGTTCTAGTTTGTCGTCAGACCATGTCAACTTCAGTCCCTTGTTGTCCGCGTCAACCGTCGCCGTAGAGACGGACCCACAACGACAGATGTTTTTCACAGTGAAATAATGCGTAGCTGTCCGCGTCAATGCCTGTGTTTCCCCTTTATTTTAATCACAATTCCAAACAACATAGCCTATAGCCTACCGATGTGATTCTTGTCTTAAGCGTCGGGCAGGCGTTGTGTGGAGTCTGTGGACCTTCGCCAGGTTTTGTTGTTGTTGACAGTCACGGGAAGAAGGGGTTGTCTGACTCTTTCTGTTTCTTAAATTATCCATTAGCTTTTATACATTCTATTCTATTCGCCATTGAAGTATGAGTACGTGTCACGTACATTAACCATGTAGCCCAGCATGTAGTGCGTGAAAATAAACGCATTGATGAATGAAGGAATAAAAAATAAAAATAAAAAACCTTTCTGACGGGATTCGAACTTGTCTTGTTCTCAGCATAAGTTCACCCGTCTGGAGCATAGTCCAGTGTGCCATTCTATCCATGACGTTAAGCAACCACAATCACATTATCTAGTATGGATGGAACCAGCCATTAACGCACAACCATGATCACTAGGTTAAGTTCAGACCTCAGTCACCACAATGGTTTGCAACATAGCTGTTTAATACTGATTTGTTAAACATCTCTCACCATCATCACCTAAATTCACCTTAGAGTCATTATGTTATACAGGCTACTTAGAAATTGTAAATAATTGAAGCATTATAGGGTAGACAGTGTGTTTATAACATGACTTCATAGACAACAAAGATCACTAAAGAGGCCAAGTAAATCAGCCAACCACATGATTTAAAAGTAAAGTTATTTTATTTGGCACATCCCATACATAGTACACAAGAGTAACATTCTTGCCTTGCCCACTGTTCTACAGTGTGGAACAAAAATGACCACAAAAGGGCACACTGTCTGATGTCTGATTGCTCCTGATCACATCAGGACAGTGGTTGCAGCTCCTCTGTATCAGTTTGTAACCTTTCCATGTTGATGGAGCAGGTGACATTGGTTGGCAGTGTAGAAATTCACCATAATAGATGTTAGGGTTGAACTTATCATTTAGGCATTTAGCAGCTTTAACTTATCCAGAGTGACTAACAAGTTACAATAAGCAAGGTAAACATGCATCAAATGCAGAGAGACAAATGTTGCCTCAGTAAACCAGGATTACAAATAATTTACACATTGAAACTATAGGATAGTATATACATAATTAACCTAGTATCTAAATAGCATTCCATCTCAATTTAATTGGAATCTTTGCATAAGTATGTATGGTCATCCAGACTAGGCCAAGACCAACAAGACAGGTCATCTTTTCTTTTCTCCCACGATTTTGTAACACATTTTACCACCAGTGCCAATTTCTTAAAATGTAATCCTGGGAGCTACTCACCCTCTGCCAACCTGGAGAGAGCCCCAAACTGAACTCATCCTTCAATGCATGAGGAGTGAGCAGTGTTTTTAAACAAAAGAAATAAGGCCCAAGCTGAGCTCATCCTTCAATGCATGAGGAGTGAGCAGTGTTTTTATTACTTAAAAAAAAAAGAAAAGGCCCAAGCTGAGCTCATCCTTCAATGCATGAGGAGTGAGCAGTGTTTTTATTACTTAAAAAAAAAAGAAAAGGCCCAAGCTGAGCTCATCCTTCAATGCATGAGGAGTGAGCAGTGTTTTTATTACTTAAAAAAAAAGAAAAGGTCCAAGCTGAGCTCATCCTTCAATGCATGAGGAGTGAGCAGTGTTTTTAAACAAAAGAAATAAGGCCCAAGCTGAGCTCATCCTTCAATGCATGAGGAGTGAGCAGTGTTTTTATTACTTAAAAAAAAAAAAAGGTCCAAGCTGAGCTCATCCTTCAATGCATGAGGAGTGAGCAGTGTTTTTAAACAAAAGAAATAAGGCCCAAGCTGAGCTCATCCTTCAATGCATGAGGAGTGAGCAGTGTTTTTATTACTTAAAAAAAAAGAAAAGGTCCAAGCTGAGCTCATCCTTCAATGCATGAGGAGTGAGCAGTGTTTTTATTACTTAAAAAAAAAGAAAAGGCCCAAGCTGAGCTCATCCTTCAATGCATGAGGAGTGAGCAGTGTTTTTAAACAAAAGAAATAAGGCCCAAGCTGAGCTCATCCTTGTGTTTTTAAACAAAAAAATAATAAATAATAAGGCCCAAGCTGAGCTCATCCTTGTGTTTTTAAACAAAAAAATAATAAATAATAAGGCCCAAGCTGAGCTCATCCTTGTGTTTTTAAACAAAAAAATAATAAATAATAAGGCCCAAGCTGAGCTCATCCTTGTGTTTTTAAACAAAAAAATAATAAATAATAAGGCCCAAGCTGAGCTCATCCTTGTGTTTTTAAACAAAAAAATAATAAATAATAAGGCCCAAGCTGAGCTCATCCTTGTGTTTTTAAACAAAAAATAAATAAATAATAAGGCCCAAGCTGAGCTCATCCTTGTGTTTTTAAACAAAAAATAAATAAATAATAAGGCCCAAGCTGAGCTCATCCTCATCCTGTTTTTAAACAAAAAATAAATAAAATAAAAATTATGGCTGGCCAACGAGTGCAGTGATTTATGCACAGGGTATGCAGGCTGGGCACAAATACTCCTCATCCTCATGGTTCTCATTTATGCCTACACATAATTGGTGGTACCATAAGGCACAAGAGGTGCATTGAATCTGAAAGAACATGAATACATTGTTATTCATGTATTTAGTTAAAGTTCACTCACAGTTAGGTTTTTGTATTGAGTTGTGCTTGAAATGTACTGTAATTCTGCAAACTGTTAACGAATACCTCAATCAATCAAATTAAAGAAAGCATGTGCTCTCCATGTAAAGAACTTTAAACGTTTCCTACCCAGTCATCCACAGCAGATGACCTTCCTGCCTTTCCTGTTGTTACCTCCCCACAAAAGCGGCAGAGTTTTGCCAGGTCATCTATGAAAATATATTATTCAGTTAAGTGAAGTCAAATGTTTTGCTTTTGGTGAGGCTAATAAAAATCAAATATGTATATGAAGCCTACCAGAGTCCTCCATTAACTTAATGCCAATGTTGGCCCTTGTGACATTTATGTCGGACTCGTACTTGGTCCCCATGAGCAGCTGCTCTGCAATCTTAAAATACAGGTTAGTGTTAGTTGTGTTCTTTTAGAATGTATGAAATTAATTGTTACTATAGGATATAAATTATAGTCTATATAATTACTTTACTTACTTTGCATACAAGCACCCCACAGGAAGTTGCATCCCTTTGAGGAGGATGAGAGACAGTCTCACACTGCCACCGTGAAATGGTGCCGCCGCTCATCCTTCGTATATAAGCTCTGAAGAATAAACAAAACTGTGTGTTACGTGCACGTCAGAAACCATTGAACATATTTACAATGAAGCACAATAAATGTTGGATTTTCTTGCCTTGTTGCATTCTCACATGTCTTCACCTTCTGGGGTGTAGCCATCATTGGGTCAACAAAAGTAACCCTATTCTCCCTGGGATACATGACCTTCAGTAGATAGGATACATTAATACTTCAAAATATTAGTTGTAAATATAGCTGCATAATTTGCATTAATTAAAGTTCACTTACTACAAGTGTGTAGTGGCCGTCTTTGCACACTGCCCCCATTATGATTTCCCATGCCAGGGGATCAATCTGCAATTGATCATTTAATTTGTGAACATGGTGTGATTGTAACACTGTAACACTTTTAAAAGCAAACGTTATCCTTACTTTTTTAACGCCCCTGGATTTTAATTCCCATATAAGGGTCATCTCCGATACAGGTATGACCTTGATTGCCCTTTTGGCCTTTTGGGCCACCAATGCCAGGTATGCATTTATAATCTACACACACACACACACACACACACACACACACACACACTAAGTTACAATTAAAAAACACTTGCATATCAACACTTGCTCACAAAACAAGACACTTACTTCGCAGTGGACCATTGTTCCTGGAGCAAGGCTCTGAATGTCCATGGTCAATACTTTGAATTGGTCCACCTTGGACCATATAATTTGGCCTTTTTGACCTCTCCATACAGCGTGGAGAACTGCAAAATCAGAACATTTCAGTCATTCAAAATTGTACATGGCATTATTATTCTGGATGTCACATTATTGAAGGTATTTACCATCTTTATGATCCTCTCCTGATCTGGCAGGTGGTGAGTTTGAGATGCCTGCAGATGGTGGGTTGTGGAGGGCAGGTGGAGGCCCAGAGGGGCTGAATGAAGGCTGTGCGGGGCCCAGGTCAGGAAGAGGGCTGGAACAGGGACTGGGTGACTGCAGTTGGGGAGGGTGAGGAACAGGAGGGTGAGATAAAGGACAAAGCGGTGGTGGAGGGGGGTGAGCCAGAGGAAAGGTTCCAGCTGGCTTTAGAAGCTTTGCTGGAATCCTCTCCTCTGGCTCTACGTAGCGCGAAAGCTGGTCCAAATTAGCAATAAGCTTCTCATGTTTGTTCCCAACCAAGTACACCGTTTTGTCCTTTATGTCGGTGATGGTGTATGGCCCCAGCATTGCTGGGGCCATTTTACCTCCCTTCCTCTGCTCCTCCCTGATGTTTTTTTTCAGGACCAAATCCCCAACTGCAAAGTCGTCATCCCAGCCCTGCTCCAGCTTCCTCTTCCTGACCTTGTCCTGTTGTTTTTTGACATTGCCCCGCACAGCCTCATATATAGCGGGTTGCTTTTTCAGCCCCTCAAAGACCTCCTCCTGCAGCACCAACTCCTCCATTCTTTCTGGTGTCACCTAAAGTACAGAAAAATAAAAAAAATAGCAAATGTATAACGGGGTTTCAACGTGACTTGGTGCTAACAAAAGGAGCCACTTACATCATAGTCCACCAGAACCTCCGAGGGGTACCTCGCCTCTCTCCCAAACATCATGTAATACGGCGAGTGCAACGTGGTGAAATGTTTTTTGGTGCGCACAGCAAACATTGTGGCCTGCAGATGTTTATCCCATGTTTTTGGGGTTTTAGCACAGTGTGCTCTGAGAGACCTGAAAATGTTCACAATACATATAGCAGACATTAAGATGCATTCAATGTAGTCTACAGCAGTCTACAACATGAGTTGTGTAGGTGTGTCTGGACAGAGATGCAATTAACTTACCTCTGGATGGTGCTATTCATTTTCTCCACCTGGCCATTTGTCTGGGGATGGTATGGCGCAGAGAAGCTGCGCTGGATGTGAAGCTGTTCACAGAGCCTCTTATTCACCTTAAATTACATTTTGCATTCATAATAAATTAGATTTCTAATGGAATTTGACACAAATAGCAAAGTGCTACATTGCATCAAAGTCTCAAAGAAGTATCATAATTCTGCTCAATGGAATGATTGAGTCCCAGCCCCGACTATACACAGCTACTACAAATTATAAAAAAGAAAAAAAAGAAAAGAAAAAAAAAAGTATAATTTGTAATGTACTGTATATATTGTATGTACTGTACCTGGTTCCTGAATTCTGAGCCTTGGTCAGTCAAAAGACGTATAGGTGCCCCCCACTTGTAGACATAATCTAAAATACACGCCGTGACCGTTTCGGCATCCTTTGTTTTTAGGGCGTATGCCTCGGACCACTTTGTGAAGTAATCGACTATTACACAGATGTATTTGTTACCATCCTCTGTCTCTGTCAGGGACATCAGATCCATTCCCACCAATTCAAATGGCTCCTTGACCTGAAAATAAGTTTGTTTAAAAAGAGCAATTATACAGAGATCTGTATAATTGCTGGTGGTAGCCCATCTTAGCACATTAAGATGCATGGGATATTCAGTTGCACAAGACTCACAGAGATGGGGTTGTACTGCACTTTGCCTTTTAGGTTGCTCCTCTTTAGTTGGCAACTTGGACACTCTGCAACCTTAAGTCAAATGATATGCACATTAACTCTCTCTCTCTCTCTCTCTCTCTCTCTCTCTCTCTCTCTCTCTCTCTCTCTCTCTCTCTCTCTCTCTCTCTCTCTCTCTCTCTCTCTCTCTCTCTCTCTCTCTCTCTCTCTCTCTCTCTCTCTCTCTCTCTCTCTCTCTCTCTCTCTCTCTCTCTCTCTCTCTCTCTCTCTCTCTCTCTCTCTCTCTCTCTCTCTCTCTCTCTCTCTCTCTCTCTCTCTCTCTCTCTCTCTCTCTCTCTCTCTCTCTCTCTCTCTCTCTCTCTCTCTCTCTCTCTCTCTCTCTCTCTCTCTCTCTCTCTCTCTCTCTCTCTCTCTCTCTCTCTCTCTCTCTCTCTCTCTCTCTCTCTTACCCATTTTCTGATGTCCTTTTCCATACCAGGCCAGAAATATCTCAGTATGATAGCATTGTGTGTTTTCTCTGACCCACAGTGACCTCCAATGTCACTATTATGGAATTCATCAAAATACGCTGATGCCTCCGCAGCCGATAACACAACCTACATAGTTAGATAGCATAGAGATGAGATAGACAGATCTTTTGTTACCCATGGGTAATTAAAGTCTTTGAGCACCAAAAGTAACAAATATATTTACCTTAGCCAAATGTGGCTCTTGGTTCTTCCTGCGTTTGCACCAGTATTTCAGCACACCATCTAGTACAAATAAAATTCAACCTTAAATGTGATGGCAAAAATATACAATTTCTGATCTTATAAAACAACTTATGGAGATTGACAGTGTAACAGCATACATACCATCAAGCACGTAATTCTCATCTCTCTTCTTTACATTCCACCTGTCCTGCTTTGTTAATGTTTTTCCTTCTTCAGGCTCTGGATACTTTTGGTGTAACTTGAAATCCATGATCTTTTTGTATAGTTTTGGGTCCATATTTTCTCAGTATATTCAATCTTAATGTAATGCAATGTAATGCTACGTAATGCTACGTAATGCTCCTACTCCCACAGAGGTGTGTGTTTTGCACAACCTTATATTGTGTTTGTTAATTGAGCAAGCCAATTAGCATCACACCTAAGTCACCCCCCCTCTACATTTTTTCACACCATGTTAAAGGGATAGTTCACTTTCAAACATGTTTGGGTTGATTTTAAAATCTAAGCTGGCTTTTGTGAGCACCCCAGACAGTTTTAAAAGTTTGTTGATTCAGTCTGATATTTGATATTAATTTTATCAAACATTGCCAACTTCCTATACAAACCCATTGAACTTAAAACTGATGAAATATGCCTATGTATTTAAGCCTGGATGCTACTACTCACATTAGTCAGGGGACATGAATAAAATCTGGGAATACATTTCTTACCAAGAAACTGTCAAACTAGGGGGTTTTCATCATGATTCTGAATCCATTCCAAACATTAGTTTTGCACAAAAACACTCCTTGGGCTTAAAAAGAACATAGTCGTCATCACAAATGTGATGAGGTCAGCACATTCGGGCACATTTGGGTAAGTGTCTATGGCTGTTTTTAGCCCAAGGAGTGTTTTTCGTGCAAAACTAATGCTTGGAATGGATTCAGAATGATGAAAACCCCCTAGTTTGACAGTTTCTTGGTAAGAAATGTATTCCCAGATTATACTGATAATATTCCCTGACTATGTATGATATGGATGGTTACTAGTTGCTGTCATGGTTACTAGATCTAATGAGTTAACTGAGCAAAGGCTGTGCTTCATGGCCAGACCAGTTTGCTCAGCATTAGCAATATAAGCGCGTATTTGCCTAGTATTCTATTATTATTATTATTATTATTATTATTATTATTATATATTTTTCCCCCTTCTTTTGAGAGAGAGAAGACAACATGACAGACTATTTGATGCCCTCTTATGTTGGATATTTTAGGGGGCCTGAAGGGATTGGCAAGCCGAATAGTTATTAAAATAACACAAACAAAATAAATGCCCCCCCCAGAGTTGGTGCACCCAGTGGCCACCTAGTTCACATATAGAAAGTACTGTAAAAACTCAAACTGCAAAACAGAACAAGATGTGTGTGTGTGTGAGAGAGACCAGGGGTCAATGGGTCATTGGGTCGTGCTCAGACATGGAGACATACAGACATACAAACTCAGTCAGTTATGGGAGCAGTTGGCACCGCTCTGAAATGAAGAAAAAAATATCTTAACTAAAAATGTTTCCATATGGTGCCCAGATGTCCCTAATGCCCACCTATGCTGTATCTAAAACAAACAGTTTGTCTACCTATAATGCTTCATATATTTAAAATGTCTAATAAATAACGATCAGTCCCTAAGTAGCCTGTATAACATAATGACTCTAAGGTGAATGTAGGTGATGATGGTGAGAAATGTTTAACAAATCAGTATTAAACAGCTATGTTGCAAACCATTGTGGTGACTGAGGTCTGAACTTAACCTAGTGATCATGGTTGTGCGTTAATGGCTGGTTCCATCCATACTAGATAATGTGATTGTGGTTGCTTAACGTCATGGATAGAATGGCACACTGGACTATGCTCCAGACGGGTGAACTTATGCTGAGAACAAGACAAGTTCGAATCCCGTCAGAAAGGTTTTTTATTTTTATTTTTTATTCCTTCATTCATCAATGCGTTTATTTTCACGCACTACATGCTGGGCTACATGGTTAATGTACGTGACACGTACTCATACTTCAATGGCGAATAGAATAGAATGTATAAAAGCTAATGGATAATTTAAGAAACAGAAAGAGTCAGACAACCCCTTCTTCCCGTGACTGTCAACAACAACAAAACCTGGCGAAGGTCCACAGACTCCACACAACGCCTGCCCGACGCTTAAGACAAGAATCACATCGGTAGGCTATAGGCTATGTTGTTTGGAATTGTGATTAAAATAAAGGGGAAACACAGGCATTGACGCGGACAGCTACGCATTATTTCACTGTGAAAAACATCTGTCGTTGTGGGTCCGTCTCTACGGCGACGGTTGACGCGGACAACAAGGGACTGAAGTTGACATGGTCTGACGACAAACTAGAACACCGGCTCATCCTTCTCTCCTTCCGGGTTCTTTTGGATGGAAGGAGTGGTCGGGTACTCGGGTCGACCGCACGCGCACGCACACGCGTACACTCCTTCGTGTTTCCGGAATGTCAAAATAAAATGTGATTTTTTTTTTATTGATTGAAATATTTATGAACAGTTTGCAGAATTACAGTACATTTCAAGCACAAACTCAATACAAAGAGTGGAGCGCGAAACGGCCGTACGGATGGACCATCAATTCGGCTTCATTACTTTTATTTTGAAAACGATCCGAGGGTGACGCTGATGGCCCAAAAAACACTTCCGCAAAACACAGACGTCAATCCGTTTATCTGTAAACTATTTGGTGTTTAATGTTTTGACTAGTAATATTTATATCTGGACGGAAAAAAAAAACAAAAAAAACACCATCCTAATATTCGTCAAGATTATGGACGCTTGTGTCACGTCCAAGCAGTTGGGAAGTGCAGGTATGTTTAGGTAAAAGTGTGTTGCTATAAATTGCTTGTCTTTTTGTAACTGCTGCTGCTGTTAGCTCAGTTGCTATAAGGTCAAAGCTAACAGTGTCCACATGAGCTGCAAGTTAAACAAACGCAATAAAGTTACAAAAGTAACGTTTAACGTTAGGTTTTAATTAATGTACACCTCCTGTGTACGTCTCTAAATGTTTTGATGAATTGAACAAGCTGGTTGGCCCTATTGTAAACAAGTGTAATGCTTATATGGTTTCGTCCACTCTAGTTGAGTTGTGCTTGAAATGTACTGTCATTCTGCAAACTGTTAATAAATATTCCAATCATTCAATCCTCGTTGTTGAGTGAATAAAAATAACAATAACTGACACATACATATTCACATAGATGTCATGAGCTGAGATCATAGGCTTAGATGAATGATTGACTGATATTGGAGAGAGAAAAAAATAAATTGACAAAGTATGAGAAAATAACTTCCAATATCACTATCATCACTATATCTGGTTAATTATGGCTGGTTGATGTTCAGCAAATCATGCATTGATTTAATTATTTAGTAACCGTATGCAGAATGGATACATTTCAGTTGACAATACAAAAACTGTTACTGAGTGAGGACGACACTGGTAAAGCATTCAAAAATATAAATATATTTTCGTGTACGGAAATGGCAGGCTTGGCAGCTTTCTTACTCGAATTTCGGGAGGTGTAAAGTTCCAGATTGTGGAATAGTTGTCTGGCTACGCGAGACTCCACTTGTTTACAACAGGGTCCACCATTTTCAATTAATCAGAACAACGAGACGCACAAATATACACTTCTATTAAAAAAAGAAAATAAATAATTAAATAAGAAGTGACTGAAAGAGAGCAAAGTGTGACTGTTGGCCTTATAGGAAAGGCTTCAGTAAAGAGTTCCAGTTCCAACAGTTACTAATGAGTAAGATACAAGTGGATGGGGTGTGGTCACGGTGCCACATCCTCTTATTAATCGTAACCATCATGATGGTGATTAGAGTGGAAGCAAAATGATATGAGGGAGACAGTAGGACAAATCCTATGGAATGGATGTACAACAGAAAAGACTCCTATCCTATCCATCCATCCATCTTCAACCGCTTATCCGTAGTCGGGTCGTGGGGGCAAAAGCTCCACCAGAGAGCTCCAGACTTCCCTCTCCAGAGCAACATTAGTGACTTCCTCCTGGGGGGATCCCGAGACGTTCCAAGGCCAGTGAGTCAATGTGTTTCCTCCATCTGCGCCTTGGTCTGCCCCGGGGTCACCTCCCAGTTAAGTGGGACGTGCATCGAGGACCTCCCTAGGGAGACGCTCGAGAGGCATCCTAACCAGATGCGCGAACCACCTAAGCATGGCTCCTTTCTAGAAAGGACTCCTAGTCAGAGTTATTTTCCTCCTAATTAACCCATTTTGGGCGGGAACCCCTTTTGGTGTTAGCATTACGTTATGCTTTAGCTATTGAAAAATAGCAGACCTACAAGCTCGTAGCGCGCCACTCGGTGGCGCGCTACGAGCTTGTAGGTCTGCTATTTTTTTTAATCGAAGAACGACTGACATAGAAACATAGCTTTTTCAGAAAACTGTCAGGATGTAGAAGACATTTTTAGAATCTGATCTCAGGTCAGAATGGGTAAATGGTTCCAACACGTCATGCATTGGCCGCTCAAAGGTCTATTTGTCACCTCAGGCCACATCATGACGTTGTACACCCATGTGACCAATATGCAGATTTATTCCTCCCGCTGTCGTCTCTACGCCTGCTCATACCGCCGCTGCGACTGGTGTCCGCCGCCATGTGGCAAGTGGCCCAGCGAAGAGACGTCGTCGACTACGCCAAGCTGGACGACTTTGTGACGCTGGTGACGGCCGTGGTCCCAGACCTGCTGGAGCCGAAGCAACGAGGGAAGCTGCTGCTTCGACTGAGAGCCAGAGTACGTGCGTTGAATGGGTAGTCGGTAAAGTCTTGTTGTTCCAATAGTGGTACACACATATATACTGTATAAATTGTTGTTGTCTTTCACGGTATCGGTGTTGATTTTGTGGTGAAGAGCAAACCACCACCACCGCTCCAGCCCTTCTCTCTGTTTTTACTCACCACCGCTCAACGTTATTTCGCGTTGGTCGTGGTGGTCAGCTCACCACCGAAAATCCAGACTATGAATAGGCCTTAACACTAAAACATTCCAGGTGACTAATATAAAATGTGACTGAAACTAAATGAAAGCTATTCAAAAGACTGAGCAAAACTAAAATCCAAAAATGTCCTCTTCAAAAACAACACTGCACTGTATGTATCTCAGAGTGATTTGCTAATGGGACGACCGTTTTGACTCATTGCAGCCTATATTAGAGTTGTGTGGTGTGGAACAGACGGCCAATATCGTATCTGTACAACCCCACCTGGAGAGGATCCGTCCCCCGGGACACAAAGGGGTAAGTGAGACCAGATTCTACAAATGCCTTCTAATTCCTGACAGTTTTCTAAAAAAAAAGCTATGTTTCTATGTCAGTCGTTCTTCGATTAAAAAAAAATAGCAGACCTAAGCTCTATGAGCTTGTAGATCTGCTATTTTTCAATAGCTAAAGCATAACATAATAATAATGTTTCTATGTCAGTCGTTCTCAAACATTTTCATGTCTAGGAGCCCCAAGATTATATGTAATTGGCCGCCGACCCCCATCTGAAAATATGTTGTTCCAGGGACCTCCCAGAAGCAAAGATTTGAGTTAAAAACGTCCGCTCTGAAAGAATATCCATCATTTTACACTCTCAAGAGTTACATTATTGTTAATTAAACATCTGCATTACCGGTACTTAATTTTCAAGAAGTCTACACAATTAGAGAATGTAGAAGAAGAATTGTTATTTTGATCAACGTTTGCCTGTTATCTCTCCTGTGGTACCAACATCAATACAGCATGGAATTGTGGACAAGATCGTATCCAATGACAGCAAAATATTGGGTCTGAGAGGTCTAAAATCTAAATGTGGTCCGCGGATCAAATGCCAAGTAAATAATGGGCCTTGATGTGAAAAGGGTTGAAAACCACTGGTTTGAGCGAAATACAAGGTTCACTCGCTCACATGTACTGGCTCGTTCGCCCAGGCACAGGGGCTGCGGTGGCCGAACGGTTTGCGGAGTGGTCTTGATACCGGAAGGTCGCTAGTTCGTATCCCCGGACCGGCACGTTAAAATTACCACCGCTGAAGTGCCCTTGAGCAAGGCATTGAACCCCTACCATGAACGAGCAGGGCCTGGCTGTAAACAAGTTATTGAGCTTAGTCCAGTTACCCTGGGTAAACATAGTAACTTTGCTTTGCTTTTTTTTGTTTCCTTTGAAAACAAAACGCCTGCGGTTTCCGAGGCCTACTTTCTCCCTCTCTCTCTCTCTCTCTCTCTCTGACCTGCCGGTGGTAAATGATCATCTCTTCCAGAGTGGGGAGGCTGAGGTGGATGCTGAGGAGGCCATCTTCCTGGAGCTTGTCCAGACGCTGCTAAATGACCCAGCAGAAAGAGAGCATTTTTACCAGGCAAGACATCTTCTCAGCTCTGTGTGTCACGCACCAAAAATAGCCTGTTTACTGTTTACAAGCTCAAGGCATTAATAACGCATCAGTGCAGTGTCGTAGTTTTTCTGACTCCCAGAATGTAACTGGACATTAGGGGTTCAATCTTGCGCCTCCCTTATCCCTAAACGTATTTACAATGTTTTACTATTTTACATTAAAATAGTTCAACTAGCCGAACTACATCGAGACATTGTGAGCTTGTAGATCGGCTATTTGAACTATTTTAAAAGGGGGTTTTTTAAATAGTGAAAAATGGCAAATTAGTTTAAGGGGTGGTGTTAAGATATAGCCCTAGATCCCCACATTGACTATTAGTTCTGTGTCTGCCTACCTTTTGTGTCTTGTCTCTAGCCCATACTAGCCCACTTGACCCAAAGTGCCTGTTTGGCTTGGTAGTGTTAAAGGCCCGCTGACACACCCCTCGGGAGATAAGAACGGCTATCAAACAATGCTATCATGATTCTGACGTCAGGCTGTGACAAGCTTTCTCCATCGACTTCTATGCGGGCTCGCCGGGCTTGGTGGCCGTAGTAGCATAGCAACTTATGCTACTATTTTGGTGTCACATTTAGAGTCATATTTCCTATAAATGTAATTGAAAAAAAATATTTTTTCGCTCTAAAATATTCGTTACAATGACATTGAGTTGACGTGTAAGTTTGAGGGTAAACTGTTGCATATTCGCAATTTCGCGTGACTAGTTCCAGAGAGCTGGGATGCAGCTCTCTGTAACCCCGCTAACATGGCCTCAAATTCAGCCTTGTGCAGAGCCCTGTTCACAGGTTCACTGCCTGTCTATAGCAGCATTGCACCGGGCTAAAATGCATATCAGTCTTCAAATATCTTATGTACCACAGCATTGTTCAAGTGAACTGTGTGTTTATGCTTGTTCATTGTAATAATCAATATCGCTATGATGATTTATCGCCGCGTCACTCGAGTGACGAGTCCCGTCCCGTGGCCGGGCCATCCAGCCCTCTGTCCCCGCCGTGGCGCCGTCATATAGTGCCTCTAGCCGGGGCACTGCTGCCGGCTCAAGTAACCTGACCGCTCTCTCTCTCTCTCTCTCTCTCTCTCTCTCTCTCTCTCTCACTCACTCACTCACTCACTCACTCACTCACTCACTCACTCACTCACTCACTCACTCACTCACTCACTCACTCACTCACTCACTCACACACACACACACACACACACACACACACACCATAGGCGGAGCTTGAACTAGACGCCAGGGGGTGCGACAGCTTGGCGAGCGGCCAGCGATTTTTTTAAACCTTTATTTTATTATTTTAGCGTTTTTACAATGCCCTAACCCCTAAAGAAATAGTTATTTAGGTAGTACAGCAGCACACTACTACCTGCTGTACTAATGAAACTCCGTAGTGCTGTGTGTGTGCGCACACACACACACACACACACAGCACGGGGTTTCATTTTTTTTGCTGCACGCCTGAAATGTGACCCGACATTACGGAGGCACCGTCATAACTCTGAGCAACAATTGGGATGTTTTTTAAACCACCCATCTCCAGTCCTGTGTTTATAGCGTCCACTATATCAGCTGCTGTAAGGCATCAATTATAGGCTACTATAATGCTGCCCATACAGTAGTTCACCCTGCAGCAACAGAACACATTACAGATACCAAGTTACAGCAATGACACTACTGCATGGGGTCTAGTCTATCTACTTTGTTATAGCTTTGTTAAAGCTCCACAACAACACAGTGAAACAGGATTTAAAAGGAATGTTTCACTGTTCACTGACATGCATGGCCTTCATGAATCACTCATCATGTACTTAATTATCTGTTTTGAATCTCAGGTATGTTTCCATTGCATAGTTGTCTCATCAACCTAGAGTACACACCTTAATGAACTGACACCAACTATTTAAGCTACGTTGACAAACAAAACTAGTTTAGCCTGTAGAACTTCCTGTCTCCTCATGTCCCCAAGTAACACTGTCCTCTGAAAGGCCATCTGCAATAATTCACCATTCACCTTTGCAGCTAAGGGTCCCTTTCTCGGACTACAACTGTACTTACTGTATAAGACCCATTTATTGAAATCCCAAACATGGAATATACTTGGACCATGCATTATTTATGCCACATATAATGCCTGTCTCAGGACGGCCACCTGCCAGTATACAGTGGATAACTTCCCAGTCTTGCTGGGAAGTTAGTTGGGTAACTATATATCCAACTACTTTAACCCTGACATCCCGATTTTGGGCATGTCATTATAGGCTAAGAAGAAAGGACAGTTGCTGATCTACAAGGTCACAACATGCCGTAAGCTTTTCCCCAAAAATAAGTGACTTATTTTAAAATGTGTAGCGCAGTGGAATAGAGTAGACAATATATGACACGTCAAGAGTCTATTAGTACTGTAGGCTATACATTTGTGTTCTGGTAATATCATTGATCACTTGTTTTGCATGTCCGTGGCAAAAATAAAACATTAATGCAAATGTCGATCACATGCACAAGCTGGCATAGTGATGCCCCCGGGTGCAGATAGCTGCTGTACTATCATGTTTATTGGTGGTGAAGACAATACTAATAATGTTAGTCTGGATATATCAAATCCTGTGTTGAGGATCACCAAGAATAGCATGCACTTTATGAACAAAATAACACCCAAACCAGACAATTAATTAAATGGTTTCATAATTACAGTCTGCTTGAGGTGTAATGCAGCTTTAAACAAAATAGCACAGTGCCACTGGTACATATAACTCATCTTCTCCTCCTACAGTGCCTGTCAACCACATTAATCCCTGACAATCCCCACATCAATCATCCTTTCATACCAATCGTTGCATAAAAGCGTCATGGTTTTGTTATACACACCCACGTACACACCCATGGTACTGTGCCAAGAGAACTCACAAATCAAGATAAACGCACGCACACGCAGTCAAGTTGTCTACCGATGTTAACCATCTCAAACCCTCACCCTAACCTCCCACGGGACAGCACACCTAAACCTAACCTAACCCTTAACGCACCCCTCACCAACCTTAATCCGGTCGTCTTAAGGCACCCCACACCAACCTTATGTCTAACCAAAGGATGCCTCCCACTTCCAATGTGATTGAACTATAGGCTCTGGGGCTGACAAATATTAGCCCCAATGTTGAGTAAATCAACAAAGGTGTTTCAGCACCAGGAGAGTGTGACCCAACTTAATGTGTTTTAAGAGTCTGTTTAATTATTTAATAATTTCGTTTCATGAAGGTTTACAATTAATACTGTGAATTAATTGCACTAGCAAAGTGTAACATGCAGTGAGGACGGAATGTTTGTTCTAGCCCAGGTTCTCTGGGGTCCCAATATAAGGAGCGCAGCTTCCGGTTCCCCTCAGTTACATTGTGGAAAGAAAAGCAACACTCATTGCTCCGTCTTTATCCCTGTTTATTCAGGTTCAGTTTTATTAATGAGGTACTCAGCAGCCCTGAGACCCGTAACAGAGGCTTGTCATGTCAGCTGTCAATCAATCAACTCAATGAAGGCCAATGGAAGACGATTTATTGGGCTGTAAAACAATATGCCCATTTTGACCTATTTTGTTTTTCTCGCAAATATTTAACCTATATGGACAACCCGGTCAATTTTTTTGTGGCGGCCATATTGGATTTCATGGAAACTTGCAATACAAAAAATATCCCTCAGTTTAAAATGTTGCCCTATTCACCCCCCATTATAACTAATAGGGGCTAATATTGGGGCGGCCATATTGGATTTCCAGCAAAGAAATTGACCGGGTTGTCCATATAGGTTGTGATCCTATGGGGTCATAGATATTATTTCTGGTGGACAACCTTTGAGGTCATGGCAAATGCAGTTTTCCTAAAAAAAGGGTTGTTTGCCCCCTGGGTACCATGCACCATTTTCAATTGACCAACAACAACAAACTGGTTCTAAATGTTCTCCTTTGACAAACAACATTGATTCTAAAGGTTCTAATATGAGAAATAAGCAAATAAGCAAATAAACATGAAATAAACATGGGGCGAGATATCCGTGCTTTGGGGCGAGATATCCACGCTGTGGGGCGAGATAACCACACTTTGGGGGCGAGCTATTCATGGCTTTGGGGCAAGCCGCCTTCACTTTTCGAAATCCCAGGGCGACCGTGCTTCACTTTTCGTGGGGGTGAGTTGGAAAAGGGGCGAGCGTACTGTTCTGGTTTTCAGTGCGCAACACTGAAACAGGCTTATACTCCATTTTACACCAGTTCCGACATTTATATTCAGAGCTGTAGCATTAATTACCTTGAGTTAATATAATATTTGATATACATAAAATGATCACCCATACAAGTTGATCATTATAGCCTAAATAACGCTATGTCAATGATTAATGAGATGAAAGTTTCATTATACTTCTGGTGGTGACGAAGACATCCAGTCATGCCTTCTTCTGAGTGTGGCTATTGGAGAGCTCCTATAGTTGCGCACGGATACTTGTTATTTTTTCCAGTGGTTCCTAAATGCTAGTTTCTTCGAATATATCTAATCTTCACAAGTTGTCGCGCTGTGATGCGTTTTATTATTATTAGAGAGAGAGAGAGAGAGAGAGAGGGGGATACGGAGGGAGAGACTGGCGGTGCGTAAGGCAGTCCTATGCGCGCTGAAGGCTGATGCAAGACGCAGTGTGTGAGACGTGTGTGTGTGTGTGTGTGTGTGTGTGTGTGTGTGTGTGTGTGTGTGTGTGTGTGTGTGTGTGTGTGTGTGTGTGTGTGTGTGTGTGTGTGTGTGTGTGTGTGTGTGTGTGTGTGTGTGTGTGTGTGTGTTGTCGCTGCTCCCTGGTGATCGCTGATCGGATAGGATGTATACAATTCAATTCAATTCAAAGGGCTTTATTGGCATGAGAAAACATACGTTTACATTGCCAAAGCAGAAAGAACAGTACAACAATACAGCAATACAATCAAAACAAAAACAAAAATTATGTACTTTGTCAGATTCTTCAATAGATCAACTTCTATGTTCAAGATCACTCGATGCAGGTATAGTGCAGGCATATACACAATGATTAGTCTTTACGGTGGTTGTGTTCCATTTGATATCCTTCTCCTATCACAGCAACTCACAAATCTTGCTGCTGTGTTTGCACATTGTTGTACTTCGCCCAGCAGATATGGGAGTTTTTTGTCATTGGTCATGTTTTCAAAATCTCCGTGTGTGGTTGTAATCTGTGGGAAGTATGTGTCTCTGATGTCTTGGTACAATGGACAGATGGTTAGGAAGTGTAGCTCGGTTTCCACTTCATTTAGTGTGCAGTGGGTGCATAGTCTGTCTTCTCTCGGGATACAGGTCTGCCTATGACGGCCTTTCTCGATCGCGAGACTGTGCTCACTGAGTCTGTACCTAGTTAAGATTTTTCTTTGTTTTGGGTCGGTCACAGTGCTCAGGTATTCTGCCACTGTGTATTCTCTGTTTAGGGCCAGATAGCATTCTAGTTTACTCTGCTTTTGTGTTGCCACTTTCCAGTGTGTCAGATAGTTTTCCTTTTGCTGTTTTATAATTTGGTTTAGTCCAATGGGTTTTCTATCTCGTGGCTCTGTTTGTGTTTGTGCCCGGAGTTCCAGGGCCAGCTGGCTGAGGGGGCATCTCTCTAGAGTTTCACTGTGTGTGAGTGCCTTGTTATGGAGTGCATCTAGGTCACTTTCTTTTAGGTGGTTGTAGAACTTAAGTGCTCTCTTTTTTATTTTGATTATGAGTGGGTATCGTCCTAATTCTGCCCTGCATGCATTATTTGGTGTTTTTCGCTGGGTACGGAGAATGGATTTGCAGAATTCTGTGTGTAGGGTCTCGGTTTGGTGTTTATCCCATTTTTCAAGGTCACTATACAGCAACTGGACTAATCATTATGACTGACTACTATTGGTATGTCTGTAAACCTCGTCCTTCCAGTCGCTTTGTAGCAAAGAGTAGCGAGTGTTTTGGGAAACGCAAAATGTCTTTTTCAAGGCAAAGATAAAGTAATTCAGAAGAAGCTGTGAGTCGGCTGTCAGAACTCAGCAGCACCAGTGCCCGCACGGTTCACAGTTCACACCACTGCAGCAACACTGACACGTTCAGCGGAGTGACTGCGGTCTCTGTGCCGTCTGTGAAGAGCCATGAGCCATGAGCCCCGGAGGGGCAGCAACACCGCCGGGTAATCTACACTGACTGACTCAAAAGACGTTCAAACGTCGTTCTGTGTATAGGCTAATTCATTGGTAAAAGAGAGAGAGAGAGACAGAGAGAGAGTGTGTGTGTGTGTGTGTGTGTGTGTGTGTGTGTGTGTGTGTGTGTGAGAGAGAGAGAGTCGAGAGAGAGAGAGAGAGAGAGGGAGAAGAGGGCTCAGGTTAGCCCGGCGCTGTGGCGCTAGACAGGCAGTGGTAACCTGTGAAGCTCCGCACCACGGAGCCCTGTTCAGCACTTAGCCGTGTTTGAGGCCATGTCAGCGGGGGGAGGACGGAGAAAATTACGATTATGCAACAGTACACAGTACACAGTAAAACTTACACGTCAACTCAATGTCATTGTAACGAGGATTTTCGAGCGAAAAAATATATTTTTTCCAATTTCATTTATAGCAAAAATGACCTAAATGTACCGTCAAAAACGCTAGCCTGAGCTAGCTAGCAGCCACTTGTTGCTAGCGCGGCGCGCCGTAGCCCTGTCTCAAACAATTTCAAACTGTTTTCAGTCATACCACGTGATGTGCTGTACCACCCATATTAATTTCGGGGCGTGTCAGCGGACCTTTAAGAAAGGTATTTGGTTATTTAGGGCATATTCTCCAGGGGGACGTCTTTAGGCAAATTGCTGATCATTTATAATGAACAATTATGTATGCTTATTCACAACTCAAACATGCTCACCAAATAATAAGTTATTCATGAAAGTTTTTCTTTTGCAGGAGGTTTTTCCAGTCGAGTATGGAAACGGCTATGACACAGACATGCAGCTTCTTGTGTGGGAATTTCTTTCCAAACTTGAGAAACTACTGCCAGTGCCAGACCTCGGTCAGGTAAGAATGTCTTTCAATGGTTTAAAATTGATTTACATAATTATTTACAGTATTATCACTAATAATATGTGAATAATATGTGCACGTCAAATCTAGCCTGACACACCTTCGTTTCACACCATTATTCGACAGAGAATATCTTTTTAATAGCCCTGGTTTGTGATTCAGAGGCACAAGCTGTGATTGGCCAGTAATAGTTGATGTGACTGACAGTACTTAACCTCAGTGAAACTATGCCTGCCAGGAAGCCAATCACACACGGGCTAATAATAATAATAATATCTCAAACTTATATAGCGCTTTTCTGAGTACCCAAAGACGCTTTACATGGGGGGGCTTTACAGAGGTATAACAAAACAAATAAAAACAACTTTATTAGAAAAAAGAAATAAACACTAAAAGCTATAAAAAGACAGTGAAAAGGGTTAGCTAGGGAGGGCATTCCACAGGGTTGGGGCAGCAAAGGCAAAAAGCTCTGTCACCCCATGTCCTGAGTTTGGTCTTGGGTGACGTCGAGGAGGTTTGCATCACCAGACCTGAGGTAGCGGGAGGGGACATGACGTTTGAGGAGGCTACATCGATTCAGAAAGAAAGCATTTTATTCATTTGGATTTATTTTCTCTTAACAGACAGTCTCGTGGCTCAGTGCTGCCCCCTCTGTACTGGAGGACTGCATGCAGGCGCTTTCCGATCCCAACGATCTGAGGTCCCTCCTGCAGCATCACAAATGCCTCGAGGATCTTGGCAGCCAAGGCAAGTGGGGGCGTTATGATTTACATCCAAAAAGGGACACATTTGAGTTACGTTATATAGAATATTTAACCCATTCTGGGCGGGTGTTTTAAGCATTGTGATATACTTTAGATATTGAAAAATAGCAGATCTACAAGCTGCCGCGCTACGAGCTTGTAGGTCTGCTATTTTTGAAAACGTGACAATTTGGCGCAAATCTTTGAATACATATATACACTTTCAGAGCGAACGTTTTAACTCAAATCTTTGATTCGGGGGGGTCCCTGGAATAACATATTTTCAGATGGGGGTCGGCGGCCAGATACAGATAATTCTGGGGCTCTTTGACATGAAATAGTTTGAGACAAAGAAGCATTTCTATGTAGTTTTTTCAGAAAACTCATGATTTAGAAGGCATTTATAGAATCGTCCTCAGGCCGAAATGTTAATATGGATCTACCAATCTTCCAACCAGCTCAGTGGCCTTGTGGTTAGAGTGTCCGGCCCGCCCTGAGACTGGGAGGTCGGGGTTCGATCCCCGGCCGGGTCATACCAAAGACTCTAAAAATGGGACCCAGTGCCTCCCTGCTTGACACTCAGCATCAAGGGTTGGATTGGGGTTAAGTCCCTGCGACATACTGTACTAGCGTCATGTCCAGGGGGTGTACTTGTACATCAAGCTGCCTCACGCTACAGAAACAGGAGATAGGCTCCTGCCCTATGGGCCTCATGGCTCGGCAAGGCTACTTACTTACTTACCAATCTTCCACTTCTTTCTTCTTTTCTCTTTATATACATGCAGGTAACACTGTAGAGGTGTCTTCTCAGGTCTTCGCCTGCTCCCAGTGCTCCTTTTTCCACATGCAAGAGTCCTACCTGCTCCAGCACATTGAGCGCAGTCACCCCGAGGAGTACAGCAAGCTGCAGACGGTCGCGGACGGCGCCGGCGCGACCAAAAAGAGGGCCCAGAGGCCCGTGTTCCCCAAGCCCTTCCCCATCCACAGCCGGCCCGACCCGCACACGTGTCAGGAGTGTGGCAAGACGTTCACGCGCGCGTCAGACGTGACCCGCCACCAGCGCATCCACACGGGGGAGCGGCCGTACACCTGCACGGAATGCGACAAGGGCTTCAAGAACTCCTGGGACCTGACCCGGCACCAGCGCATCCACACCGGAGAGCGGCCGTTCCTCTGCCCGCGCTGCGGCAAGGGCTTCACCCAGATGGGACTGCTGAAGCTGCACTTTGAACGCTCCACCGTGTGCAGCTCGTGCCACGATCCGCCCCTGGAGACGGAGACGGAGGAGGTGGTGGTGGTGACGGAGGGCGAGAAGGCCAGCAGGTCTCGGTACAAGTGTCAGAAATGTGGCGAGAGCTTCGACACCATCCTGGAGCGGCTGACGCACAGGCAGAGCCACGTGGCCAAGCGCGTGCGACAGTACAAGTGCTCGCAGTGCGAGAAGATCTACGGCCGCGCGTCGGACCTCCGGAGGCACCAGATGAAGCACACGGGAGAGAGGCCCTTTCCCTGCGAGTGCGGCAAGAGCTTCACCCACGTGTGGCTCCTGAACAAGCATCGACACATCCACACCAAGGACCGCCCGTACCCGTGCACGGAGTGCGGCAAGAGCTTCACGCAGCTGCAGATCCTCAACAGGCACCTGCTGATCCACAACGGCCAGAGGCCCTTCCAGTGCTCGTACTGCGACAAGAGCTTCACGCAGCTGGCGGGCCTGACGCGGCACGAGCGGATCCACACGGGCGAGCGGCCCTACCTGTGCGCCGTCTGCGAGAAGACCTTCCTCACGCACGGCGAGCTGGCGCGCCACCAGCGCAGCCACAGCGACCTGCGGCCGTACGCCTGCCCCCGCTGCCCCAAGAGCTTCAAGACCAAGCGGGCGCAGGGCGAGCACGTGAACACGCACACGGGCGAGCGCCCGTTCGCGTGCGCGCACTGCGGCAAGCGCTTCGCCAAGTCCACGTCGCTGGTGCGCCACAACCTGATGCACACGGGCGAGCGGCCCCACCGCTGCGCGCAGTGCGCCAAGACCTTCCTGACGTCGGGCGAGCTGCTGCTCCACCGGCGCATCCACACGGGCGAGCGGCCGTACCCGTGCGCCCACTGCGACCGCCGCTTCCGCTGCTCCTCGGACCTCAGCATGCACGTGCGCACGCACACCGGCGACAAGCCGCACGACTGTCCCTTCTGCAAGAAGTGCTTCTCCACGTCCACGCGCCTCAAGAGGCACGCGCGCACGCACGCGGGGAAGGCATCGTGGCGCGTGCCTCTTGAGGCGGACACTCAATGAGATGTGTGTCCGCGAACGACCCGGACCTTTTGTTTTGTTAACGCATTCAGGACTGAGACCAGATTCTACTAAATGTAATCTAATCTATCCTGACAGTTTCTATATTAGTGGTTCTCAAAGGGACCCCCAGAAATTAGATGTAATTAGCTGCCGAACCCCATCTGAAAATATGTTGTTCCAGGGACCCCCCAGAAGCTTTTGAGGGGAATTTTTTTTTTCTTTGTAGAATGGGGTCAATAAGTGGTGTCCTGGTCTTAAGACACAGAGTGGGCAATGGGGGGGTGCCGTGGGGCGTCCTCAAAGAGGTGCTTGCGCCAGAGTTTCCAGACCAACATACCCGTGCCCTTAACCCAGGGGACCTGGCCCTTAACCCAGGGGACCTGGCCCTTAACCCAGGGGATCAGAGTTTCCAGACCAACATACCCGTGCCCTTAACCCAGGGGACCTGGCCATTCTGGGCCGTAAGGTTCGACTCAGCTGGCTCCTGGGATGTGGGGGTGTTTGAGGTAGCAAGCGTTCAGTTTGCGTAGTACATTTGCTGTCCTCACGGGGAGGCCTTTTGGGCACAGGGGCTGGGGAGGCCTTTGGCCACAGGGGCTGGGGAGAAGAAGTCGCGTTTGAAGTCCGGACCGAACGACAGGACCACTCGTTTGGTCCCAGTGTATGTTTTGTTGGGCTTTTTGAGCCATGACTTTGGCCGCATGAAAGACGGATGTTCCGTCGAAACACGTCTATTTGGATCCCAGCATCCAGAATCATGAGTAGCATATTTAGGTTGCCATCCCCCTAGTATAACAATATGATTTAAAAATGTCCGTTGTGAAATAATATATATTTCAAGAATTGCACACATTTTTACGAGTTTTCAAAAATAGCAGATACAATATTCAGTATTTTTCAATAGCTAATGTTTAAAATAATGGTTAAAGTGGTTAAAAGGTGACATTGATGAGTTCCAGTCCTTAATGGGTTAAAGGATCACTTCACCACTTTTCAACCTATCTTCATATAATTGTGCCTCACTAATGTTCATGATAAAATAGCACAATTACTTTCTACTCAGTCTGTCTCACAGGATGGCTGTGGGCTAGTTCGGAAACCCGTCCACCAGTGACATCATCGATGGGGAATCCAAGCTAATAGAAACTGCAGGCTTTCTATTCCTGAAAAGTTGCAATGCGAAAATGGAAGCTATTGCTCTCATAATAAAAATCTAAATATATATATTTTATTTAACCCATTTTGGGCAGGAACCCCTTTTGGTGTTAGCAGATGTACAAGCTCATAGCGCGCCACCGAGTGGCGCGCTACGAGCTTGTAGGTCTGCTATT
This sequence comes from Protomyctophum parallelum, assembly GCF_964188405.1. Classification (NCBI taxonomy): domain Eukaryota; kingdom Metazoa; phylum Chordata; class Actinopteri; order Myctophiformes; family Myctophidae; genus Protomyctophum; species Protomyctophum parallelum. The sequence continues at coordinate 18,965,353 of NC_139714.1, forward strand.
TTTGAAAAATCGAAGAACGACTGACATAGAAACATAGCTTTTTCAGAAAACTGTCAGGATGTAGAAGACATTTTTTTAATCTGATCTCAGCTCAGAATGGGTTAAGTCATGAATGACAATGCAGGAAAAGGTCTATCCGGCATGGAATCGAATGCGGGGAGACTCGCTGATCACGTATTATGCGCCTTAGACGCCATACTCCTATTTTTAGAGCCGAATGAAAGTCGGTTCGGCTCTGTAGAGCCTACAATGTGACGTAATTTGAGGTTCAGGGGGGGGTGGGCTCTTCGGTGCTACTGAGAATGTCTGACTAGCTGAAATCATTTCGGCACTACAGCGGTAAAATAGGAGTATGAATCGGCCCTTAAGAACCGCCTTAATGTCCTCTTGGGTCGGCTAAATCAGAGGTTCCCAAACTCTGGTACTTGAGCCCCCTCTGGTGGTCAACAGAGGAGTCACCCAAAAATGAAGAAAAAAGACAATAGTGGAATTTTATATTTTTATCAACCATTGTCTCTGCTAATGGTACCAACATCAATTCAGCATGGAATTGTGGACAAAGTCTTATCCAACGACAGCAAAAATATTCTTTAGTTTTGGGTCTGAGAGGCTAAATGGCATCAAGTGTTGTTCCATGGCTCGAATAAATAATGGGCATTGATATGAAAAAGGTTGAAAACCACTATTTCTATGCTATAATAAGATTGTTATACGTTCACAGAATTATTTGCATTGTTGTACATTCACTGAATGTTTACTATTACTAATGTGTATTTATTTGCTGTGGCCTATTAAAACTTGGATCGTTGGAACCTCTAACTCCTGTTTGCTGATTTGCGACCTAGCCCAGCCTACTACTTCAGAACGCCATGCCTCTCCTGTTGCCTAGCAACCAGCCACACCCCTACCACATCAGACAGCGCAGGCACACCTTAGCGCACAGCCGCGGACAGACGAAGCTGACGCCCGACCTCATTCCGGCTTTTTAGACAGCTGGTGGATGGAAAAGAAGCTCCACCTCCGCGGCTGACTGACGCGGAGGAGAGCGTTTCCGGGAATCTGTCCGTCGCGTCAGTCATCCGTGGAGGTGGAGCTTCTTTTCCATCCATGATCCACCAGCTCCGTCATCTTCGTCTGTGCACTAAAGTGTGCCCCGGCCATACTAGCATCTGTCTATGCCAGGGGTGGGCAACTGGTGGCCCGAGGGCCACATGCGGGCCCCACCTTCACTTAATGCGGTCCGCATGTTAATATCAGAATACTGATATAGTATTGATTTCAGCTGTTACAATTCCAAACCCGCTTTAATTACTTCATGACTAGTATTAAATGATTAGTACTTAATGACTAGTATCTTATTGTGGGAGCTTTATTGAGGAGCCCAGGACAGAATTCAGAAGATATAATTAATGCACAAGGAATCAAGGAAGATCATCTGAACACTCAGTAAAACTCAATAAAAAAGACGTGATTAAGGCTAATATTAAAACGTTTAAGTTTCCGCCTAAAATAATACACCCTAGTCCTACAGTCTATTCTAAAGTTGAAGTTCCTGTATTGACAAACTATGGCATAGTTTGTCAAATGTCAATATTCCTATGGCATAGGTGTGACTTCAGTTATATCAATGGACAGATTCAAAATAGATTAGCAAATCAAAAGGAAACCTATGTAAAGGTTGTTATGAGGCTAATAATAAATTCACTGACGACAGATAATTCTTTTAACTTTAAGGTGTTGTTGACATAATTTTGGAGGTAGGCCTATATCTAAATATGTTCCTGTTGTTTCAGACCCAGACGGGACATAATTTGTCTTGTCATCTGGGTCATCATTCATCATCGTGTAAATGCAAGCACTAATCTCTACTAACAGTTTGACGTCTTAAAACCACCACTCTGGGACAAACATTCAGCAAACCTAGCAGATCTACAAGCTCACAATGCATCGCAGCATGTTGTGAGCTTGCAGATCGGCTATAGAGGGTATGCACTTGACTTGGAGATATGCAGGAATGCCTAATAATGAGTGACAAAAAAAATACTTTCTGGCCTTGACAGCCCATACATCCAAACAGAAAAGTCCTATCTGATTGACAGCCCATACATCCAAACAGAAAAGTCCTATCTGATTGACAGCCCATACATCCAAACAGAAAAGTCCTATCTGATTGACAGCCCATACATCCAAACAGAAAAGTCCTATCTGATTGACAGCTCCATACATCCAAACAGAAAAGTCCTATCTGATTGACAGCCCATACATCCAAACAGAAAAGTCCTATCTGATTGACAGCCCATACATCCAAACAGAAAGGTCCTATCTGATTGACAGCCCATACATCCAAACAGAAAAGTCCTATCTGATTGACAGCCCATACATCCAAACAGAAAAGTCCTATCTGATTGACAGCCCATACATCCAAACAGAAAAGCCCTATCTGATTGACAGCCCATACATCCAAACAGAAAAGTCCTATCTGATTGACAGCCCATACATCCAAACAGAAAAGTCCTATCTGATTGACAGCCCATACATCCAAACAGAAAAGTCCTATCTGATTGACAGCCCATACATCCAAACAGAAAAGTCCTATCTGATTGACAGCCCATACATCCAAACAGAAAAGTCCTATCTGATTGACAGCTCCATACATCCAAACAGAAAAGTCCTATCTGATTGACAGCCCATACATCCAAACAGAAAAGTCCTATCTGATTGACAGCCCATACATCCAAACAGAAAGGTCCTATCTGATTGACAGCCCATACATCCAAACAGAAAAGTCCTATCTGATTGACAGCCCATACATCCAAACAGAAAAGTCCTATCTGATTGACAGCCCATACATCCAAACAGAAAAGCCCTATCTGATTGACAGCCCATACATCCAAACAGAAAAGTCCTATCTGATTGACAGCCCATACATCCAAACAGAAAAGTCCTATCTGATTGACAGCCCATACATCCAAACAGAAAAGTCCTATCTGATTGACAGCCCATACATCCAAACAGAAAAGTCCTATCTGATTGACAACCCATACATCCACACAGAAAAGCCCTATCTGATTGTGTTAAATAACGTTAAACAATGCTAAACTCACTTTGCCACTCACTTCATGCATGTGCATACCCTCTATTTTTGGATTCCAGTCAACCAAGTACATACTGCAGGGTTTAATTGGTTGATCAATACACATGATGCTTGTGCATGTGTAAAATGCCCTTATTAATTCTCTGAAACACTAAAAAGCCATACATAAAAACAGAATCCATGCAAATACAGATGAACACAGGAACACAATTTGGATGAATAACTTCTCTCCTTTTGTAGGTGACGATCTATGTGGATCAAGTGACACAGATATCTCTTGCCCAAGCAGGGGGTCTGCTGTCGTAAGGGCCGATGCTCCGATTGTCAATACCATTGTTTCCGTTTCCTTGGCTCTTGGCGGCTGTTCTGTCGTCACACACGTCCAGGTGATCGAAGCCTGACGTGTCGGAGAACGGGCACTCGAGGACTTTGAGGATCTGACAGACCTGAGGGACAGAAATTAGGTTAACGGGTTAGTTCACATTGAAGCTGTATGAAATACTTGCCATTAATATAGTGGTTACAAAGGTATTAATTTTTTTGCCCAAGTCCCGTGGTGGGAGTTCTGATCTGGTTCTGGTGAATATTGAGGAGTTGCTCCAGTCAGTTGGTGGGGGCCACGCATAAAAAAACCCAATGAATCCACAAAACTAGCGTAATTTGTACACTAACCGGGAATAGTGTCCATTAACCGGGAATAGCTATATATATCTTGTGTTGTGTTTATAGCAGACTCCTCACTCAAATGTGCACAAGCAGTTTGGGCAACTCGAAAGCAAACTCCACATGTCCCAACATTGTATTTACCTGCCATAGTGTCAACCCCTTACCCCTGTGTCGGATCTGTGCTTAGACTGGCATATTTGCCGATATCGATATGACCAAATAAGGGCCGATACCGATACAGTATCGGGACATCTCTAGTAATTTGTATTGTTGACCTATTGCCATCCATATAGCGCAACTTTCGTTCAACTGGGACCGCGACGCTTCTATTCAGCAACTATTCAGAATGACATATATCCACAGACCTCAGAGAAGTCTCCTTTCTCCGCCAGCTGAATTGCATTGTGGGCGATGTAGTTGCGGAGGACCACGCGCGGGTTTGTGTTGTCCATGACGCTCACCCTCTGCTTCTTCAGGGAACTCAGGTCGGTCACTCCGTCGCTCTCTTTCGCCAAACGCTTCCTGTGTTGAGAACAGTGGTGGAAAGTACAACCCGCGTACCTCTCACTGCAGACAGCAGGGGCTATATCTGGCACCACCCCTTACCCCATTTTGACCTGAGATCAGATTCTAAAAATGTCTTCTACATCCTGACAGTTTTCTGAAAAAGCTATGTTCTTAGTCGTTCTTCGATTTTTCGATAATAGCAGACCTACAAGCTCATAGTGCGCCACTCAGTGGCGCGCTATGAGCTTGTAGATCTGCTATTTTTCAATAGCTAAAGCATAACATATTGCTAACACCAAAAGGGGTCCCCTCCCGAAATGGGATAAAGATATCAGCTGTTCATTCCCTGTGTGCGTGTAACCCATAAAATACCCACAACACAAGGACCGGCTGTGGTTTCTTGTGTTTTCTGACCTGTATTGACCGGTCCAGCGAATCCAGTCGTCACGCTGCTTCAAGCGGAGCTCCTCCTGGTCGGTGCTGAGAAGCTCTCTCAGTCGGCCCATCTTCTCCAGCTGCTCAGCCACTTCTGGCCTCTCGGCCACCATGTCGAACAGGCCCGGATTGGTCTGCGCCATGGACAGGATCATGGCCAGCTCACTGCAACACGGACCAAAATACCAGGTTTTGGATACAACGACAAACAGAAAGGCTCGACGGGTATAACATTTTTGGAGAGAGATCTATGAACTAATTGAGTTACTATAATGGACTATTCAGGCCGCTAACCTATCTAAGCTCACACGCTATACGCTACTAGTAGCCTATATCTGCCAAAAACACATTTAACTCACACATTTTCTTGGGAAGCTTTTTCTCCAAAATGCTAGCAGATTGGAAAAATGAAATACAAAATAGTTTAACACAATGTGTGCGTCTGCGTGCGTGTGTGCGTGCATGCGTGCATGTGTGCATACGTACGTACGTACGTACGTACGTACGTACATACATACATACATACATACATATGATAATGTATGGTGGGATGGTAGCAAATTGTCTTTCAATAAGCAACTCCAGGGTCAAACTATGGCAAATTCCATGAATACATTCTGAATTTAAATCTGCTGGACATTGAAAATAGAAAGTGTGACAGGCTTGGGGTTTCTCCCCTGGCTTATTCTACTTAATTTGTTAATTGGTCCTAAATTTAAACCAAAAAAAAACATACAGGCTACCATACCACCACACACACCCTCACCCGTCCTCCATAGTAGGTCTGTTGGCCACCTTTAGCTCCTCGATGGATGCACACTGCTCCAAGATGAGATCCACCACTGGTCCGACTGCTGTCCCCTCACTGTCCCCGTCTGTCCCCTCACTGTCCCCATCTTCTGTCCCCTCACTGTCCCCATCTTCAGGCCACGGTATTCTGCTGAGCAGACGAAAGCTGTTGGTAAAATCTGCGCCTAGAAATGTGGGGAGGAAGACATGACTCAATGACATAATATTCATTATTATGCCACCCCCCTGTGAAGGCACCGGAAGAGAATTCCCCATTCATTTTTCCATAGACGTTTCAAAATATATTTATTTAAAGACCTGTAAGTCTCGGACAAAGACTACAGCCGATGATGACAAATGATGACAATAAATACATTTATTTTGGGCAGAATAAATAATTTTAAAAGAAGAAAAAAAGGGCAGGGTAGGCTACAACACAGTTTTTGGTCTTTCTAATGATTTGTAATGGTAATAACTTGTACCTGTGTTGTGCATGAGACGCAGCAGGTCTGATATGAGCTCTGTGTCCTCCACCTCTTCTCTCACCAGAAGGCCCAGCTTGCGCCTCATGTTGCCCAGGTGGGAGGCCTCATACGTGGGCATGAACTCGTCTAGGATGGCCCCTGCCTCCGCCGCGTGGAGCTCAGATCCCAGGGCCTCGGCCAGGCGAGCCAGATTCCAGCGGCACACGGACGGCTGAGCTCGGTAGGAATAGCGCCCTCTTTTGTCCGAGGCATTGCACACATATTCTGGATCGAATCTGCCGCACAAGAACAACGTCATCAATTCCCGACGCAGCTGAGAGCTGAACAGTAGTCACTCATGGTGCATGATTATGAAATGATGAACCGATATCTGATCTCCGATTGTTTGCAGGGTCATATCTGCCGATACCGATTCTGACCGATTCTGATATTATATATTCTGAGGACGACAATGAAAACAAGCCTAGGCCCGCCCCTAGGAGATTGGCTCAAAGCCTCTTAATATAGTAACAGTCACCATTACAGATTGACGTTGACGATTAATGTCACACAAATAATTGCGATTGAATTGTGTTTTGTTTTTTGTTTTTTTTTCATTTAACGTTGGAACGTTACAATTCATATTTCTTTTTGCCTTTTAGGCTTCGCAATCACAACTTACACAGGGCAGATATGACAACTGAAATATACAAAGAAATCACTTTAAGTAGTACTTTTGTCTTTCTAAAAAAGGATTTAATAGCGGGAATAACAAGTTATTTTTGAAAGATGTATGGAAACGATTGACAATTACGCAAAAAAGTATTGTGATTATCTCAAATAACTGCTATTAGGCGATTATGTAATCATTATGACATTATGCCTATATTACTGCGGAAGGATGGTTTAACTTTAACCCATTCTGGACGGGAACCCCTTTTGGTGTTTTAAGCATTATGTTATACTTTAACTATTGAAACATAGCAGATCTACAAGCTCATAGCGCGGCACCGCTATGCGGTCCCTGGAACAACATATTTTCAGATTACATATGATTGTTGGGGTCCTTGACATGAAATAGTTTGAAAAAGAAAACAGATTTTCAGAAAACTGTCAGGATTTAGAAGACTTTTGTTGGATCTGGTCTCAGAACTAAATGGGTCAACCTGTCCATAAATGACCGTGAGAAAGGATGGTTTACCTGTCCATGAAGCCAAAGGGGCCGTAGTCCAGAGTTAGACCTAAGATACTCATGTTGTCAGTGTTAAGGATGGTTTACCTGTCCATGAAGCCAAAGGGGCCGTAATCCAGAGTTAGACCTAAGATACTCATGTTGTCAGTGTTAAGGATGGTTTACCTGTCCATGAAGCCAAAGGGGCCGTAATCCAGAGTTAGACCTAAGATACTCATGTTGTCAGTGTTAAGGATGGTTTACCTGTCCATGAAGCCAAAGGGGCCATAATCCAGAGTTAGACCTAAGATACTCATGTTGTCAGTGTTAAGGATGGTTTACCTGTCCATGAAGCCAAAGGGGCCGTAGTCCAGAGTTAGACCTAAGATACTCATGTTGTCAGTGTTAAGGATGGTTTACCTGTCCATGAAGCCAAAGGGGCCGTAGTCCAGAGTTAGACCTAAGATACTCATGTTGTCAGTGTTAAGGATGGTTTACCTGTCCATGAAGCCAAAGGGGCCGTAGTCCAGAGTTAGACCTAAGATACTCATGTTGTCAGTGTTAAGGATGGTTTACCTGTCCATGAAGCCAAAGGGGCCGTAATCCAGAGTTAGACCTAAAATACTCATGTTGTCAGTGTTAAGGATGGTTTACCTGTCCATGAAGCCAAAGGGGCCGTAATCCAGAGTTAGACCTAAAATACTCATGTTGTCAGTGTTAAGGATGGTTTACCTGTCCATGAAGCCAAAGGGGCCGTAGTCCAGAGTTAGACCTAAGATACTCATGTTGTCAGTGTTAAGGATGGTTTACCTGTCCATGAAGCCAAAGGGGCCATAATCCAGAGTTAGACCTAAAATACTCATGTTGTCAGTGTTAAGGATGGTTTACCTGTCCATGAAGCCAAAGGGGCCGTAGTCCAGAGTTAGACCTAAGATACTCATGTTGTCAGTGTTAAGGATGGTTTACCTGTCCATGAAGCCAAAGGGGCCGTAATCCAGAGTTAGACCTAAAATACTCATGTTGTCAGTGTTAAGGATGGTTTACCTGTCCATGAAGCCAAAGGGGCCGTAGTCCAGAGTTAGACCTAAGATACTCATGTTGTCAGTGTTAAGGATGGTTTACCTGTCCATGAAGCCAAAGGGGCCGTAATCCAGAGTTAGACCTAAGATACTCATGTTGTCGGTGTTAAGGATGGTTTACCTGTCCATGAAGCCAAAGGGGCCGTAGTCCAGAGTTAGACCTAATATACTCATGTTGTCAGTGTTAAGGATGGTTTACCTGTCCATGAAGCCAAAGGGGCCGTAGTCCAGAGTTAGACCTTAAGATACTCATGTTGTCAGTGTTAAGGATGGTTTACCTGTCCATGAAGCCAAAGGGGCCGTAATCCAGAGTTAGACCTAAGATACTCATGTTGTCAGTGTTAAGGATGGTTTACCTGTCCATGAAGCCAAAGGGGCCGTAGTCCAGAGTTAGACCTAATATACTCATGTTGTCGGTGTTAAGGACACCGTGGCAGAAGCCAACACACTGCCACTGGGCCACCAGCTGAGCCGTACGTGTTGCTACCTTGAAAACATAAAAGACATTTATATATTCATATATCATGAACATTAGTGAGCACCAGTTATATGAAGATACTTTGAAAAGTGGTGAATTGGTCCTTTAAGGTGAAGAAAATGCAATGTGTTGTAACTTGCTATATTAAAAAAACCTGCCTCTTTGAAGAAAGCTGTGTTCCTGTCTTTGCGGTTGCCATGTTGGTGACTATGGTGTATGTCGGGATAGAAAGTCTCGATGACGTAGTCCAGCATTTGAGCGCGAATGTCATGCCGTCCAGAACTCGGACCGCAGAGTCCTGAGAAATCGTCTTGGGGCAGAAAGATCTCGAAAGATCCAAACCTGGAAAAAATAGAACACATAATTATATCCTTAATCCTGGGCCCAAACAGATCAAATCTGTTTTAATGACGTCACGCCTATACAATCCCTTAACTTTAAGACCTTTATGCTGTATATACTGTATAGGGAACTCATTTCGCCACCAGTACTGTGAAATGCATATCTTAAGATTAAAAAACACAAACTCTTTAACCCATTTTGGGCGGGGAAAAGAAAATAGCAGATCTACAAGCTCATAGCGCGGGAACTTGTAGGTCTTGTAAGCTATTTTTGAAAAATCGTGAAAATGTGCCTCAAATCTTTGAATATATATATTATTACAGAGTTTCAGTTTTTAACTCAAATCTTTGCTTCTGGGGGTGTCCCTGGAACAACATATTTTCAGCTGGGTGGCGGCGGCCAATTACATATAATCTTTGGGGTCCTTATAATATTGAGAACCACTGATGCAGAAACATGAGGTTTTAAAAATGTCGACGTCAGGCAGGCCTAAATGGGTTAAACATTTCTAACACATATAGGCATATTAATATACACATCAGAGTTGAACGCTACAGGGAGCCATGGGGGTGACGCTGGGGGTTGTGTGCAGGTTTGGTTCACCGATATGAGCGCCCGCCCCCCACCCCCCTCCTCCCTCTAATTCTAGGGGTCTTTATGAAATAGTTTGAGAACCACTGACTATAGAAACATATGGTTTTTCAGAAAACTGTCAGGATTTGGAAGACATTTTGTGGAATCGTCCTCAGGTCTAAATGGGTTAACCCACCTGATGAAGGAAGGGGCAACTCGCAGGACAACCGAACACCTCTCGGGAACCCGCCGACCGTTGCCGAGCGGGTCTCTGCTCACGTAGAGGTCAGAGGTGACGAGGGTGGCGGCGCGGGTGGTGGGGACGCCCAGGGCGGCCATGGCTTCGCTGCAGAGGAACTCTCTGATGCTGGAGCGAAGCACCTTCCTTCCGTCTCCGTTTCTGGGAGAGAAATCACTTATTATTAATAATCAGGCCCATTTGGAGCACACAAAAAATTACACCATAACTATCACAACTATCATAACCGGTTAGTTTTAATTATAGGTTCTAAACAAACATTAACATATTTTGTGCTATGGACGTGTAAGTCGTGTATAGACACCTCACACAGCGGTGGCCGAACGGTTTGCGGAGCAGTCTTGATATCGGAAGGTCACTAGTTCGTATCCCCGGACCGGCACGTTAAAATTACCACCGCTGAAGTGCCCTTGGACAAGGCATGGAACCCCTACCATGAAATTTTCTATGAGCAGGGCCTGGCTGTAGGCTAAACAAGTTCTTGAGCTTAGTCCAGTTACCCTGGGTAAACATAGTACCTTTCCTTTACACTAGCTTTCAACTTGAATCTGTCTGTTGATTCAGCCAATGAAAAGGTGAACTATAAACATTGCATTTAGTGAAGTTATAGTTTTTTTGCTTTTGTGTGGATGTATATATCTATGGCTTGTTTCTTTATATGAAACAAAATGTGTTACACGATGTATTTACTGTATATATCTAGTCCACATCCCACATGATGCCTTACACATTGTCATTTACTGCTCTAAACAAACATTAAAAATCCCATAGACTCTGCTGCCATATGATGTAATCTTCAAAAGCCCTACGTAGATTAACAATGGAATGCTGGGCTGCATGCATTGTTTCACAATATGGCTCAAGCGTCCCAAGCAGATTAATATCTTAAGTAGGTATTCTTAGGTTTGCTTCTAGTATAGTGCATGCATGGCTGTGACTTATATAGCCTTTATATAGTGCTTCTGTTGTTGCAGTTTGGCTAAAAAGGGAAAATATTGTATCTATAGGGTATAGGTTAAGCCACTCCATATTCAATTGCATGTGTTACACAAATAGGCAACCTGTTATTTCAATGTTGTTTCCGGCTGCTATGAGCTTGTAGATCTGTTATTTTCAAAAGAGTTTAAAGGCTATACAGTTTTTAGTATTTGAAAACCTGTGAAATGGGACCTTCTGTAAAGTTGGCCTACTTTTGGTATAGGGTAATCAATGAAATCATATAGGCCTACATTTACAATTACACAATCTGCATTTTCGCCAATTTGTAGGCTATATAGGCTATAGGCTAGCCTACTTCATTTGGCTATACTTTTACTCAAGTAGGCTGCATAGGCCTACATTTTAAATTCCGGACTTTTACTGTATACTCTACTGCAGTATTGATACTTGTAGGCTACTTAAAGTTTTTTTTTTAAATCAGTAAAATAAAAAGACCTGGAGTATGGTGTGACGCCTGCACCCTTCGCCTGGATCTCCCATCTCTCCTCCCGGTCCTCCACCTCCACCTCGCCCAGGTACAGCGCCGCTCCGTCCCCCAGCTGCCCGGCGAACAGCCCGAACTGGTGGCCGGCGTAGCAGTGCGCCGCCGGCTCCGATCCGCACGGCAGCAGCCTGGAGGCGCTCAGGTACGCCGGAGCCGCGGGGTCGCTTAGCACGTCCCGCGCGCTCAGCCCGAGCAGCGCCAGCGCCGGCCGCGACACGGCCACGAACCTGGCCCCGGGCAAAGGCTGCAGGGCGCGGACGCGGGAGAAACACGCCCCGTGGACCGTCCGACAGCCCGGCTTCTCCACGCCGTGGTCCTCCTCCTCCACCGGGAGCCTCCGCAGCGCCGCGTTACGGAACCGCAGGCGCTCCAGAGGAGAACTCTTCTGCGGAGAGGAGGGTTCCATGGTGAATGGATGCGATATGGGAGCGGTGACAGCGCCCAGCGGTGCTGTCTATGCCTGGGTTCGATCTCCTCCGAGTCCCCACTGAGTCTCCCCCTCCAGTCATGTGCGCTGTTCGTTCGTGGTGCTGAAATCCCTGTAGGCTTAAAGCCTGACGACGGTGTTGTTCCATCACGTTGTGTGCCTATATAATTTCAGCCGCGCGCAAGTCAACAAAGTAAACTATAGGCTAATGGATAAACATGATGGTGTAGGCCTATAGGCTAGCCCAGGGTTTCTCAAACTTTTTCATGTCAAGGACCCCTAAATTAATGTGGCCGCGGACCCCCATCTGAAAATATGTTGTGCCAACTTCTGCCAAGGGCCCCATACTACAAGATTTGGGCAGGTGCATGTTAAAAATGTCAAAAGATATTCTAACATTTTCAAAGAATGACAATATAAAATATAAAAATAAAATAAAAATAAATAAAACACATACTTTGAGAACCCCTGAATTGGACCACATTATATACCACACATTTACCACATTATACCTGCACCATACCATAACTCTGACCCTAACGGGTCCATTTGGTTCCATTTGTACATTTACAGCCACATCAGTGTCCATTTGGTTCCTATTCCTATAACTATCGATAATTTATCTGGGGACCCCCCCTGGAACCAAGGATCCCTGGGGGTCCCCGGACGGCCGTGGATATACACGGCTTCCCAAGCCGTGGATATACACGGCTTCCCAAGCCGTGGGGCGAGCCGTCTCAGAGAGAGAGAGAGAGAGAGAGAGAGAGAGAGAGAGAGAGAGAGAGAGAGAGAGAGAGATTTTTACCTGTACTTTTAAACAGAGAGAGGAGGAGGTAACTCAAGTTTTCAAATGGAGTAAAAGAAGTATTGGAAATTGGAAATACTCAAGCATATGAACTCAATAAGCATTACAAATAACCCAAAATTGTAAGTAAAGTACTTAAGTAAAAACTGTTTACCCTATAGTTGCTTGCTTTACACCACTGGTTGAGTTGGTGGGAGTCAGGAGCCAGAAGAGTGTGATTTTTAGCTCTGTGGTTGTTGTTACGCAGTGACGTGGACAGGGGGCGCTAAACTGCGCCAGCTGGCATTTGCTCTTCCACACAATGGAACAGAGAACAAGAAAAATACACTTCCACGGAACTGACGTATGTCTGGGATGCGCTCTCAGGCAGTGTTGCCATGTCTGCTCATTATAAGCGACCGTGGGCTTGTGTCTCTGTGAAGCTGCTTGTAAATATTGGTAGTTGCTTATTCTGGGGATTTTTTCATAATAAACCAGTGATTCTCAAACATTTCCATGTCAAAGACCCCCAGATTAAATCTGTCCATCTATTGGACCCTACATCTAAAAACAGTTTGCAGAATGACAGTAAATTTCAAGTATAACTCAATACAAAAACTTAACTGTGAGTGGACGACACCATAAAGCATTACACTTGTTTACAATAGGGCCCACCATTTTCAATTCATCAAAACATTTAGAGACGCACGAATATATATATATATATATATATATATATATATATATATATATAAGTCAAAACAGGAAATCATCATAGGAGGTAAAATGGGAAAAGATATACAGTGAGGGGGAACAGGGGTGGGTGGGGGATTCAGATTTTACGGGGGCCAGTTTTGAATTGCAGCCGTCGGTAGGTGCCCTTTGAGAGCAAGGGATTCGCATGTCTTAATGACTGTTGGTAGGGCGTTCCACATTTTGGTGGCATAGGAGCAAAATTAATTTAGTCCCTTGTTTGTGCCAAATCTGGGTTGCACATGGTTTGTTGAACTCCCTCTGGTGTTGTGGGTGTGGACTTCGTTTACATTAAAGAAGTATTTAGACAGGTACATGGGTAACTTGTGGTGTAGCGAATCTTGTGGACCAGACCCATTGCAAGGTGCTGTACTCTGTCATCAACCCTAAGCCATTGTGGGCAGGGGTGAGGTGGGTTTGGGGAGTGAGGCCAAGTAGTAGCCTGACCAGTTTGTTTTGGGAAGTCTGGAGCCTTGTTTTAAGGGCCTCAGAGGTGCTGTGGTACCAGGAGGTGCAAGCATAGTCGAAGAAACCTTGTACGAGGGCTCCTGTTAGGGTCTTCAAGGTGTTTTTTGTTGACCAGTGACTCAGTGAGTAGATCCTGTATAGGAATCTTGTTCTTTGGTTGATCTTTTTGATTATGTTGGTGGCCATCTTATCACCGGAAAGATGTGCCTCCAGGATGGAACCTAGATTTGTGTTGTTAAAATGTTTCAAATAACTAGTTTATTTATAAATAATAAACTACACATTTTGTCACATTTTCTTCCAAGATTGTTTTGAAAATTTGTATTTTCAAATATAGTCAGGCTTATTTTGGGCTTGTTTTCATGGACCTGGCTGCTTATTTCTCTCACACAATCTGGCAACACTACTCTCCCAGGCTGTTTGTTTTGAAAGCAAAGCAGCAGCTGTGATTAAATGTGAATATCTAACTGTATGGATTATGGATACAATGTGTCGGGTACAATGGACGTGTGTGTGTGACGTGTTTGAGGGTTACATTGTAGCTTCTTCTGCCCTCATGATTGATCACCTAATAACTAAACATCTCGTGAAATGATGGATTCAGAAGAAGTTTTCGAGGCCGCCTTTACAGGTTAGTTTTCAGTTGTCAGTTGATTGTTTCCAACCCATTTCATAAAGGTGGACCATTTGAGCCACGGACCGCTATTTGATGACATGTATTAGCCTCTCAGACCCAACACTTAGAATATATTTTATATATATATATTTTTTATATATATATATATTCCATGCTGTATTGATGTAATATATGGAAGATAATAGCTAGGCAGTCGTTTATGAAAATAATAATTATTCCACACATTCTCTAGAGTAGTGAGTGATAGTTTAGGCTTCTTGTGAGCTTGTATTTGGTATTTTACACACACACACACACACACACACACACACACACACACACACACACACACACACACACACACACACACACACACACAATTTGTTTGGTTAATTGTGTCATGTCATGTGGCATGAGAAAAAAAAATAATAATAATTTATTCGTTCATTCAATTGATAACTTGAGTTTTGCTTTAGGTAATTCCAAGTACATTTCAATGCCAATATCTTTGTACTTCTACTCAAATACATTTTGAATTCCGGACATTTACTTGGTTGCAACACTAGTATTTCTATATTGCAGTATTGATACTTTAACTTAACATTTTGAGTACCTTTTTTCCATCACTGTACTGATATAGTCTAGCTATGACATCACTCTGACTGCCCTCTGAGTATGCAGGGTAATGACATCATACGTACATTAGCCAATGACGACGCCTAGTAATGTTCTGTATTTCCCGGTATATATATATATATATATATATATATATATATATATCTCTCTCTCTCTACTAATAATAATAAAACTTTATTTGTATAGCACCTTTCATGACATGAAATGCAGCTCAAAGTGCTTTACAGAGCAATGGAGAAAGAAAGAAAGGCATAAAACATACAAAACTAGAAAAAGTGCCCTTCTGGGCACAGGTCTCCACCAGGATTCTTCCTCAGCCTAGTGGGAATATGCGTGCACAGTTTCATCGCAATGGGACGCTGCGTTGAGGAGTTGTGGCGATTTGTACAAAGCGGGCTACTCCTGAAAACTGTAGGAGCCAATCGTGGCCAATCAGGATGGAATATGAGAAATCAAACAAACCTGTCTTGATCACATGACTATGGAGATCATTTGTACCGATTTGCGTGAAATTTGGATAAAATCTGAAGGAGTAATAATAGAAAATGTGTTTTACATATGTCGGCCTCCTGGTGGCGCTATAAAGAGCAGATGTGAAAAATTCCAGACAAAGGTTTTTCCTTGGCCTCTAGGGAGTTGGCATACAAAGTTATCCACAGATCCGTGCAGTTAGAGGTAAAAACACTTTTCGGCCAGTTATAGCGCCACCTTGAGGCTGAGTTGAAATTGTTCATGTGGCATTTCGTCCTCGGCCTAGTGGGAATGTGGGTGCACAATTTCAGGGAAATCACGCGATGTGTTCATGATTTGCAGCATTTTGTTTGAAACTGAGCACTCCTGTGAACTTTGGAAGCCAATGTTAACCAATCAGGATGGAGTGTGAGAAATCTGAAAGACCCGTTTCGTTGAATGGCTCTAGAGAGACTGTGTACCAATTTGCGTGATGTTTGGACAAAATCTGTAGGTGTACTGTGCAAAAACTTGTTTTGCACAAAGCGGCCTCCTGGTGGCGCTATAACAGGCCGTTCTGGAAAGTTTGGGGCAGAGGTTCATCGTTGGCATCCAGGGAGTGTGTGTGCAAAATTTGGCATCGACCGGGTTAACAGTGGCCGAGATTAGCTGCTCACGGACACACAGACGGACGGACACACGGACGGACACACGGACGGACGGAGTGCAAAACATACTCCCCCCCCCCCCATGCCTTCGGCCTGGTGGAGACAATAATAGCAGTAATGCAATACAGTGAGAACATGAATAACAAAAAAAATAAAAGATCAATTAAAAGCAAGAGTGTGTAGAAGTGGGTCTAAAATGTCTACAGAGGCTGCCTGTCGAAGGTACAGTGGGAGTTTGTTAAACTACAGAGGCTGCCTGTCGAAGGTACAGTGGGAGTTTGTTAAACTACAGAGGCTGCCTGTCGAAGGTACAGTCAGTGGGAGTTTGTTAAACT
Source organism: Protomyctophum parallelum (assembly GCF_964188405.1). Taxonomy (NCBI): domain Eukaryota; kingdom Metazoa; phylum Chordata; class Actinopteri; order Myctophiformes; family Myctophidae; genus Protomyctophum; species Protomyctophum parallelum. The sequence goes on from NC_139714.1 coordinate 18,981,830, forward strand.
ACAGAGGCTGCCTGTCGAAGGTACAGTGGGAGTTTGTTAAACTACAGAGGCTGCCTGTCGAAGGTACAGTCAGTGGGAGTTTGTTAAACTACAGAGGCTGCCTGTCGAAGGTACAGTGGGAGTTTGTTAAACTACAGAGGCTGCCTGTCGAAGGTGCAGTGGGAGTTTGTAAACTACAGAGGCTGCCTGTCGAAGGTGCAGTGGGAGTTTGTTAAACTACAGAGGCTGCCTGTCCAAGGTAAAGTGGGAGTTTGTTAAACTACAGAGGCTGCCTGTCCAAGGTACAGTGGGAGTTTGTTAAACTACAGAGGCTGCCTGTCCAAGGTACAGTGGGAGTTTGTTAAACTACATGCTTTTTTCCACCACTGCTGATTTCTGTTCCGTCTCAGGTGTTCTCCCTGCCTTGTCACTTCCATCCCTGCGTCTCCTGGTCCCTCCCCTGCAGCTCATGACAGCGTCCATGTGGCAGGTGGTGAAGCAGCGAGAGGTAAAATGTGAATGTTTGTGGAACGCCCTAACGACAGTCATTAAGACATGTGAATCCCTTGACTCCTTCAAAACAGCTCCTGTTTTTTGTTATATAGAAGTGTCTTATTTGTAGTTGTACTACGTCCCTAAATGTTCTGATTAATTGAAAATGGTGGACCCTGTTGTTGTAAACAAGTGCAATGCTTTATGGTGTCGTTCCACAGTTAACAGTTTTTGTATTGAGTTGTGCTTGAAACGTATACCTATTCTGCATACTGTTGTTAATAATAAATCTTTCAATTAATCCAGGTCATGAGCTACTGGAAAGTGGCAGAGTTTGTCTCCTTGGTGACTGAGGTGATCCCGGAGCTGCTCGTGCACAAGCACAGCACACAGCTTCACCTGGGACTACGGGCCAGGGTGAGTGTTTAGGCCTGGGACCACATTCTACAAAATGTTTGCAGAACATTTTCATGTCAAGGACCCCCAAAAATATATGTAACTGGCCCACCGACCCCCATCTGAAAACATGTTGTTCCAGGCAGAACAGAAATGGCAGCATCCTTTCTCGGATTTCGGGAGATTGTTGAATAGGAAGGAAAACTATCTGACACATTGGAAAGAGGCAACAAAAAAGCAGAGTAAACTAGAATGCTATCTGGCCCTAAACAGAGAATACACAGTGGCAGAATACCTGAGCACTGTGACCGACCCAAAACAAAGAAAAATCTTGACTAGGTACAGACTCAGTGAGCACAGTCTCGCGATCGAGAAAGGCCGTCATAGGCAGACCTGTATCCCGAGAGAAGACAGACTATGCACCCACTGCACACAAAATGAAGTGGAAACCGAGCTACACTTCCTAACCATCTGTCCATTGTACCAAGACATCAGAGACACATACTTCCCACAGATTACAATCACACACGGAGATTTTGAAAACATGACCAATGACAAAAAACTCCCATATCTGCTGGGCGAAGTACAACAATGTGCAAACACAGCAGCAATATTTGTGAGTTGCTGTGATAGGAGAAGGATATCAAATGGAACACAACCACCCTAAAGACTAATCATTGTGTATATTCCTGCACTATACCTGCATCGAGTGATCTTGGTACATAGAAGTTGATCTATTGAAGATTCTGACCTTCAAAGTACATAATTTTTGTTTTGATTGTATTGCTGTATTGTTCTTTCTGCTTTGGCAATGTAAAACGTATGTTTTCTCATGCCAATAAAGCCCTTTGAATTGAATTGTTGTCTGGCTACGTGAGACTAGCCCTAAGACAACTACATGCACCATACTGTACACTAGTACTGTATTTTGATCTGCAATTGTTTTATTTTCCAGTATATTCTTGAGCTGTGCCGTAGTGAGCAACTGGCAGATCCTGAATTCATCTCGTTGTACCTTGACAAAGTTAAACCAGTGGCCCCCAAGCCTGCAGAAGTAAGTGTGAAGATTCCAAGTGTACCTTAACAGCTATATCAACTATAAAAGCATTGTAAGTAAGTAGCCTTGCCGAGCCATGAGGCCCATAGGTCAGGAGCCTATCTCCTGTTTCTGTAGCGTGAGGCAGCTTGATGTACAAGTACACCCCCTGGACATGACGCTAGTATGTCGCAGGGACTTACCCCTAATCCAACCCTTGATGCTGAGTGTCAAGCAGGGAGGCACTGGGTCCCATTTTTGGTATGACCCGGCTGGGGATTGAACCCCAACCTCCCAGTCTCAGGGCGGACACTCTAACCACAAGAACACTGTGTGATTACAGTTATAACTCATAAGTACTCATAATGCAATCTCAATAGAGCCTTTTAAAACAACTTAAAATGGTCACTCAGATCTTTTTTTCTTTTGGCCCGGATCATAGGTTTATTATAATTCTCATAGTTGTAACTTGTTATACATGACATTGTAATATATTCATATTTATATCATGCATTATAATCACTGTTATATGATTTATAGTGTGCAGAAGTAAGTAATTCCAAGTGTACCTTAACAGCTATATCAACTATAAAAGCATTGTAATCAGCTTATAACACTGTGTGATTACAGTTATAACTTATTAGCACTCGGTCATAAGTACTCATAATGCAATCTCAATAGAGCCTTTTAAAACAACTTAAAATGGTCACTCAGATCTTTTTTTCTTTTGGCCTGGATCATAGGTTTATTATAATTCTCATAGTTGTAACTTGTTATACATGACATTATATAATATATTCATATTTATATCATGCATTATAATCACTGTTATATGATTTATAGTGTTGAGTCACTATCCGTGCTCATTGAGTGCTGATAAAGCCAGAGTCAAGAGTTTCACTCTTTTGGATGTGGAGTACCAAGTCAAGACCAACAGCCCTGATGAAGACCGTATAGGTCGAAACGTGTCGGTTCAATAAAGTTTTCCTTCTTTTTTTTTCTTTTTTTTTAAGATATTTTTTTGCGGCTTACGCCTTTATTGATTTTTTAAGGGATAGAAAGTAGGCTGACAGGAAACGGGAGAGAGATGGGGGGATGACATGCGGTAAAGGCCGTGTCGGGTCCGGGAGTCGAACCCGCGGCACACCGCGACTGGATCACCAGTCCGGTGCCCAGACCGTTACGCTACGGCCTGGGCCAGTTTTCCTTCTTTTAACATCAAGTGTGACCGGATCTCCAGACAGTTTTCTGAAAAAGCTATGTTTCTATGGCAGTCGTTCTTCGATTTTTCAAAAATAGCAGACCTACAAGCTCGTAGCGCGCCACCGAGCTTGTAGATCTACTATTTTTCAATAGCTAAAGCATAACGTAACACCAAAAGGGGTTAGCATTACTCAGAGTACTGTCTGTATGTGACCCGAGTTCTCACCTGTGCTTAACCTTGTTGCAGGAGCATGATGTAGAAATGGACGTGATGGAGACTCCATTTCTGGAACTTGTCCAAACTCTGCTTAAAGACTCTGAAGAGAGGGAACATTTTTTCATGGTGAGACATCACTTAATACTCACTTACAGCAACACATCTATAGCACTCTAATGGTAGATGGAGTCCTCAATGGGCCTGAAAACTAAGGCCCGGTCCTAACTGGGATAGCCCAAGGCCAGGCCAGATTAATTGGCATGCATTTTAGCCTGGTTGTAAGTAGCCTTGCCGAGCCATGAGGCCCATAGGGCAGGAGCCTATCTCCTGTTTCTGTAGCGTGAGGCAGCTTGATGTACAAGTACACCCCCTGGACATGACGCTAGTATGTCACAGGGACTTAACCCCAATCCAACCCTTGATGCTGAGTGTCAAGCAGGGAGGCTCTGGGTCCCATTTTTAGAGTCTTTGGTATGACCCGGCCAGGGATTGAACCCCGACCTCCCAGTCTCAGGGCGGACACTCTAACCACAAGGCCACTGAGCTGGTATGCATGTTAGGTACCCAGCCCTAAAACATCAGGTCGGGTTTGGGCAGAAGTTGAGTAAAAGTGAAACACCAGTCAGCACCATCTTCATAATAGATAAATACACACAGACACTAAAAGCTGCACATAGGAGGGGCTAGCGCCCCTCAAAACACATCTTTTTTTCATGGAGGCATGGCATGGCCAGGCCCGACTAACTATCATACATTTCATGCCGGCCCGGTCCGAAAAACGTCGGTAGATGTGTTGGTGGTATATTTTTAAGATGGCTATTTTGGAATCTGGCAAACGAGCATGAGCAGCAACTTTAATGATCATTCAGAAATTGTCCACATTGGCGAAAGGGCCTTTCTGTGTGGAGTTTGTTTGCATGTTCTGAAAAAATCCAGTACACTTTAGAAACAAGCCTGTGTCCAACATGACCTTGTTGCTGTATTGCTGTACTCCCCCCCCCCCCCCCCCCCCTTTTTTCCCTCACTGTATATGTTTCTTTTACTTCCTTTATGATGAATTCCTGTTCTGTTCTTTGACTATATAGAAGTGTCTATTTGTACGTCTCTAAATGTTTTGATGAATTGAACAATGTGGACCCTGTTGTAAACAAGTGTAATGCTTAATTGGGTCGTCCACTCAGTTAACAGTCTTTGTATTGAGTTTGTGCTTAAAATGTACTGTAAATTCTACAAACTGTTAATAAATATTTCAATCAATCAATCCTATTCCCCCACAGGAGGTGTTCCCTGTAGAATATGGACCACACTATGACAGTGATCTGTTCCTATTCCCCCACAGGAGGTGTTCCCTGTAGAATATGGACCACACTATGACAGTGATCTGTTCCTATTCCCTCACAGGAGGTGTTTCCTGTAGAATATGGACCACACTATGACAGTGATCTGTTCCTATTCCCCCACAGGAGGTGTTCTCTGTAGAATATGGACCACACTATGACAGTGATCTGTTCCTATTCCCTCACAGGAGGTGTTCTCTGTAGAATATGGACCACACTATGACAGTGATCTGTTCCTATTCCCTCACAGGAGGTGTTTCCTGTAGAATATGGACCACACTATGACAGTGATCTGTTCCTATTCCCCCACAGGAGGTGTTCCCTGTAGAATATGGACCACACTATGACAGTGATCTGTTCCTATTCCCTCACAGGAGGTGTTCCCTGTAGAATATGGACCACACTATGACAGTGATCTGTTCCTATTCCCCCACAGGAGGTGTTCCCTGTAGAATATGGACCACACTATGACAGTGATCTGTTCCTATTCCCTCACAAGAGGTGTTCCCTGTAGAATATGGACCACACTATGACAGTGATCTGTTCCTATTCCCTCACAGGAGGTGTTCTCTGTAGAATATGGACCACACTATGACAGTGATCTGTTCCTATTCCCTCACAGGAGGTGTTTCCTGTAGAATATGGACCACACTATGACAGTGATCTGTTCCTATTCCCCCACAGGAGGTGTTCCCTGTAGAATATGGACCACACTATGACAGTGATCTGTTCCTATTCCCTCACAAGAGGTGTTCCCTGTAGAATATGGACCACACTATGACAGTGATCTGTTCCTATTCCCTCACAAGAGGTGTTCCCTGTAGAATATGGACCACACTATGACAGTGATCTGTTCCTATTCCCTCACAGGAGGTGTTCTCTGTAGAATATGGACCACACTACGACAGACAGTGATCTGTTCCTATTCCCCCACAGGAGGTGTTCCCTGTAGAATATGGACCACACTATGACAGTGATCTGTTCCTATTCCCCCACAGGAGGTGTTCCCTGTAGAATATGGACCACACTATGACAGTGATCTGTTCCTATTCCCTCACAGGAGGTGTTTCCTGTAGAATATGGACCACACTATGACAGTGATCTGTTCCTATTCCCTCACAGGAGGTGTTCCCTGTAGAATATGGACCACACTATGACAGTGATCTGTTCCTATTCCCCCACAGGAGGTGTTCTCTGTAGAATATGGACCACACTATGACAGTGATCTGTTCCTATTCCCTCACAGGAGGTGTTCTCTGTAGAATATGGACCACACTATGACAGTGATCTTCAGACTCTGTTCCATGAGTTCCTCTGTCGACTCGCTCAGTTCTTGCCGACTCCCGACCTCGAGCAGGTACAGTACAGTACAGTAACAGTTTACGTGAAGTCATGATAAATGCTAACGAGGCTTGCCAGACTAAACCACATGAAACAAGTGTTGATTTCGTCGACTAAAAATAAAACGAGAAATGTTCGTCTGCCTTTTTTCATTGACGAAAACAAATTGGAAACTAAATGAAAACTAAGCTATGATTGATGACTAAAAGAGTCATTTTACACTTGTTTGCATGCTGTAAATAGCCAATCTATAAGCTCACAACGCGTTGCGGCGCGATGCGTTGTGAGCTTGTAGTTCGGCTATTTTCATCAAGTGTAGCAAGCTTGTCGATCGCCCTTTTCAGCAAGCTTGTAGATCAGCCGTGACGATGCGACGGCATCAAGGCCCGCCAAAATACATTTTAGTCGACTAAATTAACTGTAGGTTTAGTCGACTAAAATCTTATGATATGTAGTCGACTAAAACTAGACTAACACTAAAACATTCCAGGTGAATAAAATGTGACTAAAACTAAGTGAAAACTATTCAAGAGACTGTGACTAAAACTAAAATCAAAATTTGCTGTCAAAATCAACACTGCATAAAACCTACCCTTCCCGGGGGGCAAATATTTGTGGGAAAATATCAGATCTACTAGCTCACGATGCATTGCAATGTGGTGGAGCATTGTGGGCTTGTAGATCAACTATTTTTTGGGCAAAGAGATGTGATGGGGAGGTGAACAGGTCAAGTATAGAGTCCTGGTGAACTCTCAGCATTGCATACTTATTTTATCAAGTTATGAGTGAATTAGATCCAGAGGGTACATGCAGCAGATCCGGCCTTTTTCTCAATCTCAGTTCAGTTCAGTTTATTTACTTTGGTCATTAAAACAAGGAAAAAGACAGATTAATACAGTGCCTGCATTGTTTTTGCAAAGGAACATTGACCAAAAAGGTGTAGGCTGAAGCCTTAGCTTATTGTGCCTACCCTTCTTTGTCTTGCATAGGTGAAATAAAACAACAAAGCAAACGAGAAAATATATATATACTGGACGAAACTGAAAAGAACGGAAAAACTAAGTAAACTAAATCTAAACAAAGAAAACGAAAGGAACAAAACATCATATCAATGGTCTATATTTATCTACTATTTTTGATCTATACAATTTTTTGAATTTGTTTATTGTACTACAATGTTTTTTAATCTCTCACAGACCGTATCCTGGCTCTGTGGTGCGACCTCCGTTCTGGAAGAATGCGTACTTCTAGTCTCTGCGCCGACGGATCTAAAGAACCTGCTTCAACACCATAAACACCTCGGGCATTTTGAGCAACATGGTAAGTGAAGAATCACATTTCACACATAGAAGTGATGCTGCAAGATAAGATAATCCTATCCTGCTAGTAAACCAGAATACACATTGTTCCATCTTTTTGTTTAATCCGTTTTTTTGAGGGGCGCCTATGTCCAGCTTGAATGGACAATTCAAGCTGGACAGCTTTAATGGACAATTCAAGCTGGACAATGAATTGGACAACTTTGAGTGTTTGTGTAAACACAAACATTGCGTAACACAAACATGGAAGACGGCACATTGTGACTGGCCTGAATGAGATGATGTATGATGATGAGATCGCCCCTCACTTCACACAGGTGTGATTGTTTTGAGTATTGAATATAGGAAACTTCGTCCTATACAAACATTAAATTCCCATTGACAATGAATGGAGAATCTTGCGTCATAGTGTCTGAGCAAATAGGTATAGTGTCTATTTTACGTCATGATGATGTACGATGATAAGATTTGCCCCTCACTTCACACAGGTGCGATTTATTTGTTTAATGTGATTCTTGTTTTTGTCCAGTTCCCCCCTCGTCCATGGGTGACTGCATCGTTTCCACCCTGTCCGCCATTCACCCTAGCAGAGTGACAGCGGCTACAGATCAGACCATTCACCCTAGCAGAGTGGCAGCGGCTACAGATCAGTCCATTCACCCTAGCAGAGTGGCAGCGGCTACAGATCAGCCCATTCACCCTAGCAGAGTGACAGCGGCTACAGATCAGTCCATTCACCCTAGCAGAGTGGCAGCGGCTACAGATCAGCCCATTCACCCTAGCAGAGTGACAGCGGCTACAGATCAGTCCATTCACCCTAGCAGAGTGACAGCGGCTACAGATCAGTCCATTCACCCTAGCAGAGTGGCAGCGGCTACAGATCAGCCCATTCACCCTAGCAGAGTGACAGCGGCTACAGATCAGTCCATTCACCCTAGCAGAGTGACAGCGGCTACAGATCAGTCCATTCACCCTAGCAGAGTGACAGCGGCTACAGATCAGTCCATTCACCCTAGCAGAGTGGCAGCGGCTACAGATCAGTCCATTCACCCTAGCAGAGTGGCAGCGGCTACAGATCAGCCCATTCACCCTAGCAGAGTGGCAGCGGCTACAGATCAGCCCATTCACCCTAGCAGAGTGACAGCGGCTACAGATCAGCCCATTCACCCTAGCAGAGTGACAGCGGCTACAGATCAGCCCATTCACCCTAGCAGAGTGGCAGCGGCTACAGATCAGCCCATTCACCCTAGCAGAGTGGCAGCGGCTACAGATCAGTCCATTCACCCTAGCAGAGAGGCAGTGGCGGCTACAGATCAGCCCGGCTGTGACAACCAAATGAACCCGTTGCAATGCCCCAACGACGACACCAACGGCGTGTCATTCGTCGACGACGTCGCCGTGACGGATTACGCGGAGGTGGAACTGGGGACGTCAAGTGCAGAGGACGCCGCGGAGGTGGTGGTGATCGACGGAAATTGCTTTGTTATCGAGACGGTAACTGAAGACATAATGGAAACGCTTCCTGGGCTGCAGCCGGAAGTGCTTCGGGTAGAGAAAACGGAGGGAGCGGAGGTGGCGCCCGAAGCAGGAGAGGACGTCGGTCCGGCGGTCCTCGTCCACGGAGAAGAAGCTGTGGACGACGACCGGGTGTCATCTCGCCACAAATCCACCTCCGGGCCTCACGTCTGCCCACAGTGTGAGAAGAGCTTCAAGTTCGCCTCCTCCCTGCTGGCGCACAGAGTCATCCACTCCGGCGAACGCCCGTACCACTGCAACCAGTGCGATCAGCGTTTCTCCTTCCGCCAGTCCCTGGACCGACACAAGCACACGCACAACAAGCCGGGACACACGTACGACTGCGCGCTCTGCGGGGAGGCCTTCCGCTCCCAGGCGGCTCGCTCGGAGCACAGGCGGACGCATAAGAGAGACGGCGGCGCACACGTCTGCCTGCGGTGCGACAGAAGGTTTGGCTCAGAGTCGACGCTGGTGAGACATCTCAAAGGTGACGCAGAATGTCACCAACACCACCACGCCCACCACGCCGGGTCCGACTCGAGCGGACTCGACGAGACGACGACGGTGAAATCCACGCAAGGCGAAGAAGAGGTTGCTGTCGCGCTTCCTGAAAGTGACGGCCCGGTGGCTCCTCCGCGGGTCGACGACCGTGAGCATGTCTGCGATGGTGATCCAAAGGGAGAGGGCGGTCGGAACAGTCCTCGCCGCCCTTCCTCTCAGCCCGGAGATGATGATGACACCACGGCGGAGACCCCGGTGAAAGTCCGCACCAGCGGCCGCAGGCGGAAACCCACCATGAAGGTTCAGGCCATAGATTCGCAGAAACGCATCGGGAAAGATTCAGCCGCTAAGAAAAGACGGAGGAGTGGCTCCACTGGCTCGGCACTGGAGAAGACAACCGTTTTGAAACCAGAGCCTTTCAACAGGTAATATAATGATATGAAACCAGAGCCTTTCAACAAGTAATATAATGATATGAAACCAGAGCCTTTCAACAGGTAATATAATAATATGAAACCAGAGCCTTTCAACAAGTAATATAATGATATGAAACCAGAGCCTTTCAACAAGTAATGTAATGATATGAAACCAGAGCCTTTCAACAGGTAATATAATGATATGAAACCAGAGCCTTTCAACAAGTAATATAATACTATGAAACCAGAGCCTTTCAACAGGTAATATAATGATATGAAACCAGAGCCTTTCAACAGGTAATATAATGATATGAAACCAGAGCCTTTCAACAAGTAATATAATGATATGAAACCAGAGCCTTTCAACAAGTAATATAATGATATGAAACCAGAGCCTTTCAACAAGTAATATAATGATATGAAACCAGAGCCTTTCAACAGGTAATATAATGATATGAAACCAGAGCCTTTCAACAGGTAATATAATGATATGAAACCAGAGCCTTTCAACAAGTAATATAATGATATGAAACCAGAGCCTTTCAACAAGTAATATAATGATATGAAACCAGAGCCTTTCAACAGGTAATATAATGATATGAAACCAGAGCCTTTCAACAGGTAATATAATGATATGAAACCAGAGCCTTTCAACAGGTAATATAATGATATGAAACCAGAGCCTTTCAACAGGTAATATAATGATATGAAACCAGAGCCTTTCAACAGGTAATATAATGATATGAAACCAGAGCCTTTCAACAAGTAATATAATGATATGAAACCAGAGCCTTTCAACAAGTAATATAATGATATGAAACCAGAGCCTTTCAACAAGTAATATAATGGTATGAAACCAGCGCCTTTCAACAGGTAATATAATGATATGAAACCAGAGCCTTTCAACAGGTAATATAATGATATGAAACCAGCGCCTTTCAACAGGTAATATAATGATATGAAACCAGAGCCTTTCAACAGGTAATATAATGATATGAAACCAGAGCCTTTCAACAGGTAATATAATGATATGAAACCAGAGCCTTTCAACAGGTAATATAATGATATGAAACCAGAGCCTTTCAACAGGTAATATAATGATATGAAACCAGAGCCTTTCAACAGGTAATATAATGATATGAAACCAGCGCCTTTCAACAAGTAATATAATGATATGAAACCAGAGCCTTTCAACAAGTAATATAATAATATGAAACCAGAGCCTTTCAACAGGTAATATAATGATATGAAACCAGAGCCTTTCAACAGGTAATATAATGATATGAAACCAGAGCCTTTCAACAGGTAATATAATGATATGAAATCCTCTGAAATAAATATTTTCACGATTTAAAAAAAATAGCAGACCTACAAGCTTGTAGATCTGCTATTTTTCAATAGTTAAATTATAACATAATGTTTAAAACACCAAAAGGGGTTAATTAATTTTTGACAGTTTTCTGAAAAGAAAACATGTTTCTATGTCAGTCGTTCTCAAACATTTTCATGTCAAGGACGGTGAAGGACCCCCAAAATTATATGTACAGTAATTGAGTAATTTGAGTTAAAAACGTTTGCTCTGAAAGAATATATATTCAAAGATTTGATCTTCCCGATTTTTCGGGAAGATCAAATGAGCAAATGAGCAAATGAGCTTGTATATCTGTTATTTTTGGTGTGTGTGTGTGTGTGTGTGTGTGGGGGGGGGGGGGGGGGGGGGGTTAATGGGGTAGCTGAGCATCAAGTCATGAACCTAATATATGAAAACACATTGTACATGTTTTTGAGGTTACTTCATTATTCTTACAGTATGTATCATCATTGCTGTAATTCATATTCTGCTGTTCACGTTTCTGTCAGCAGCACCGAGCATTCCTACGGCTCACCGATGCTGTCGGCAAAGGATGCTGATGAAGGTGAGCCTGCAGTACATAAAGTACAACACTTTATGATTGGGGATTATGTGATTTGCACATGCATAATATGCATAATATATTTCTTTCCAAGGGAAAGATGTCAGCCCTAAGAGGGGCTTATACGAGAACCTCACCGTTTATGAATTTATTAATATTAAAAAGAAAAAGAAACTAGAATGATATAAAAACAATTGAAAAAGAAAATAGGATAACAACAATATATATTATACTATATCCAAAAGTGTATTCCACAGTGAGACTCCTTTATATTTTATGGAAAACTGCCCCCTCTGGTGGTGGTAACATAGAGGGGCATGTCATTGATTTTTGTTAAGAATGAAAAGCATTAATTTAGAACCTGATTACATTTTTGACCATGCCCCTTTTTTGGGGTGGCTCAGTAATATCCAGTAATGGACACCTGCTCTCCCCTATCATCTGTTTTTTAAATATACTCATTAGTGTGTTGTTATAGTGTGTACTAAGCTGTTGAGGACTGTTTAAAATAAATAATATTTGTTAAACTACTGCTGTTTTTAGCCTCTTCGTGGGCCATATTATTCATGAGTTTCAGGTGTAGTCCTACACCTGCCATGTTGGGCTACACCTGCCATGTTGTGGACCAACACGGCGGTTTCAATTTGTCTGAACATTCTGATTGCCATAGAACTAATTCATTCAAGTTTTATTTATTCTCGAAAATTACACTGACTAATCAAACTCATTTTCAGTGTCGTCGAGTAATACAATCACAGAGGATCAGGAAAATAAAAACAAAGAATACAATACAATACAGGGTATACATGTGAAATTACATAGGTTTACAAATAAAAAGCTACAACTAATTTCAAATAAAAGCTAAAACTAATTTCAAAATGATCTAAAAACAGTTTCACATTGTGGGGGTCTGTATGCTCAATTGCTCACCAAGGTTTTAAAACTATGCAAGGGTACCAACGTGGTCAATTTTAATGTATTTTGTAGGTAGTTCCATGTATTAAGGCCACAGAAGATAAAGGCAGATTTACCTAGTTCAGAGTTAACTTTTGGTACCTTGAATTTGGGGAAATTACTTGGTAGGTGTTTGCAACAACTATTGGCAGGTGTAGTAGGACTACATTTGAAACTCATGAATAGAGCCAGCCAATGCAAGCATTTCTTATCCTAGTAAAGCAAAGTTATTTGTTTACCCAGGGAAGTGGACTAAGCCAAGGACTTGTTTACAGCCAGGCCCTGCTCATAAAACATTTCATGGTAGGGGTTCAATGCCTTGCTCAAGGGCACTTCAGCGGTGGTAATTTTAACGTGCCGGTCCGGGGATGCGAACTGGCGACCTTACGGTATCAAGACCGCTCCGCAAACCGTTCGGCCACCGCTGCCACTAATTGTAGTCTATTGTAGCCTATTGTAGTCGAACATTCGATAGAAAGTGTTTGAGAATAGAATAATGCTACAGACCTCTGTATATAAATATAATCATTGTTTTTCTCTTCGGGGCCTGTAGGAGACGGACCGTCGCCTGCCTTCTCCTGTCCCACGTGCTCCTTCTGTCACACGGACGTAGCCGAGGTCCAGCAGCACGTCCATGACGTACATTCCGCTGAAGGCGGGGACGGCAAACCCGCCGCTGCCCCCCCGCCGGCGCCGCTCCTCCTCCCGGAGGGAGACCCGGGGGAAGCGGGTCGTTTCGGCTGTCCAGACTGTCCCAAGTGCTTCAAGTTCCGCTCGCTGCTGAAAGCCCACCGGCGTCTCCACACGGGGGAGCAGCCCTATCTGTGCTCGCAGTGCGGACGGCGTTTCTCCTTCAAGCAGTCACTGGAGAGGCACCGGCAGACGCACCGGGACGGCTGCGAGTACGAGTGCCCCGTCTGCGGCCAGGTCTTCACGTCCCTGGCGGCGCTCAAGGAGCACCGGGGCAGCCACATGGAGAACGGCGACTACGTCTGCACGGAGTGCGGCCGCGCCTTCGCCTGGAAGTCGGCCCTGGTGCGACACCTGAAGACCCACAGGGACGACGAGGACGAGGAGAAGAAGGCGGCCCAGCGCCCTCACAAGTGCCCGCACTGCGACATGGCTTTCGGCAGCGCCGGCCACCTCGGCAGACACCTGCAGACGCACCGGGAGGAGCGGGCGTACGCCTGCGACTGCGGCAAGAGCTTCGCCTACCAGGCGGCGCTCCGGGCGCACCGGCGCGTCCACCAGGAGGAGCGCCCGCATCGGTGCGCGCAGTGCGGCAAGGGCTTCCTCTACAAGGGCGGCCTGCTGAGCCACATGAAGGTCCACTCCGAGGAGATGCCCTACATGTGCTCCTTCTGCGGCAAGAGCTTCAAGCGGGAGAGGAACATGAAGAAGCACGAGCGCTGCCACACCCGGGAGAACGTGTTCAGCTGCTCCCAGTGTGACAAGAGCTTCGTCTACAAGGCCACGCTGACCAGGCACGAGCTGACGCACTCCGGCGAGAGGCCCTTCCTCTGCGCCGACTGTGGAAAGGGCTTCTTCTCCCACGCGGAGCTCCTGAAGCACGAGCGCTTTCACACGGGACACAAGCCGTTCCAGTGCCCACACTGCGGGAAGCGGTTCACCCAGTCCTGCTACCTCACCATCCACCTGCGCTACCACACCGGCGCTCGCCCGTACTCCTGCAACGACTGCGACAAGAGCTTCCTCAGTGCCAATCGACTCAAGAGGCATCAGCGGACGCATACCGGCGAGAAGCCCTACCTGTGTGTGGAGTGTGGCAAAGGATTCAAACAGTCGTATCACCTCAAAATGCATCAGCGAACACACGCCCTGAAGTTGTAACTCGGTTGACTGTTACGTGGTTAGCTACTTAGTTTAAGGGATGGATCCTAGATAGATGTTAAGCCAGGCAGTTTGTTGGCAGTATCTAACTAAGGGGCAGACAACTTTGATGATGGAGAGGGCCACTATATTTCCACGCTTACTCCAGAGGGCCACTATATTTCCACGCTCACTCCAGAGGGCCACTATAGTTCCACACTCACTCCAGAGGGTGATTAATAGATAACCATCAGCCTTTTGTTATAGCGGATGTAATAGCTGGGTCACAAACTATTGAATTATGCTTTATTTCAGATCAATGGGTGTAGAGAGACAGGAAACAGAAGGACAGAGAGAGAGGAGAGACATGTGTTGTGATTGGAACCTGGGCCCTCACGCTTACAAGGAGCATTTTGTCTGTGAACTGGCAACAACTGGCAGAACCAACAGCCAGGCATTCAGAGAGAATGCAAATCATTTTAGTCAGTTATGAATTATTTCCGGAGTGAATAATTACAACAAACACAGTGCAATGTTGATTTTGACAGCTAATTTTAGTTTTAGTCACCTGGAATTTTTTTGTGTTGTTAGTCTAGTTTTAATCGACTAAATATCGTAAAATTGTGGTCGACTTCAGTTGATTTAATGGACTGAAATTGGCTGGCCTTTTTACACTTGCTGAAAATAGCTGCGACACGTTGTGACTTGTGAGCTTGTAGATCGACTATTTTCAGCATGCAACCAAGTGTAAATTGACTTATACTGGATCTCTTGTCCACTAGTTCCTAACATTTCAGTCTAGTTTTTATTTGATGGAATTGTCAATATATTTAGTCTTAGTCATCATAGCTTAGTTTTAATTTAGTTTCCATTATAGTCGACGAAATTTTTTTGTCATAGTATTGGTCGACAAAATCAACAATGACACAGTGCTTGCTACAATTCTGAAAGACTGAAGATTTGAGTGCAATACTTTTATAAAAGATACTGCATCCATTGCCCCCAACCAGTGTACAATTTAAATTAATATACCACTTAAATTAATTTCTGTGAATATTGTTTTGTAATGGTTATGTTCATATTATAATGAACCCCAGGTAGTGCATTTCGGTTAAATTATTTGACATTTTGTTTCTGTCAATAGTAACAGGGCTTCCTCAAAAGGGATATTTCACCATAAAGCAGACCAAATCATGCCTGTAATCTCACGGTTTCTTGATAACTACTGTATGCATATTTAATTTGAATTATCTGATGAGGATATTAAAGTTAAATAATGAGAATGACTTCTATCAGCATGAAATAATTTTGGTTAGATAATGGAATGTTCAAACACAATAAAATAGCTATTAGCCATTTTATGACCAACAGTGAGACAGGGTTACACAGCTAACTGTAATTTAGACAGCATCTTATTCTGTTAAGTTATAAAATGCTTACACTATACTGTGGGGGAAAAGTATGTCATTAGTTTTAATTGTGGGGTTATTTTAGTTATAGCTCTAGTGCTCTACACAAAGTGGATTTATTCCACTATCATTTATTTAATGCCCCCAATATATTGTTGCTGAATTTTCTTTACCAATTGTCATTAGCTTTGCAATTAATATAAAGGAGAGACCACACAAAACCATTTGTGATATTTACATACTTTTCTAGATGCTTTTTAAGTAATTAAAAATAGAAAAAAGGACATACATTCTATTTGTATTTATTAGTATGGGTACATTTTTCAGGACAGAAAACATACAGGTTTGGAAGAGACACATGTATATTTATAACCTTACAACGTTCTGTCCAGGTCAAGTCATCAACAGTTGGTCAGATTCATAACATTGTTTATATTGCCAAAACAGGGTTGACCTGTAAGCACCACGTTTAGGAACAGATTACCGACTTTCTTTAACGTACAATATTACATCTTGTAAAAAGATGGCACCACTATGTTTATGGTTTGACAATAAGCCCAAGTCCGGTATTATTAATCCCTGAATCTACAGAAATAAGTAGAAGTTTGGTGATTCATCCATGAGAAGTTACAGCAGGACATCAGGGGGTCTATCCCAGTAATGGTAGATCCACTCAGGCCCCTTTTCCCCCAGGGTTGAACCAGTTCAGAGTGTTTCCACTGGCAATGAATTGGTTCACAACGAACCCCAAAAGTTGGTTTGGAACTGGAACCAAAACAATGGCCGCTGGTTCCAAGAATCTATAACGGAACCAGTTCTATAGAACCAAAGTTATTTTGGTGGAAAAAAAGGGGCCTCAGATGGTGTACATTGGCAACCATAGTAGTTTCAACAACTAGTAACAACGGTATAGAACACACAGTGAAAACAATGCTAAATGAATGGCTTTTTAACTTTTTTTTTTTGTGACAGTGAGTGACCTAAAGTCCTAAACGGCTATGTGCAGCGTGATGGGGCAGTGGTCGCTTCCCATGGCCTTGTTTCGGATCTTGTTGTCGCACAGGCCCGGCACCAGTGCGGCAGACAGCACGAAGTAGTCGAGCCTCCAGCCCACGTTCTTGGAGCGCGAGTTCATCATGTACGTCCAGAAGGTGTAGGCGTACGCCTGCTCGGGGTAGAGCTCGCGGAAGCTGTCGACGAAGCCGGCGGCCAGCAGCTGGCTGAAGCCCTCGCGCTCGTCTGGCGTGAAGCCGGCGTTCTTCTTGTTGCCCTTGGGGTTCTTCAGGTCGATCTCCTCGTGCGCCACGTTCAGGTCGCCGCACAGCACCAGCGGCTTCTTCTTGTCCAGCTCGCTCAGGTAGGCCTGGAAGTCCACGTCCCAGGTCTTGCGGTAGTCGAGGCGCACCAGGCCGCGGCTGGCGTTGGGCACGTAGGCCGTCACCAGGTAGAAGGCGGGGAACTCGGCGGTGATGACGCGGCCCTCCTTGTCGTGCTCCTCTTTGCCTGGTTTGGTACGAGTAAAGAGCAGTGGTAAATAAATGGTGCATTTATATATAGGGCCTTAATCAAAGGCGCTTTGCAGAGATTTAAGCAATATTACACTCGAGGGTGTGGTTTAACGTCATTATTGCCACGACATCACTGAAGTGGCAATAATCACGTTAAACCACACCCTCGAGTGTAATATTGCAATTATACAACAGTCTCACTCACCAATGCCATAGGTCACATTGAGGGGCTCAGTCTTGCAGAGCATGGCCACTCCGCTGTAGCCCTCCTTCTCCTCGGAGGATCCCCAGTACTTGTGGGGGTACTCCTCCATGGAGGTGATGTCAGCAGGAAGGGCCTTCTCCGCACACTTGGTCTCCTGCAGGCACAGCACATCTGGAGCCTCCTCGCGCACCCACTGGAAGACAGACACACACGGTAAATGTATAGCACCTTTTACCCACTGGAAGACGGACACACACACACGGTAAATGTATAGCACCTTTTACCCAAAGCGCTTTACATAATTAACAGGGTTGTTAAGGGGGCCAGCAAAATTGTGGGGGCAGAATTCAGCGGCCTGAGTTATTTATATGATGAGCAGGTGCTAAAAAAAGCATCATGTATTAGAGCAGACAGCACCGAGTGGCGCGCTACGAGCTTGTAGGTCTGCTATTTTTGAAAAATCAAAGAACGACTGACATAGAAACATAGCTTTTTCAGAAAACTGTCAGGATGTAGAAGACATTTTTAGAATCTGATGTCAGGTCAAAATGGGTTAAACTTCATCACATCAGACTCACATCCAGACCGTTCTTCTTCACCCAGGCCCTCAGGCCGTCCACGTTCCAGGAGGTGATCTTCATGTTGGCCGCGCGGCCATCCTTGCTGGTCATCTTGTCCGGAGGATCCTCGTACAGTATCGGCGCCTCTGGCTCCTTCCCCGACTTCTTCCCTTTCTTTGCCGCGGCTGCGTGGAGGTTGAAGCACAGTGTGACGTTCGTGGACAAGAAAGAAGTTTGTCCCATTCAGGACGGGAACCCCTTTTGGTGTTTTAAACCCATTTTGGACGGGAACCCCTTTTGGTGTTAGCATTATGTTATGCTTTAGCTATTTTTGAACGACTGACATAGAAACATAGCCTTTTCAGTAATCTGTCAGGATGTAGAAGACATTTTTAGAATCTGATCTCAGGTCAAAATGGGTTAAGCATTATGTTATACTTTAGCTATTGAAATATAGCAGATCTACAAGCTCGTCACAAAGTGACGTGTTGTAAGCTTGTAGATCTGCTATTTAATTTTAAACATTGGAACGATTATGTAAAACTAATTGTGATTATCTCAAATAATTGCGATTAGGCCATTATGTTGGCTTAGGAGGAGTGCATAATTCAGTAGACGTACCAGTGCCGTTTTCCTGATCTCCATCTAGGGCCTCCTCCTCGGTCTCCTTCTTTGACCTTTTGCTCATGCTTGAAAGCACTCTGGCACCACCACGCACACGCTGTAGACACGCAACACGCACAGCTACACACAACAGCCGCTCCGCTGCGAGGGAGAAGAGAAGAGGGAACAGGTCAGAGAGAGAGATCACTTTATAAACTACTGGTCCGGCAGCAAACGGGTTTCTTTTGTTTAACCCATTTTGGGGCGAGAACCCCTTTTGATGTTTTAAACATTACTAGACCTGTATGTGCCCGTCGCAGTCGGCCACCGGCCTACGTGGGAACGATGCAACTTCGGAACCTAATGATATACGTTGTCATAGCACCCGTTTTAACTGTCAGCCGGTGTCCCACATGGAGATCTGTGTACATGCCAGTGTCTGAAGACTGCAAAATGACTGAAAAGGGTACTTTGCAATCAATTCGGCCCACTGGCAGTTCCCAGAAGTTCTATTTTTCGCCACTAGGGGGCGAGAAAATCTAAATACTAAACAGTGCCACAATGTGCACAACATGAATAATAATACTATCGAAATGGTGCCACACAAGGTGCACAGTATGCATATATTATCAAATAAATCGAAATTGTGCCCCAAAGTGCATAGTATACAACGATATACATGTGTAGCATCTAAATAGTGGCACAATTGTGCATTATGCAATATTGCCACAATGTCCATAATTACGCAATATATGTATTGTCTAAATAAAAAACATGCCACAGTATTCTGCATAGCCTAAGTATGCAATGCAACGCATGTACATGCATATAATGATGCATGCATGCAATCTGAGGGGATGTGTACTGTTGTGCTGTAGTGCAGTGTGGTGTGAATGAATGAATGGGCCGAGTGAGTGGCATCGAAGGCTATGCTAAAGCTAGTCTGACAAAGAGATGTGCAGCTGGCTAACGTTACTACGTATTGTAATGAACTTTTGTTTAGGTTTTAATCATCAAATGCAAACTGCGATTAAATGAAAGTGTCCTTAAGAATGCCGTCTGATATTTCAAAGAAAGCTTACTTTTACGTGTTCTCCACAATAAGTTGTATAAAGACAACTATGCACAATGTTCTGTTCTGCGATTTGCTCCAGTCCACTCACACACAACACAAAGCCCACTAGCCCAGGCAGTGTTGTTGCCAGATTCTGCGACAGGAATAAGTGACCAGGGTCTATGAAAACAAGCCTCAAAAGTTGCCACTCCACAAACGAGCAAAATCTAAATATTAATAAAAATAATAATATCATCTAAGACAATTCTCAGAAATCTTATGATGAATTGAACAAGGTGGACCCTCTTGTAAACAAGTGTAGTGCTTTATTGGGTGAGTGAGGTGAGGTCGTCGGATCGTCCACTCAAAGTTAACACTTTTTGTATTGAGTTGTGCTTGAAATTTACTGTTTGATTGATTGATTGATTGATTGATTGAAATATTTATTAACAGTTTGTAGAATTTAGTATTTACAGTAGGCCTACATTTTAAGCACAAACTCAATACAAAGACTGTTAACTGTGAGTGGACGACCCAATTAAGCATTACACTTGTTTACAAAAGGGTCCACACTGTAATTCTGCAAACTGTTAATAAATACTTCAATCAATCTCAGAAACAAATCCATAGAGTTCCTTGACATGGAAATGTTTGAGAACCACTGGTTTAAACTACGCTAGGAAACAAGCCCAAATAAGTAAAACTACAAACAATTAAGCCGCCCAAAAACATGCAACCGCCAATATTTACAAGCAACTTCACAGAAAACAAGACCACATAAAGTAGCTTATAATAAGCAGACATGGCAACACTGAGGGTGAGCGTAGCCTTGCCCGGGTCGCGCACGTAAAAAGGCCGATCTACAAGCTCACAACGGATGGCGCCACGTCGCTTTATTGAGCTTGTAGATCTGTTTTCTTGTTCCGTTTCGGGCACGTGCGCTCGTGGAGCGGTGGGTTGTCCAAACCAATGCCTGATGGATATTCAGTCATCCATCCATAAATTAAATATCTATTTATAAAACACATTTTCGTGACATCATCATCACCCGTTCACCCGTATATTACGTGGATGTGTAAAAATAAAAAATAAAATAAAAGTTTGACAGGACTTTATGTTATTTTTAAGGCGAGGATGAGACCTTCCATTGTTGTGGGTCCTACTAACCGACATGCAATGCATGCCTGGGAAGTGTTCATGTTGTGGTGCAGAAATTGAAGCTCGTTTTAGAATTATTTATAGACGATAAATAATTTGACTTGAATTGGCAAAGAAGACTTATTGGCGGCTAAAGATAAAGCAAGGTAGTTTGTTTGTCCCTAAAGTATTTAGTTAAATGAAGTATGTCAGTGCCATTGATTGTAGCAAATACGGTTTACTCAGCTGAGGTTTTTACTGTGTGTAAGGTCTATTTATTCGGCATTTGAGCCACTTGACACCATTTGATCTGACATTTAGCTACTTACTGTAGATCCATGCTGTATTGATGTGGTACTATTAGGAGAGATAACACTCTAGGTAGGCGTTGATACAATAACAATTCTACATTCTCTAAATTGTGTAGACTTGTACATATTGTAAATTAAGTAAGAATAAGATGCAATTGCAGACCTATGTTTAACAATACTTTAACTATTCAGAGCATACAATAAAATGTGGGGTTTCATTTTACACTCGAGAGTTAAAGATTGAATAAGAGTGCATTTGGTTACCAACTCATCATTTAACTGGGGCCCACTTGGAACCCCCTCAGGGACCACTGGTTGAGAACCACTGTCCTAAGAGACTGTACCCAGAGTCTACTGATGTATGTGGCACAAATGTATGATTTTGTGTGTGTTGCCATTTAAGCCCCTGTCATCATCTCATACTTTATTTTAGGACCTTAGCTGTCATGACTGTGGTGATCGGCTTCGAGGGCAGTGCCAATAAGATTGGCATAGGAATAATTAAGGATGGCGTTGTACTTTCCAACCCCAGACGCACCTACATCACGCCCCCAGGCCAAGGCAAGTACCGAACATTCATTCTCAAGACTGCTGCTAGTCCAGTAGGGTTGGACTCAGTAGGGGTGGGGTGGGCGAACATGGGAACATATAATATCACAATCCACGGTAGCCCCTTTCGGGACCCTACGTAAAACTTTTTTGATATTTTGTTGAGTTTTACGTTGGGTCCCTGCTCACTACTGTATTTTCGTATGGAAATTCCTAAATGCGGATGTGGAGATTCTCTCTAAAATAGGACCCGCGGCATGTGACGCCATTATTTTCCTTGAGTTATTCTGAAATCGGTAACTTTAAGTAGCTATACATCCAGCTGCGAATATCTCCTGTGGCGCGGAAGCCGTTAAGTATTTTTAATCTTTGTTTGACCGATTTGGTCGCTTTATTTCTTCTTGTTTGTTTACCGTTTATTGTAACGCCTCCCGGTGTGCGGTTGGCTTGTGAGGCTACGTCCCTGCCTCTGATCTGCTGTGTCATAGCTATAGCGCCACTAGCTAGCCAGATAGGCGGTACAATGAGGTGTCAATAAACAAGGAAGGAAAAGAAGAATCCAAGCTTCCAAATCGGGCAAACATATATTAAAAATACTTAACGGCTTCCGCGCCACAGGAGATATTCGCAAAGGTATGTATGTGTACTTATACTTTACATATTCAGAAAGCCTCATACTGAAGAATATCGTCAAAGAGCGCGGGGAGGCGTTTTAACATGTAAACATGAGCCAGTAAATGTTTTAATCAGGTGGCATGGACGACGTGGAACAGGACCCAATGCACTGGGTCGAACAAATGTCAGAAACTTCAGTAGCATTTGGGTTCTGCTTGGAGGGCTAAATCCACGGTATTATTATCACTATATTGTTCATGCAGGTTTTATGGTTCTTTTTCAAGTTACTTAACAACAGAGTACAAACACCTTACGAGGCAACAAAAACTAAAAGAAAAGGGAGTAAGTTGTAACAGACCATTTAGACCAGTACGGATGATTACCACCATTTGCCATTTTGGCACTTTTTTGGGAGGTGCTGCCCACACGTTTAGCTGTGTTGCTCATTCCACAAATGCCTGGTCCTTACAAGTTGTACCTCGTTGTAAAGGTGACTAATCAACCATGAAAATGTTATAAAACACAATACCAATTGGTGGTATTAAAGGGGAGAAATAATCGACCAAAGTTATGTTTCTGAACTTTTTGTGAGGAGTATATATTTAACTGTACTGGTCTTCACCAGTAAGACACTGAGGTGGAGCGCCACACCTACCATCAGCTCCCGGTACTTACCGCACGACTTGCTGCACCCAAGCCGCGCTGCTCATACGCTGAGTTGGCGGTGCCCGGGCTCGAACCCATGAAGTTGTGGTCCAAAGGCGAGAATCCTACCGACTGAGCTACCCAGATAAAACTAATGACTAATGATGACTAATAACTAATATTTATAATCTATAATGCAACTGCTGAAGTCCTCACAGAGTGAGTGTGTGCTGTTCACAAGCGCTAGTTGCACAAAAGGATTCCCATAATTTAAAGTGATAACTTCTTGTATTTCTTCCCGTCAGGGTTCCTGCCCAGTGAGACAGCCAGGCATCACCGCGGTGTCATACTGACTGTCCTGAAGGAGGCGCTAGAGGAAGCGGGACTGAAGCCTTCTGATATCGACTGTGTGGCGTACACTAAAGGTGAAACATCGTACTAGATTCATCATTTTCAACCTGTTGTCCCTCCTGTTTTGGTCATGTGGTTTTATTGTCAAAATGGTTAAACTACTCTTTTCTATTCATCGTATAATTAAGTCTATCAGGCTTAAGTGGGTGATAGTGGGTGATAGGTTGAGAAGTTCAGTCACACGGGAGAGACTATTGAGTAGAGCCGCTGCTCCTTCGCCTTAGTTGGTTCGGGCATCTGGTTAGGATGCCTCTCGGGCGCCTCCCTAGGGAGGTCCTCGATGCAGGTCCCACTGGGAGGAGACCCCGGGGGAGACCAAGGACCAGTTGGAGGAAACACATCAACTCACTGGCCTAGGAACGCCTCGGGATCCCCTCTGGAGAGGGAAGTCTGGAGCTCTCTGGTGGAGCTGTTGCCTCCGCGACCTGACTACGGATAAGCGGTTGATGGATGGATGGATGGATGGATGGAGGCTTAAGTGGCAAATAATTGAACTCAGTCAGAATTCAGATTGCAGCCATGTTGTAACTTGTACATTTGGGTGTCCATATGGTCAATGTTTTTCATTTCAGTAAAGTTTAAGGGTGCACTTACACCAAACTAGAACTTTTCAATGGGAACGGAGTGGTTTGTTACATTAAGTGGATTTCTCCCCAAAAAATACTCTGTTCCCATTGAAAAGAATTGGCAGAATCCAGTGCAATCCACCCTCATAGGCAGTATAGAGGGTATGCATGAAATGAGTCGCAAATCGAGTGGCAAAGTGAGTATAACGTTGTTTAATTAATGCAATCAGATAGGACTTTTATGTTTAGATGTATGGGCTGTCAACTAAGGCCAGAAAGTTGTTTTTTGCCACTCAGTAAGTAGGCTACAGTAACTTGAAAATGATGTTTACTGTGATTAGGGTAAGCTTACATTTCATATCACACAAACACCACACCATGTAGTGAAAACTCCTGTAACTGTAACCAGATAAATCAAATCAATAATCTCTCGTCTGGTCTCCTCAGGGCCTGGGATGGGTGCTCCACTGGTAACGGTGGCTCTGGTGGCGCGCACCGTGGCCCAGCTTTGGGGTAAACCCCTCGTCGGTGTCAACCACTGTATCGGGCACATCGAGATGGGCCGGCTCATCACCCAGGCCGATAACCCCACGGTGCTCTACGTCAGTGGGGGAAACACACAGGTTAGTAACCCCACTGTGCTCTACGTCAGTGGGGGAAACACACAGGTTAGTAGCAGTTTTGTTTTTGGCAATCTTGTAGATCTGCAATTTTTCAATAGCTAAATCATAACATAATGCTAACACCAAAAGGGGTTCCCGCCCAAAATGGGTTAAAGATTAATATTTTGTCCTTGCTCTCAGGGCAACAACAACCAAGTGAAACTTTTACTAGGCTGATATTGGCTACAAAGAGGATTTAAAAAATACTTGGTTTTGATTCTACTCTACCAGCCAATTTCACATTTTCCCCATGCTTGGCTAAGACCCACCTTTGCATATGCATTTGTTGTCTTAGAATATGGTTCATGTAAACATCTAGCGCGTCAGAGGACACGGGGTCATTTTTAACTGTTA
Organism: Protomyctophum parallelum; assembly: GCF_964188405.1. Lineage (NCBI taxonomy): Eukaryota > Metazoa > Chordata > Actinopteri > Myctophiformes > Myctophidae > Protomyctophum > Protomyctophum parallelum. The sequence goes on from NC_139714.1 coordinate 19,006,868, forward strand.
CTCTTTCAGAAGAATGTCTGGATAATCAGGCAATTGTTTTAGGATTTATTTTGTTTTTCTCTCCACCGTGGAGGTCATCGCATACTCGGAGCGGCGATACCGAATATTTGGGGAGACCATTGACATTGCTGTCGGAAACTGCCTGGACCGGTTTGCCAGAGTCATTAAGGTGTGTACCATGATTACCGACACCGTATGTTCTTCAGAAGAATGTCTCTCATCATGTCATATGTGTTCCATAATATCTCCATCCCTCCATTTGGAACCATTTCTGGTGTAGATTTCCAATGACCCCAGTCCTGGTTACAATATAGAGCAGATGGCCAAGAAGTGAGTACCAGCATTCCTTTATTTCAGTAGTTTTCAACACTTTTCATATCAAGGGCCATTACATATTCGGAGCCACATGGACCACCATTTGATGAGATTTAGCCTCTCAGACCCAACACTTCAATAAGACTTTGTACACAATTCCATGCTGTATTGATGTGGTACCACTAGGAGAGATAACAGGAAAATGTAGATCAAAATTCAATATACAATTCTTCTACATTCTCTAATTGTGTAGACTTCTTGTAAATTAGGTAATGCAGATGTTTAATGATTTAACTCTATGAGAATGTAAAATGAAACCAAATGGACTCGTGGTCATTTTACGAGTTAAAGTAAGGGTCCGGTTGGTTACCAACTCTACATCGTTTAGCTGGGGACCACCTGGAACCCCCTCAAGGACCACTGGTTGAAAACCACAGCTTTAGTTTTTCTTTAAATTGGTAGAGATGCTGATATGAAACTTTATACAGTACATAATGCTTCGGAAAGACGGTTGGAGTCGTTTAGAAATTGTTTAGTATTTGTTTTTATAGTCGACCCCTATAAAATCTTAATTCTATCTGAGGATGGCTCATATTACTTGATTTGAGTTTACTGAGAAGAATGAGTTCAGAAGATATTAGCTAGGACAGGGTCTTATTTATTTCAAACTTCTTTTCCACCCACATTTACAGGGGGACCCAGTATGTGGAGCTACCATATACGGTCAAAGGGATGGATGTCTCATTTTCAGGGATATTATCTTTCATCGAGGTAAATCAATTGCACTTTGATTTTTTTATTTAAATGGTACAGTAAATGGTGCATTTATATAGCGCTTTCATCCAAAGCGCTTTACATACATTGTGCATAAAAATTCACCCATTCACACTGTTGCGGTCTCCAAACAAAGTATATAAGAAACACAAGTGGCTCGAATTGGAGACCCCAACATAAAGGAAGGACATCACAAAATCACAAGTTTAACGGTTTTTATTAACCAACTTCCCCACAGAGGGATCAAATCACTGGGTACATGTGAGCAACCAAAATATCAAACAATATACATTTCAGTGGTACTTTACCAACTTAGAACAAAGGAAGACCTGGAGATGCCGGCAAAAACAGGAGAATGAGGGGGGGCCCAGGCCACCCCCTGTAGGGACGTCGAAGCTGTTTCCCCCCTCCCCTAACTTACAACCAACTAACTAATAACGAAAACAAAGACTGCCGGCCATCCCCAGGCCAAACTAAAGTAAATTAAGGTAAACTCAAAACAAGGATTGACATAGTGTGGGACTGAGTTGTTGCTGGGTCTGTGTCTGCCATGACACTGAGCTGGCTGGCTTTTATAGAGAGGGCTGCAGCAGAGGACAATTAGGGGAATCTGCTGCAGGTATGCCAGTCTGGGTGTGACAGTCTGAGTGGGGAGGAGAGACAGATAATTAACACAGACAATGATTGAATGACTGAGTGTGTGTGTGTGTGTGTGTGTGTGTGTGTGTGTGTGTGTGTGTGTGTGTGTGTGTGTGTGTGTGTGTGTGTGTGTGTGTGTGTGTGTGTGTGTGTGTGTGTGTGTGTGTGTGTGTGTGTGTGTGTGTGTGTGTGTGTGTGTGTGTGTGTGTGTGTGTGTGTGTGTGTGTGTGTGTGTGTGTGTGTGTGTGTGTGTGTGTGTGTGTGTGTGTGTGTGTGTGTGTGTGTGTGTGTGTGTGTGTGTGTGTGTGTGTGTGTGTGTGTGTGTGTGTGTGTGTGTGTGTGTGTGTGTGTGTGTGTGTGTGTGTGTGTGTGTGTGTGTGTGTGTGTGTGTGTGTGTGTGTGTGTGTGTGTGTGTGTGTGTGTGTGTGTGTGTGTGTGTGTGTGTGTGTGTGTGTGTGTGTGTGTGTGTGTGTGTGTGTGTGTGAGTGATGTCATGGCCACACGCAACACACACACCCATTCATACACCGATGACGGAGGAAACCAACCTGCTATTTGGGAGCAATTAGGGGTTCAGAGTCTTGCTCAAGGAAACATCAACACTAACTAACTCTGGGGGAGGGGGGGGGGGGGATCAAACTGGGAACCTCACAGATGATCCCATCCACTCCATCTACCGGCCACCCATAAGGTGTGTTCTGAAGTTACAAATATAGGAAGTTTGACACCGGGCAATTAATGATACAGAGCTTAAGCTTTGTGCATAATTATTATAATCATTTCCTTCCGTTATCTTAGCTAAGATTTGTATCCAGCCAAGGTTTAATTTGGACAGTCGTCTTTGCATGCGTTTGTATATTCTCTATTGAGCACGGTGGATTTTCACCGTGAATGCTATGCAAATAGTCTCAATGTTACTTTTTTTTTTGCAGTTGTGGTCCAGGCGCGATGCATTGCAGTGTTGTTTTTGGCAGCAAATTTCTATTTTAGTTTAGTCATAGTCTTTGGACTGAAACTTAATTTCGTTTTAGTCACATTTTAGTCACCTGGAATGTCTTAGTGTTAGTCTAGTTTTAGTCGACTAAATGTCATAAGATTTTAGTTGACTAAATCTACAGTTGATTTAGTCGACTAAAATTTATTTTGGCGGGTCTTGATGCCGTCGTAATGAGTGTTTTTACACTTGCTGAAAATAGCTGATCTAAAAGCTCACAAGCGTTGTGAGCTTGTAGATGCAACCAAGTGTAAAATGACTTATACTGGATCTCTTGTCCACTAGTCCATTCCTAACATTTTAGTCTAGTTTTTATTTGTCGACAAAATTGTCAGTATATTTAGTCTTAGTTTTAGTCATCGTAGCTTAGTTTTTATTTAGTTTCCATTTGTTTTTGTCAGTGAAAATAGGTAGTCGACGAACATTTTTCGTCTTAGTTTTAGTCGACGAAAACAACACTGATGCATTGCAATCCTAACTTACAGTTATATTTGTAGGAGGCTGCTCACAAAATGCTGAGCTCTGGCGTGTGTACAGCGGAGGACCTGTGCTTCTCCTTACAGGTCAGTCCTAGAGGTGCACGCACATCCACTTCCACACATACATTTGACAGGTGCTCAGATAAAAATGACAGAAAATGGAGAAACAGGAGAAATAGCCGCACACCGTCTTCAAACTCAAAGCTCATAACATTGTTAGTTTGGTGATCATACTAATCCGACAACTATAATAAGGAAAATAGAAATAGATCAATTCGATGTCTGTCACTCAGACAAGTGCCTTTCCCCATTCAAATCACACGTACAAGGTACACATTAGGCCTACTACTGTTGGGAATATACTGATAATAAAATATGGTTCATGTACTGTATGTACCTGGGGAAGTAGACCTCTGTAGGTTGGAACTAGAGCCCTGCATTGGGAGCGGGATCCCGCGGTACCATCCTACACTCCACCCCATAAATGTGTTGACCTGCACATGACTAATAGTAGACATTATGATCACATGCATACGTTCAACGTGTGGCGTGTTCTCCCTGTGCAGGAGACCCTGTTTGCCATGCTGGTGGAGATCACAGAGAGAGCCATGGCCCACTGTGGTTCCCAGGAGGTGCTCATCGTCGGGGGAGTTGGCTGTGAGTAAAGGTCCCCCTGCACACTGAGTGCGTTTTTCGGATTTTTAGAAAGAAAGGTCCCCCATGAACTGTGTGTTTTAATGTGCAGGTAATCTACGGTTGCAGGAGATGATGGAGAAGATGTGTGAGGAGAGGAAAGCAAAGATGTTTGCCATCGATGAAAGGTAATCCAGTGTGTCTAGGCCAGTGGTTTTCCAACCACCAGTCAGTGGGCAAGCCAAGATCTCCAAGCACAGTGGAGTGTTTGTTTGTTTGTTTGTTTGTTTATTTTCACATACAAAAATATTTCGGAAATGATACACAAGGTCAATAAAGAATGTGAAGGAGAAAGCCTAAAAACCCTCCAGGGGCTTGCAAGTGGCTTCTCCAGGCATGTTTATACATTCATAGTTGTTTTTGTTTGTTTAAAGAAAAAACAATCATATTGAACAGGCAGATCTTAAACATTAGAATACAGACAATCTGAGAATCCCATCGTCAAATATTCGGGAAAACAGCGCCTCCCCTGTTGTTCCTCGAAATTTGACGCGAGGCAACAGTCTGTCTTGAGAGACTAGAATACAGATAAAACACAGGGACAGTGAAAGGACGGAAATGTACTGTATAACAAGAAAAAAAAAGCACAATAGACAGAAGTCAGACAATAAAACCGCTATAGGAGAACATTGGGTACACCAGGTTAATTTAGCAGACCGCATGGGAAGTACTTGGTGGTTAGGAGAAGTGATTTTAGAACCTTCTTGAATTGATGAAAAGACAATTGCCATAGATGTAAAGGTAGGAAGTTCCATATTTTAGACCCTCTGAAGCCTATATTAAATTGAGATTGAGACGTACGGGCATTTGGAGGTCTGAGGTGATTGCACAGACATTTAGAGGGGCAGGTGCTCAAGTGAAAAAAAGGCACCTCCTGCAGCGCGTGACGTGGAACCGCCCTGTTGCCTTAATAGTGTGATATTTAAAGATTTTGGGGCCTAAATAATATATTAGAAGCTTTTTATCAAGAATTGACCAATGTCACCATGGTCCACATACTGTTAAAGTGTTTGCTTTTTTCAAAAGGGCACATTGCCAAAAAGGCACTAGAGGGTGCTCTAGCACCCCCTAGTGTCTTATCTGTGCACGCCACTGTCGAAGCACACCTTTATTCATAGAGAAGATAGACGATCTACAGGCTCACAACGTGAGCTTGTAGATTGGCTATTTTTTTTAAATGTGTCTAAAAATAAATAGAATTACCAAAATAGTGATGCCCGGTTGATATATCTTAACATATGTTTTTGAGTGTATTACCTCTGTAACTGTACTGATATAGTACATTTAAAATAATTCATAACGTTTTGTATAGTTCTCAATTAAGGCACATCCATTTGGCAGTGGCACACAGTTTATGAACCACTTGCATGTGTACCCTCTGATCCACATATATGTGCATATACTTCCACGTAAAGTGAATAACGGAAATTGCCGATCTATAAGCTCACAATACATTGCAATGCGACACATTGTGAGCTTGTAGATTACGTCATTTGGCAGCCAAGTCTATGACTTTTAATGTTTGAGGCGCCCCTCACTTCACACAAGTGTGTTTTTGTTTATTTTCTTCCTTTTTAATAAGAGCCTGCCCTAAATAGGCATACCAAAGTGGAAGTGGTTAACTTATAGCAGTGTTATAAATTTTAACACATTGTACATTTGGGAGCACTGCATTATAACTTATAATGCAGTGCTCCCAAATGTACAATATATACAATTGACCTATAGCTAAGCCCCTCCCCAAACTGCTATGGTCCAATCACAGCTAAGCATAACATGGGTTAATCAAACCTCTCCACCAGTAGTTTTCCTATATTATAAAACATTGTTTTAAAAAAGAAATGCCACGCACATATTTTTCCAGTGCATATGGCAGGCCTTGTTGACGGATTTGGAAGAGATTTTGAAGGTCTGGTTCAAAATATGAACCAGTATTTAATGTGTAAAATCCATGATATTTACATTGGCATGAATGAGCCCGGCTGGAAGGTGTCTAAATGGGTGAGGCCGGGTCTTAGCTATAGGTGAATTTAATTCTAATCTTGCAAGCATTCTGTTCCAGGTTGAGTACAGATAGCATTGTGTTTGTGGTCTTACAGATTTTGCATCGACAACGGGGCAATGATTGCACAAGCTGGCTGGGAGATGTTCAGGTCTGGCTACGTAACAGAGTTAGAGGACTCGTGGATTACCCAAAGGTATGTGTCTTCATTTAACCCAGCCACTGTAGACTAAAGGCTCATTCATAGTCTGGATGTTCGGTGGTGAGGTCTGAGGTGACCACCGCTCTGGTGGTGAGCTGACCACCGGAGCTGAAATAACGTTGAGCGGCGGACGGTGGTGGTGAGTAAAAACAAAAAAAGAAGGGCTGGAGCGGTGGTGGTGGTTTGCTCTTCACCACGGCTCGTGACGTCATGCTGTAGTTCGGTGGTCACCTCACCACCGAAGATCGAGACTATGTAAAATGCTTTTTATGTGATGTATTCCCATGCTTTTTTGTTCTTGTAAATCGCTCTGGATTAAGAGCGTCTGCTAAATGCCTAAATTGTAAATTGTATGTATGAGCCTTAAGCTCATGCTGCAAAAATGCTGAATAAATAATGGACCTTCATATGAAAAATATAGAAGTGTCTATTTGTACATCTCTAAATGTTTTTGACGAATTGAACAAGGTGGACCCTCTTGTAAACAAGTGTAATGCTTTACTGGGTCGTCCACTCACAGTTAACAGTCTTTGTATTGAGTTGTGCTTGAAATGTACTGTAATTCTGTAAACTGTTAACCCATTTTGGGCGGGAACCCCTTTTGGTATTATTGATTGATTGATTGGAATATTTATTAACAGTTTGTAGAATTTACAGTACATTTTAAGCACAAACTCAATACAAAGACTGTTAACTGTGAGTGGACGACCCAATTAAGCATTACACTTGTTTACAACAGGGTCCACATTGTTCAATTCATCAAAACATTTAGAGACATACAAATAGACACTTCTATGTAGCTAAAGAACAGAAACAGGAATTCATCATATAGGAAGCAAAAAGGGAAAAGATACATATACAGTGAGGGGAAATGGGGTTATAATAATGTTATAATTTAGCTATTGAAAAATAGCAGATCTACAAGCTCATAGCGCGCCACCGAGTGGCGCGCTATGAACTTGTAGGTCTGCTATTTTTGAAAAATCGTTAAAATGTGCCTAAAATCTTTTTTTCGACGTCAGGCCTATTAATAAATATTTCAATCAATCAATCAATGATCTATTCTAATCTAATCTAACATAATATGTCTCTCTTGTGCTGCAGGTACAGAACGGATGAAGTGGAAGTGACCTGGAGGGACTGAGAGGATAGAAGAATAGTACGGCTTCAGAAGATTTAAGGAAATTAAAAAATAAAATGCAAAATACATTGTCATGCAAAACGAAATGCGTTGTGATGTGGCATGTGAGCATTTAACTAGATTGGTTATTTTTTTTCACTATTCTTTTTTGTATTGTTTGACAGTAGGCTACGTGGCATAGAAGAAATAGACGATCTACAAGCTCAAAGGTGTGACATGCCGTGAGCTTGTTACTGTAATCTATATTATATTCTGAAAGGTTGCTCAAAACAGGTTAATTGTACTTTAATTAAGCTGTCACATCCGGGTTCGAACAGTTAAAGTGTACTTGTAAGAGGCCGGGTGAATGCCAAGAAAAGTGGATGTGATAAATGACCTTACAACAAATGTTGCAGTTTGATCCAGATGTGGCCACTGCAAATGTAAACTTAAAGGTGTGTGTGTGTGTGTGTGTGTGTGTGTGTGTGTGTGTGTGTGTGTGTGTGTGTGTGTGTGCGTGCAAGCCATTGTGAGATAATATTAGAAGTTGACACACTGTTTTGTTATTTATTATATATTTTATTGAAGTTGTTTGTTAAAGACTTGTAAGAACAGATAACAGAAACAACAAAGGACAACATACCATCTGAATAATTAATGATGAAAATCAAAACAAGAAAATACAGGATATTATTGTTAAAAAAAAACAGCAAGTCCGCTTTGGTCCATTTGTACACTCTTTACATTAAGGACTTTACTGTGTAGAATAAGAGTCTCCTGTTGGTCCCTGATGCTGATGCCCACTGGCCTCATGTTCCTCTGCTGCAAGTCGAGACGCCAGTGCCTGCAAAGCTATTCCTGCTCCTGCGTTTGAACAGTGTTTTGGGGAGGTGAAGAGAACGACTCGTCGTCAGGTGAGTCGTCCTCTCCTGCATCAGCGCCCTGGTGTTCTTAATCCACTCCTCTTTTGCTTCCACGTTGGATGCCCTGAGTACGGTCAGGTTGTGGGAGGTGGGTTTCCTTCCGACCGCCAACAGAGCAAACTTACAAGGGTCCCCCTCGACGTGTTCAATCACCCCCAACAGCTCCGACGTCTGTATTGTATTCTTGAAGCGGTACTTTGTCCCGCCGGCGGAGTCCCTGACCTCCTTGCTGAAGACCAGTGCCTTCTCCAGCAGGAACAGGTGGCGGTGGAGAACCTTCTGAATGAAGGAGCTGGGGTTCTGCACCTGGAAGCTGTCGTGGAGGATCAGGTTCCCCTGGACCTCCAAGTTCTCGTGGAAACCCTCCAGCGAGGCAAGGTGCATGGCGTCGTTAACTCTCTGAAGAACACCCAGGATCACCTGCAGGCCGTCCGCCACCTCGTCCTTCTTTCCCTCCTCGCAGCACGATGACAAGTCCTTGAGCAGGAGCTGGTACTTCGTGATCCTCTGCACGGGTTTCATGAGGTGGGACTTGATGGAGTTTGCCCGATCGAGGCCGCGCCTCCGCTGGATGCCGTCGAAGAAGGTTCCGGCGTGTTCCGCCACAAGCCGATTGGAGCCGGGCGCGTTCTTGCAGTAAGTCACGTACGCCTGGAACTTCTCTGCCCACGCGATGAAGCAGTGGCCCACGTCCTCCGGCAGCTTGCAGTCGACCAGGTCATCGCTGTGGAACTCGTAGAGCTCCCGCATGTTCCCGAAGATGGCCTGCTCCTTGTCGAGGATGCCCGTGGGTATCCCCTCCTCCTCCTCCTGCACTCCTCTGGCCATCTCCCACAGGTACGTCTCCAGACACTCGCGCAGATCCCTGACATAGGCCTTCTCCGTCTGCAACAGCTCGTCCATGATGTAGCCTCGTTTCTGGGCCGACCTGCTCCTCTTCTCCTGGTTGCTGACCTCATGGTTGTTGTGGTCAGGCAGCTTATTGACGTCCTCAGCTGGTATGATGATGGCTTTGTGGTGGTGTGGCTCCAGCAGCATCATTCGCTCTCTGGCGAGGGCTCTGCGCTCCAGCGTGGACCGAACAAATGCCAGCAACAGCCGGGCCTGGGTGTTGTTCACCTGATTGTTGTGCAGGCACTGCTGCAGCAACTCCTTCCAGGCATCTTCTCTCTGCTTGGCTGTTCTCAGCCTCCAGGCCAACCTCCTCCATGTCATGATGACACCATCACTGCACTCCATCACACCTGACCTCCGCTGGACACTCATCTCCATCATCTCCAACATTCATAATGAGCATGTGACTTGTGACCTGTCGCCTTTTAAAGACCAAACCTGTCAACAAATCCATTCAACAAACTGGGTGAAACCCATGGCAACAGCGTCACAGTGTGGTCGGTCGATGCAATGGCTCTGGGTCAATGCCACGTAACGGTCAAGTGGAGACACGCCCACCCAGCGTGCTACAACAAACAACGTCAGCGTTTTCAGATCAACATAAATTGTAGCTCATTTTACTGATGGAAATTGATTTAACATGTTTTCTCTGGGATTGTTATTGTATTAACTCAACCTAAATCCGGGAGAACTTTATTCATACCTAAACATGTACCAGTTTATTTATTTGCATTTGTTGTGTCAACAACGAAGCTGGGCAGTTCGGCCTATGGGATCTGTTGCTGTGTATGCCCAAAAGGCTGTGTTGTCATGGTTACGGACCGTGTACCCGCAGGCGATGGGATTGGGCCCTCTAGCTGCTGTGAAAACTGCGGTTGCCATGTCCGCTTATTATAAGCAATGTTGGGATTAGTTTTCTGTAAAGTTTCTTGCTATTGATTGATTGATTGAAATATTTATTAACAGTTTGTAGAATTTACAGTACATTTTAAGCACAAACTCAATACAAAGACTGTCAACTGTGAGTGGAAAACCTGCCAACACGTAGGCCTACTGTTAATAGTAAGCAGTCGAATCGATGAGTGCAATCATGTTCAAAAACTTCAAATGAACCGATGTTTTATTTATTATTACGTGGCACAACAAGCTTAATAGCTGTCTGAAAATTAAACAACATAAACTTCTCTCATCAGGCATTTATGGCCATGCCACGGTAGGTAGGCCTATAGCATTCAAATCACCAGACCTCACACTTGTCAATTATGGTTGTAACATTTAACCCAGGCCATCAACCATGAATGAACATAGCCTAAGATTATAGATTTTATGTCAGAATCGATAAATACATGATGTATCTACGAGAGTCTAAATTTTAGGCTAGAATGAAAAACAAATCAAATTGTGTCCTCCTTTCAAAGGACCAAAAGACAAAATATCAAGTGATGCAAAACAAAAGATTACATTGAACACAAATATAACACAAGTAGCCTACCAATAAGACTGTTGATTTATTGATTGTTTAACACTAGTTTGCAGAATGGGTACATTTCACATGAAAGCACAACTCAATACAAAGACTGTGGACGACACACTGATAAAGCATTAGGCCTACACTTGTTTACAACAGGGTCCACCATTTTCAATTCTTCAGAAAAGAAACTACATACTGTTTGCTGCATTCAACTACACAGCAAGAAGAATCAAACCGCTTTTAATCAAAGATATACACACATGTCATCATGACATTAACATTAACAGTAGTATTGTAGCTCACATCCATGTGTTCATAATACAAGTCATTATGCTGTAGGTATAGGCCTATATAGTGTTTGCCATTACTCATTAAACGCTTGACAGAAGTTTCCAGGCTTCATCATGCTATCATCATGCTATATTTACAGTAGAGTCTAGACCAACTCTGATCATACCTCAATGTGGAAATGGGTCTTACGTGTGTGTGTGTGTGTGTGTGTGTGTGTGTGTGTGTGTGTGTGCGTGCGTGCGTGCGTGCGTGCGTGCGTGCGTGTGTGTGTGTGTGTGTTGGACTGTTTGGTTTTTTTAAAACAGTATATAATGACAATGTGCCTCTGTACTAGGAAGCAAATGCAGATAGTAGCCTACTGTGGAGCTTTGATTGATTGATTGAAATATTTATTAACAGTTTGCAGAATTACAGTACATTTCAAGCACAAACTCAATACAAAGACTGTTAACTGTGAGTGGACGACCCAATTAAGCATTACACTTGTTTACAACAGGGTCCACATTTCAATTCATCAAAACATTTAGAGACATACAAATAGACACTTCTATGTAGCTAAAGAACAGAACAGGAATTAATCATATAGGAAGCAAAAAGGGAAAAGATACATATACAGTGAGGGGAAATGGGGGGGGGATTCAGATTTTACAGAGGCCAGTTTCGAATTGCAGTCATCCGTAGGTGCCCTTTGAGAGCGGTTTTGAAGGAGTCAAGGGATTCACATGTCTTAATGACTGTTGGTAGGGCGTTCCACATTTTGGTGGCATAGGAGCGAAAATAATTTAGTCCCTTGTTTGTGCCGAATCTGGGTTGTACATGGTTTGTTGCACTCCCTCTGGTGTTGTGGGTGTGGACTTCGTTTACATTAAGGAAGTATTTAGACAGGTACATGGGTATCTTGGTGGTGTATCGAATCTTGTGGACCAGACCCATTGCAAGATGCTGTACTCTGTCGTCGACCCTAAGCCATCCCAGCCTGTCAAAGTGGGCAGGGGTGAGGTGGGTTCGGGGGGTGAGGCCAAGTAGGAGCCTGACCAGTTTGTTTTGGGAGGTCTGGAGCCTTGTTTTAAGGGCCTTTAAGATGCTGTGGTACCAAGAGGTGGATGCATAGTCAAAGAAACCATGTGCGAGGGCTCCTGTTATAAGGTCTTCAAGGTGTTTTTGTTGACCAGTGAGGAGATCCTGTAAAGGAATCTTGTTCTTTGATTGACTTTTTTGATTACGTTGGTGGCCATTTTATCACCGGAAAGATTGGCCTCCAGGATGGAACCTAGGTAGGTAATTTGATCTTTTCAAGTGATAATATTGTCACCCACTCTAACCAAGAAGCCATATGCCTTACTGAGATTACTATTTGATCCGAAGAGAATGGATTCAGTTTTTCCCAGGTGTAAGGATAGTTTGTTGCAGGTGCAGATTCAGAGTAAAATATATATTGATTGATTGCTAACTTTTTTATAGTTATATTTGCAATGTGTGGTCGTCTTTATTAACAGTTTGCAGAAAAAAGCACAGCACAGTAAAGTACAGTTCAAACTGCATGGTTGCTATAAAAAACATAATTGTCTTTTCCATTTTTCAACTATGTATGATGAATTATATAGAGCAGGCCTATTAAGAGTCTGACTTAAAATGGAGAACCCTGATGTAAAACAGGTCTTAGTAGCAGATTTTGTTTTGACCAGCTGGTTGAAATGTACGGTACATTTCAACCAGGTCAAAACAAAATCTGCTATTATTATTAGTAGTACGTACATTATGTACCCATGCTAGATACCGTGAATAACATTTTCAATCAATCAAAATCAAATCAACTTCCCTTATATTTAATTCAATCTTATCTTGAGTCTAGCAGAAACTGATTCGTCGAAAACAGCCGACCTACAAGCTCACAAGGCGTCGCGGGCGTAGTTGTGAGCTTGTAGCTCGGCTGTTTTTCGCGCGTCAGTGTGGCGGGCCGCCGGGCGGTCACGCAACTTTATGACCACGGCCCCACCCACAAGTTCGTCTCATGTCATGTCCGGTCCCTCCCTCCTGCTTCCGGTGTGGACACAAGGAGGAGGCTCATAGCTAGCTGACCGCTCCGTGTGGAGGACCGACCGTAAACAACGAAAAGTTAGCGAAACGGTTTAACTTCAACGCGTCGGTCAGCGAAAAGACATGCATATCAAAACAGGTGAGTAAAAAAAAAAAACACTTTTTGCCGACGTCTGCCTTTCCCTAACCTCGCAAACAAACGCTTCAAATTCCAGCCGGAGGGCTTTTTTCCCCTTTTTTTTTACTAGCCATTAATCAGGAGGCTAGCTAGCTTAGCCGCTAATATGCTAAGTGTTCGGTGTCAATCGACTCTAAGCGCTTTTTGAATGGAGGTTATGATGAAACTTTTGGGGGGACTGGCTGCTGCTGCTGCTGTTGTGGCTAAACCTGCTAACTAATGTTAGCTTAATGTAACGGTCGAATTGGGGCAATTGTGTTGTGACGTTTTGCTTTTGTTTTCTGTGTGTGTGACAGGACAGACAGACGGGACTTTTTAATGTCCCACTAGCGGTGGATTAACATGTTGGATCACCGGGGCCTTAAGTTTCGCGTGACAAACGTGGTTGTAAATTCGGCGTTAAACCCACGGCGAACGTGGCTGGCTGGCTGTGCTACTAGCCTTAAGTTTAGCTAACGCCGTGCTAGTTTAGCTAGCTAGCTGCTGTCTTGTGTTATAAATGGCTCTCCAGTCCGTGCCGCATTATTTATAACATGAACCGTAAACAGGGTTGCGTTTCGTTGACTTGAGGCCAGTTTCACCCAAATCTATTTGCACTGCATATAACTGTCAAAGAAATATGACGATTTAATTAACCGTTATGATGATACTTCCTTACTTAATGTTATCCTCGACCTGTGTTGTAATCAAAATGTTGGTTGGCCCTGCCGGCCGGTCGGTCTGTCGCCCCAAACAACTTTTTAGAAGAAGGAAAAATAAGGTAATTATTCCACAAGTAATCTTGACGACAGCTCTTTTTCTCTTGGCATTGATGTGACTTATTGCCTGTTATATACTCTTAGGCGCTGTATATCAACCCGCCAAGACATTGCCAGAATGCGACGTACAACTAGGTTGGGGATACCAATACAGTCTGAGGGACAATGATTTGGGCGCTTTAGCAGGGGCCATATCCCCGTACTACTGGCTTGTGTAGTCAGGGGATATTAATAAAATCTGGGAATACGTTTCTTACCAAGAATTGTATCCCCCAATGTGTTTGTAAAGGTGTCTACTCTAACATATCCCACCTTGGTTTCTATTCAACCACCCTAGGGGATTTTTTTTTTTTTTTTTTTTACAGCTACTGAAGTTGGGGGTACCATACAAGTTACCATTATAAAGCATAATGAAATTTAGAAATTTTTGCCTTATAATGGTTGTATGGTACCCCAACTTTCAGCGGCTGTCAAAAATTCCCCTAGGGTGGGTGAATAGAAACCAATGTGGGATATGTTGGTAGACACCTTTACAAACACATTGGTGAAGAAAATGTGTTTGTAAGAAATGTATTCCCAGATTTGACATTATACTGATAAAATCCCCTGACTAGTGGTGGACGTTTTTGTCAAAATTTAAATGTTCCCACGGACATACAAAAAAGTGGACAATAATATTACCATAAACGCATATAAAGAGCAAGCCCTAAATGACCATGACATGTCTGTAACTCTAAGAGTGTCGTATGTGGTTCCATTTGTACACTCTCTGAGTTAAGGGAGTCCTTGCAAATATAACATCCGAGAACAACTAGTACTAGTTGGACTCTAGTGTCCTAGTAAATGAGTGTCATGTATGACAGAAATTCAGTATTTTGGGTCTTGTGATCAAAATAAGAACATTATAATGGTGTTTAAAAAAAAAAAAGAACATCAAACATTCACCACGGACAAGCGCAAGTCTTGGACACATTGGTGACCCCTGCGCTGTAGCCCTTTACCCATTTAGACATCAGGACCATTCTACAAATGCCTTCTATACATTTCTGAAAAACCTATGTTTCTTTGACATTTTCATGTCAAGGACCCCCAAAAAATATATGAAATTTGGCCACCGACCCACATCTGAAAATATGATGTTCCAGGCACCCCCCAGAAGCAAAGATTTCAGTTAAATCGTGCACTCTGAATTCTGAAAGAATATATATTCAATGATTTGTGCCACATTTTCAAGATTTTTCTAAAATAGCAGATCTATACAAGCTCGTAGCATGGCACTCGGTGCTGCGCTATGCGCTTGTAGGTCTGCTATTTTTCAATAGCTAAATAATGCTATAAACACCAAAAGGGGTTCCCGTCCAGAATGGGTTAATGAATGTAAGTGATAAACAAGCAGTGAATATTGAAAACCAGGACATTTAACTTGAGTGCCTTATGGATATTTTCGTTGTCAGGACTCGGCCCACCCCAGCTTGACATTGACATTCCCAGTCAAACCAGTCCCGGTTCCCCGTCACCACACATTCTAATCTAGACCATGCCTAAGGTCTAATCTATTGGTTTTCAACCAGTGGTCCTTGAGGGGGTTCCAGGTGGTCCCCAGCTAAATGGTGTTGGTAACCCTTATGGGTTAATTTGCTTTCATTTTACTCAAGAGTTAATTATTGTTAAACATCTGCATCACTTCCTTTACAAGAAGTCTACACAATTAGAGAATGCAGAAGAATGGATAATTTGATCAAAGTTTGCCTGCTATCTGACTTATCTCCTATGACTTGTCTCCTATGGTATCGACACCGACATGATGTCAAAATCTTATCCATCAACATTTTCTAAGTTTTGGGTCTTGAGAGTCAAAATCTCATCAAATGGTGGTCCATGGCTCAAAGGCCAAATAATCAGAATAAAATGGCGCACATCCTCCGAGCTTGGTGCTGAGCCAAACTGTTAAGCTAACGGATATCATGAAGAAAAGCAACGGCTCGCAACTCACTTTTGTAAATGCACCAAGTACTTGAAAAAGACCAATACGGGTCGAAACATATGTCCTGCCAGTGATTGTAAATAAACAACTTGGATATGAAAACGGCTGAATGAATTCCACCGGTCTAATCTCTACATTGTCGTTTCTCCCGTGCCCAAGGTACATGGGAATCGAACAACGCTGCCTGTGAGACCGATGCCCTGTGTGACCCAGCAGTCCTCGTTTCCACCACCGCCGCCACCACCACCGCCAACTCAGAACCACACATTCGCAACCGCCGCCTGTCCCCCGGCTCAGGAAACGGTGGAGGCGGAGGAGGCTGCACCGCTGGCGCCGTAGACAAACAACAACAACAGACCCGTCGTGTTTCGCCTGCCGGCACTCCCGAGGGCGACCACCACCAACCGAGCGGACCCCACGGCGGCCACCACGCGTCGTCGCACCACCCCTTCGCCTACCGCGGCGAGAAGGAGCAGCAGCAGCGCCACCGGGGCCAGCAGCAGCAGCGCCGGGGCGGCCAGCAGCGCAGAGAAGCCCAGAGAGGTCCCGGGGGGGCTGGGGGCCGCGCCGCCAACGACCTCAGATCTCAGAAGCTGCAGCAGAAGGAGCGGTGGGTGGGGGACGGCTTGTCGCTGCTCAAGCCCCCGCCTGCGTTCCCGGTGCAGGACAGCCCCGCCAAGCTGCAGCCCGCCGTCAGCTACGCCTCCAAGGTGAAGTCGGGGGCGCCGGGCGGCGCGCTGGAGGAGGACCCCCCGGCCATCGGAGTGCTGCTACAGAACCAGTGGGGTCTCAGTTTCATCAGCGAGGCGAGGCCGCCGGGGGAAGGCGGTCGGGGCACGGCGCCATCATGCCCTAGCGCAGCCTCTGCTGCTGCTGTGACACCACCACCGACAACGGACGCAACAGAATCGACCAGCCCACCACCGCCACCACCACCACCACAGCAGGGGACGTGTTGCGCAGCACAGCCCCTTGACGAGGTGACCGTCGTTGTTCCGGCCGCCGCTACCTCCCCGGTCACTCTTCTTCATGGGACGTGTCCAGAGGTGGACGACAGTAATGGGAAGCTGCTGCTTAGTTGTCGCCATCTGGTGGAGGCCTTAAAATATCACACTCGCGGTAAGTGGGCCTCTAGTCTAGACCAGTGGTTCCCAAACCTTTTTCATGTCGAGGACCCCCAAATTGACACTAATTAGCCCAGCGGACCCCCATTTGAAAAGATATGTCGGGGATTCTCAACCCGTTTAATTTCAAGGACTCCCAGTTTGACATGCATTAGTCTACGGACCCCCATTTAATGGCATTTCTATCTCTGAGACCCCAGTTTATAGTGTGAAATCAATGTTAATTTAACTCTTGAGTATACAAATGGACCCGTTGGGGTCCATTCGTTTCCATTTGTACACTCTCAGAGTTACAGACCCTTAAGGGTCCATTTAGCTGGGAACCCCCCTGGAACTCCCTCAAGGACCCCTGGGGGTCTCCGGACTCCCACTTTAGGAACCACTGCTTCTAGAAAAATTCAAGCCACTGCACACCACCACCACACACACTGTTGTTTTTGTCTTATCTTGACATTTCACAACATCAGTTTCTAACTGTGACCTTTTTCTCTTCTCATAGAATGGAATGCTGTCTGTAACAAACAAAAAGGTATGCTCACTCTACACTGACTTTTCAATGTGCCTTAGCTCAATAGTTCCCAAACTTGTTCCTGTCAAATCAACATTTATTAGGCCACGGACCCCCCATTTGAAAACATATGCCAGTGACCCCGATAAGGGAGGATTTGTACGGCTCTAACAGTGATTCCGAAACATATTAATTTCATGGACCCCCAGTTTCACACGCATTAGTCTACGGACCCCCGATTTAATGGCATTTCTATTTCTGGTACCCCCAATTGTAAAACCACTTAATTTAACTCAAGAACAAATGGAGCCCATTTAAACCTGAGACTGATTCTACAGATGTCTTAACAGTTTTATGCCTATGCTTTAAAATAATATATATTCAAGGATTTGCAAAAGATTCCATGACTTTTGGCCAAAGTATAAATTAATTCAAATTGATAGAATCCAAGGTGACACGGATGCTTTCCGCGGGCTTAATTGGTTAAACGTTGAATTTCTTGGGGGTTTCATGTGTGTGTGTGTTGTGTGTGTGTGTGTGTGTGTGTGTGTGTGTCAGGCTTCAAAAATGGGCTCAGACCCCAGTTTCAACACATGACGATCAACTCTCAGCCCTGTCACAATTCAACAGATTCATATGAAATTTAATTAAATTCACGTTATCAACCGTTATCAAGGCGTTGGAATATGTCCATATTGGCCACAGTAACGTTTTCAGCAATAGCAGTCGGCTGTGTGCGTATAGATAGATAGATGGATAGATAGATAGATAGGCAGGCTAGATGGCTCAAGGCGGAGTATCTGACGCTTGCCGAGTGGCTACAGTATGTTCTATAGTCATAACTCGCTCAAATATTGACAGATTTACAAACGTGTTGGTTTAATACAAACGTTATCAACGTGGCTATGATTCAGGATGCGGACGTCTCTGACGTTTATAACAAACGGTTGAAATTTGAGCATGTTCAATTCATCAAAACATTTAGAGACGTACAAATAGACACTTCTATATAGTTAAAGAACAGAACAGGAATTCATCATAAGGGAAGCAAAAAGGGAAAAGAAACATATACAGTTAGGGGAAAAAGGGTGGGGGGGGACCCCCCAGAAGCAAAGATTTGAGTTAAAAACGTTTGCTCTGAAAGAATATATATTCAAAGATTTGTGGCACATTTTGACACATTTTCAA
The DNA here is from genome assembly GCF_964188405.1 of Protomyctophum parallelum. NCBI lineage: Eukaryota > Metazoa > Chordata > Actinopteri > Myctophiformes > Myctophidae > Protomyctophum > Protomyctophum parallelum. The sequence continues at coordinate 19,025,442 of NC_139714.1, forward strand.
AAATAGCTATGAGCTTGTAGATCTGCTATTTTTCAATCTCCAAAGTATAACACGATGCTTAGAACACCAAAAGGGGTTCCCACCAGAGTGGGTTAAATGTGGTAGTCGTGACACACGGCCCTAGCAACAGATGCAACGAGCCACTAAATGGGTTAACAAAGCTTTGCTTTATTTTTTTTATTTTTTTTCAGACCCGAAAAACAAGGTTGTCTGGTATAAGGATCCCCTGGAGCAGCCGGCCTAGCAGTGTGAGACTACACACTACACACGCACACACAAACACGTGCACACCACACACACACACAAAATGGACAAAAATAAATAAAGTTCCCTTCTTCACACACTGCACTCAGGATTACGTCACACTGAGACACTTTGGACTAACTCCTTTGAAGATCTACAGCAATGGACTTTTTTTAACGCCTTACAAAGAAGCCTGCCTTAAAAGTAATTGGACCTGTTTTCATCGACCTCTTCATGACGATTCTTAGTTTGTGTTAAAGAGCCGGTCGTTTTTTAAAGAACGAACGATCTCCAAGGAGCTGTCATTGTTTTTCTTATTTTTTTTGTTTTGTTGAGTTGCAGTTTTTACGACCCCATTTCTGTCCTGTCCTCTCTGTCGAGTCCAGCGAGTGGTCATCCTGTCCTCTGTCGAGTCCAGCGAGTGGTCAATCACGCACTTTCTAAATCTGTTGTTTTGACCAATCCTTGCGTGCGAACAAACTTTAAAAAAACGGAGTGATTTTTGCTTTTTTTTTTTTTTTTTTTTGTATAAAATTGAGAATGTCTTGTACCTGCTTCTATTTCATTGTACACACGAGGGGAATCATGTTAACTAAAGTTTGTTTTTTGGTTTACACCAGGGTGCAGTCAGCTGCACAATAGATTTCACCCGTTACCCCTTGTCAGATCTTTATGCTGACCTCCCCCCTTTCCTTTTGTTGATTCCCTAAGTGGGTTAGTGTTGCTCATATAAATATATATATATATCCATAAGGGATATCATGTTAAATAAATTGTTGATTTAATTTTGAAAATGAAATGAAATATATACAATTTACACTGGAGGAGGAATGTAAGTGAACAGTATTGCTTAATAAAATGAATAAACTTGACATTGTAGTTTTGGTCTTTTGGGTTGTTACACATAGCAGGTGTATGTATGTATGCAAAGGCTAAAAATGTGTAATTTAGATCAGTGGTTGTGCCACGGACCAAGGACCCCCAAATTTACACTAATTAGCCTGTGACCCCCATTTGAAAAGTTATGCCAGGGACCCACATAAGAGAAGATTGTTACGGCTCTAGCAGTGATTCTCAAGATGGTTAATTTCAAGGACACCCAGTTTGACATGCATTCGTCTACAGAGTACGGATCCCACATTTAATGGCATTTCTATCTCCAAGAACCCAATTTATATTGTATATAAAATCGATGTTAATTTAACTCCGTACAAATGGACCCGTTAGGTTCTATTTGGTTCTATTTGTACACTCAGAGTTACAAACCCATAAGGGTTAATTTAGTTGCAAACTATCATTTAGCTGGGGACCCCTGGAATTGCCTCAAGGACCCCCCCCCTTTGAGAACCACTGATTTAGATGGCATGTTATGTAGACATTTATTTATTTTTCACGTTCAAATCCCATACCCATTAGGGTATGGGACTAGTAAATCCACTTTTTAAATCCAATTCGGGGTTTTCTTTCTGGGAGGGGGGGGGGGGGGGGTGGAGGTTTCCTCGTTTTTGTACACTGACGCCTCAAGATCAGCTAAATTAGCTGATCTTGAGGCCTACAAAAAGAGGGGGGGGGGGGGGGGGGGGGAATCTAGATTATAGACAGTCACCAATGTACACAGTTTTTCAAATGTTTTGTTTTTGTTTTACATAATGGGTAGTTAAACAAGTCTACTAGTAAACTAGTAAAAATCACTAGAAGTGGAAGCCCTAATACCCATGCCATCGAAGAAAGCGTTGAAGCTCAACACTAACGAACCAATCAAGGAACTTTAGGGCCTGGACAAGTGGCAAAGTAATTGTCCAAAAGGACAAGTGCCTGCAGACAGATGCCAGGTTATTATTGATCTGGCATTCCATAGTGTTTATAGTATCAATGTACAGATTCTACTGTTTGACTCATAGGCTCTTGGGTTACTTATAGGCCAGTCAGTCAATCTAAGCTAAAAGGGCCTGGGTTTTTTGTATGATCCTTAGGTTCATCCAAATAACATTTTAAGAAATTATGAATTATATAAATTACATTTTGGATCATGGTAAATTCAGGGGTTGATAGTTGGAGTACCAAAAATCTTATTTTAAGCTTGTAATGTGTCTGGGTTTTAAATGTGTTGACCTCATCACATTTGTGATGACGGCTATGGCTATGGCCATGCTTGGACTGGATTCAGAACCATAAAAAAAACCCTAGTTTGACACGTCACATGCTACATAATGGATAAAACTTTAGCATAATGAAATTTAGAACATTTTTCCTTATAATGGTGGTATGGTACACCAACTTTCAGCAGCTGTCAAAAATTCCCCTAGGGTGGTTGAATAGAAACTAATGTGGGATATGTTAGTAGACACCTTTACAAACACATTGGGGAAGAAAGGTCTTCCTGACTACCAGTATGATCAGTTACACGTTGCTGCATGCAGCATTTACGGCCACCAGGTGTCGCCAGTGTGTTTGATATTCGTTCCAACTCCCCACCTACAGACTCGACACATCACTTTTAATATTATAGTCTCATTTTTAACACACTTTTGTGTTTTTATATTTTAACTTGTGTGTTTTTAAGCCATTGGTTTCACTTACTTTGCACAACATTGTATACGATGTAACCCTAACCTAAGTACCTAACCTAAAGGTTAACACAACTAAATCAGAAGCTATGGTGACTCTTTTTAGGAGATCTAACCACTAACCTAGGGATTCAGATATCTCGGGATAATCCTTACTCCTGAAATTACACAATTATACAGTTCCTATTATGATAAACCGGTGAAAGATATAGAAATTTAAAAAAAAAGATCTACATATGAGATCTAGCTGCCTCTGTCCTTTTTCGGAAGGATGGAATCACTCAGTCAGAAATATTTTAACACAAATACTTCTTATTTCAATCTCTCCCTATCTCAGTATTACACAATCCCTTTTCAAATTACTAGAAAAATTAATATCAAAATGTATCTGGCAGAATAGGAGGCCGAGAATTAGGTTGAAAATATTGATGTCACCAAAAGAGAAAGGAGGGCTGGGTCTACCGAATGTGAGAATATTGGGCAGTTGAACATTGTGGTATAGGATGATGTATGTTTGGGAAGATATATGTTCTAGCTGCCATAGACGAGAGAAATAAATAATTTGACTGGAAACAGTGGAAAGCTAAAATTCTTCTTCTTTAGAACCCCTCTGACAGCTTGTCCATTGAAGCCCAACTCCACTAACAAATGCTGGAGAAACTGACATGATTGGTGACCATACATTATTTTGGGACTGCCCTAAAATAGAGAAATATTGGAAAAAGCTGCAGTCAAAACAGAATTGGACAAAAGAGATATTCCAATCAATTCAAGGTCAACTTTATTAGATATACAAGACCAAGTGTTTACTAATGACCATTCTATATGCATTCTCAAAATTTCATTTTCATTCGGCCATTGCCCAAATGTGCTGACCTCATCACATTTGTGATGAAGGCTATGTGCCACGTCTGTGTGTGTGTGTGTGTGTGTGTGTGTGTGTGTGTACGGTTGTAATGCACGTAACTCGAGAACCGTTTGCCCCACCGACTTCAAATTCGACGCACGCGTTCCACACCCCCGCAGGGAGTGCACTGCCCGGCCTCGAGTCGATCGGACCCACGGTTCTCCAGAACCACCACAAAAGGCCTCTGGTCAGGCTCTGCCAGTGGGCCTAATCAGCCTAAATCCCCTCACCTGTGCAATTTCCAGCCTCTGCCTCAGGCAACCCCACACCTGACAATTGATTAGCCTATTTAACCAGTCCACTTTTCAGTCACTCAGTTTGCCCTCTTCAGACACAGGCAGACCGGAAGATACAGAGATATCCATGTGGGACACAGACAGACAGACAGTTAAAACAGGTCAGATTCAGATACCTTTATTTGCCATTGTGTAAAACACAGGAATTTGTTTTGACATTGCGTGTGCGCATTTCTTATTCCTTTTTTCACATAACAACACAAATACAACACTGTGCAGGAAGTAGCCTATAAATATAAAGTGCAGAGTTTATGGAACATAGTGCAAAACATGTCCGGTGACACTCCCTAGGGGGCGGGGTGGGAGGGAAACCAGAGTCATTTAGCAGCCTGGCGGCTGAGGGGAAAAAAGCTCAGTCTGTGGCGGACTTTTGTAGCCTTCGGCAGCCGCAACCGTCTCCCAGAGGCGAGCAGGGTGAGGAGGCCGAGGCCAGGGTGGGAGGGGTCGGCCATGATCTTTCTCCCTCTCCTCAATGCCCTGGAGTCGTGCAGGGACTTGAGGGAGGGCAGAGGACGGCCAATCGCCCTCTCCGCAGAGCGTATCACCCGTTGCAGCTTGGCGTGGTAGCCTATGACAAGTTGTACAACGGGTATTAATTTATTAGGTTCCCAAGTTGCATCGTTCTCAAGTATGCCAGTAGCCGACGGGCACGTACAGGTCTAGTTTTGAGAATTTCGCCTTCTATAGGTTGTTAATGGTACCCCAACTTTCAGCAGCTGTCACAAAGTCTCCCAAGGGAAGAAAGCTAGTGGTAAGCATTTCTTTCTTTTTTCTTCTTCTTCTTCTTCGCCACCTAGTCGCGATTGGCTGCTTCTAGCCAATGGGACGGCAAAGCGGCCTCTGGGCAACGGGAAGGGAAGAGGCAAATATCCCTGGCAGCCACACAGGCTGCATACAGCATGGGTTCCCAAAATGGCGTCCGGGTACCCCTGGGGCTAGGCCTACTTGAGGGAGTTCCAGGGGAGACCTAGCTCAATTAGAGATAGAAATGGAACCATGTGTACACTCTTACCAATGGTTTTACAATATAAATTGGGGTACCAGAGATAGAAATGCCATTAAACCGGGGGTCTGTAGCATAATGCGTGTGAAACTGGGGGTCCATGACATTAATGTTTCGGAATCACTGCTATAGAGCTGTAAAAACCCTGCCTTATGGGGGTCACTGGCATAATGTTTTCAAATGGGGGGTCTGTGGCCCAATAAATGTTGATTTGGGGGTCCTTGACACGAAAAGGTTTGGGAACCACTGTCATACAGCAAATGTTCGAACGTCACTCGATATAACTTCAAACCAAACGCGGCTGAAACAGCGCTGCCAATGCAAAACACAGTCATTGAACCACGTAGGCTACACACAGAACGTCGGAAACGAACGCAAACAAATACAAACATACACGTTACTAAAATAATAATCAGACTAATATGGGGGGGGGGGGGGGGGGGGTGGGGCGTCAACTGACAAATATCACTATTTGATCATTTCGTGTTTTCTTTAGATTAATAAAGAATACATTTTCCGTTATTACTAGTGTTGTAATGAGTTCCCAGAACTTATTTTGGTGACCCCATGCCATGACCTTTTCTGTACTGTAGTGCCACCCTCAGGCCAAAATGTCAACTTTATGAACATGACGTAATATCTCTAAGCTTATTACACTATAAACCCCACAGATTTTGGTAACCCTATAGCTTGTTAATTGCGACCATAGGTCGCATTTACTATGAAAACCTACATCTCCCGTCCATTCGTAAGTCACCCCCATGCCTCCATATAATGGTCACGCCTCGTGACGTCACACATCCATATATGGTCACTGTCACGTCACACATTGTGTGGCCTTCTAAAACGTACTATTTTTGCACCTCCTAGAGGCGATTGCTGTAACAGAGCCAGTAATTAGTGTTTAGTAATTTCAGATGTGTTAGCTCAGCTCAAACTTATTTCAGTTTTACAAATTAACCATTATTGGATATTGAGAAGAGGACAGTAAAGTTTGGACATGATGATGTTCGCTATCTGTAAAGGGATGTAGAAGGGACACACATCTACATATCTGAGACAGAATAGTCACGCCTTGTGACATCACCTTGACATCACGCCCCCATATATGGTCACACCTCATGACATCACGCCTCCATATATGGTCACAGCTCGTGACATCACGCCCCCATACATGGTCACACCTCGTGACATCACACCTCCATATATGGTCACAGCTCGTGACATCACGCCTCGTGACACGTCACACCGCGATATATGGCCATCTCCATATAATGAAGATCACGACACCTCATCAAACCCTGCATAACCATACATGGAGAACTGAACTGAACTGAAAGAAATGCGTGGTGAACAGACATATAACGAATAGCATGAAGCACAAAGTCACAAGTGTGACAGGTGACAGAATGTCACGCTAGAAAATTGTATATCCTATAGAACAAACATGGGTGACTAAAAATACAAATGAGGTAAATGTGTAAATATATCATTCTCTTTATATCAAAATAAATATCTGCCTCTCCTAGTTTTCAAATGAAGTTAAGCCATTTAGTCCTGACATCTATTTCTATGTCAGTCATTTTCATGTCAAGGACCCCCAAAAATATATGTAATTGGCCACCGATCTTTCAAAAATTGCAGACCTACAAGCTACAATCTGCTATTTTTCAATAGCTAAAGTATAACAAAATGCTTAAAACACCAACCGGGGTTCCCGCCCAGAATGGGTTAAAGCATAACATTCCTGACTGTAATATCCACCATTCAACACTGACTGTAGCTCGACTGCTCCTGTTGATTTGTCGGCGTGTAACAGCCTTGGAATGCATGCTGATGTTTACTCTCTGGGGCTGTGTGTGGAGAATTAGGCGAGAGAGTGGCCAGTGAAAACATACAGCCCTGCCGTGTTTGTTCTGGTGGTGAAGCAACAAACACCAAAGGATTATTCAGAACTTCAGAACAGTAGCCCTAAAACACAATGCGGTCTCCAAGAAAAATATAGCATTTAGTTACCATGGGTTACAGTGAGTGAATGAATGAATGTCTTTATTAATAATAATAATATCTGGGACTTATATAGAGCTTTTCTTAATTTCCAAAGACGCTTTACATGTGTGGGGGGACATAAGAAAAGGACAACTTTATTAGAAAACAAGTAAAATAAAAACAGTACATGTAACAAGTTAAAAACACATCAGCTAGGGAATGCAATTCTGAACAGGTGGGTTTTCAGTGCGGTTTTGAAGGTGGGGATGTGTTTGGGGAGAGCATTCCAGAGGGTAGGGGCGGCCACAGAGAAGGCCCTGTCGCCCCACAGAGGGTAGGGGCGGCCACAGAGAAGGCCCTGTCGCCCCACAGAGGGTAGGGGCGGCCACAGAGAAGGCCCTGTCGCCCCACAGAGGGTAGGGGCGGCCACAGAGAAGGCCCTGTCGCCCCAGGTTTTGAGCCTGATCTTCTTATGGGGATCACAAGGAGGCCGGCGTCGACTCAAGGTCCATTATGTAACCTGCAGGTAGACCTGTTCCTATGGCAGCATCAGCCAGGTGCTCCCTGTTTCAAATTAATGGTGGGGTTTATTGGCAGACAGGTTTAAAAGGGCTGGGCTGGCCCAGGCGGTGGCGTAACCGTCTGGGCACCCGACTGGTAATCCAGTCACAGTGTGCCGCGGGTTCGACTCCCGAGCCCGACACGGCCTTTACTGCATGTCATCCCCCCATCTCTCTCCCGTTTCCTGTCAGCCTACTGTCTGTCCCTTCAAAAACCAATAAAAAAAATAAAACAAAAAAAATATCTTAAAAAAAGGGCTGGGCTGCTTTCATTCAGGGGATCCACTAGTTTGCTGTAAGGTTGGCGTAGGCCTACCTGAGGAGGACAAGAGTTTGAAGGCATGGCTTTCCTAGATTTATCAGCATACTGGCTGCCTGGTGAATTAGTAAGTATAAATGTATCAGCATACTGGCTGCCTGGTGAATTAGTAAGTATAAATGTATCAGCATACTGGCTGCCTGGTGAATTAGTAAGTATAAATGTATCAGCATACTGGCTGCCTGGTGAATTAGTAAGTATAAATGTATCAGCATACTGGCTGCCTGGTGAATTAGTAAGTAGAAATGTATTAGCATACTGGCTGCCTGGTGAATTAGTAAGTAGAAATGTATCAGCATACTGGCTGCCTGGTGAATTAGTAAGTAGAAATGTATCAGCATACTGGCTGCCTGGTGAATTAGTAAGTATAAATGTATCAGCATACTGGCTGCCTGGTGAATTATTAAGTATAAATGTATCAGTATACTGGCTGCCTGGTGAATTAGTAAGTATAAATATATCAGCATACTGGCTGCCTGGTGAATTAGTAAGTATAAATGTATCAGCATACTGGCTGCCTGGTGAATTAGTAAGTATAAATGTATCAGCATACTGGCTGCCTGGTGAATTAGTAAGTATTGTATCAGCATACTGGCTGCCTGGTGAATTAGTAAGTATAAATGTATCAGCATACTGGCTGCCTGGTGAATTAGTAAGTATAAATGTATCGGCATACTGGCTGCCTGGTGAATTAGTAAGTATAAATGTCCTTATTGTCTCCACCAGGCCGAAGGCATGTGGGGAGAGTATGTTTTGCACTCCGTCCGTCCGCGTGTCCGTCCGTCCGTGTGTCCGTCCGTGTGTCCGTGAACAGCTAATCTCGGCCACCGTTAACCCGGTCGATGCCATATTTTGCACACACACTCCCTGGATGCCAACGATGAACCTCTGCCCCAAACTTTCCAGAACAGCCTGTTATAGCGCCACCAGGAGGCCGCTTTGTGCAAAACAAGTTTTTGCACAGTACACCTACAGATTTGGTCCAAACATCACGAAATTGGTATACAGTCTCTCTAGAGCCATTCAACGAAACGGGTCTTTCAGATTTATCAGACTCCATCCTGATTGGTTAAGATTGGCTTCCAAAGTTCACAGGAGTGCTCAGTTTCAAACAAAATGCTGCAAATCATGAACACATCGCGTGATTTCCTTGAAATTGTGCACCCACATTCCCACTAGGCCGAGGACGAAATGCCACATGAACAATTTCAACTCAGCCTCAAGGTGGCGCTATAACTGGCCGAAAAGTGTTTTCACCTCTAACTGCACGGATCTGTGGATAACCTGGTGGAGACCTGTGCCCAGAAGGGCACTTTTTCTAGTTCCATGCTGCTGTGCTCCTCCTCCGGTACGCCAGCCAAGTGTATAGTATAGTATGTCGTGGTTGTTTATATGATGTGGAGTTTTAATATGAGTATTTTAAAAGAATAACTACTTTGTGTACAAAATGAAAAGAGAATAAAATGCCTTTGTTTGAAATCCCAATAGGTCTTATTTCCATGCTCAACCTTGGTCATAAGAGGACCTTCCCTCTAGAAAAAGGCGGTGTAGTTTAGTACTTATTCCCTCAAAAGTCCCCCCCCCCCCCGATACACATAGAAAAACATGTATGTATACAACATACATGCAATTAAAAACAGGCCAAATGTACATGTTAGACAGACATTTGTGACGGTTATAAATAAAGGCTTTTAAGCCATAATGTCTCCTAAGGCTAGAGGAGTGTATAGTGCAACTCTTCACAGGGTTACGTATGTCGACAATGATGCTATTCACAGACTCATCCAAGCGACGCATTAATCTATGCATTAAGATCCCGAGAACGGCTTGAAAAGTATTGACTCTCGCAGCCACAAGCATTTCACTCGCACTGACTACACCATCTAGGCGTTTTGAGTTCATGCGTCCCAACATGAACGAATTTCCATCTTTTCTTATATAACGGGTATTCAAATATTGATGTAAGATATGGCATTTCTAAGAAACCGTGATGAACTGTGTCATTGTGCCGTAAGTATAACCAGTGGTGGAAAAAGTACTCAATTGTTTTACTTAAGTAAAACTACCAATACTGCAATTTATAACTACTTCGTTACAAGTAAAAGTGTGGCATTGAAAATGTACTTGAGTGAAAGTACAAAAGTATTGGCATCAAAATGTACTTAAAGTACTAAAAGTAAAAGTACTCATTGTGCAGAATGTGCCATTCAAAATGTGTACAAAATCTATTGAAAATAGCAGATCTGCAAGCTTTACAAATGTTGGCTCTGAGATGTAGTGGAGTAAAAGTAAAAGTATTGGACATTGGAAATACTGAAGTAAAGTACAAATACCTCAACATTTTACTTAAGTACAGTACTTAAGCAAAAGTACTTTCCACCACTGGCCGTAACAGTATACTTGCTTTCTGGAAGTATAATTTAGAATTCCTCTCTTCATGCTCAGGGGAAGTGCGTACTGTGTCCACACACGTCTGTGAAGGTGGAGTGGGTGTGGTGAATGACTGAGTCAGTAAGTAATACAGAAGTGGACTTTAAGCAGAGTGACTTTCTCAGCAGCAGAACACAAGGTTCCAACTGCCACAGGTAAATATGTGACTGAATTATAATACCGGTACCTTCCATGGATTGTTGATACTGCAGTATAGCTACATGTCTCATTATACCATTAGTGAGCTTGGTTTTGGTTAAACAGTAGGCCTATTAAACCCATTTTGGGCGGGAACCCCTTTTGGTGTTTTAACTTATGTTATGCTTTAGCTATTGAAAAATAGCAGATCTACAAGCTCGTAGCACGCCACCGAGTGGCGCGCTACGAGCTTGTAGGTCTGCTATTTTTTTTTTATTGAAGAACCACTGACATAGAAACATAGCTTTTTCAGAAAACTGTCAGGATGTAGAAGTCATATTTTGAATCTGGTCTCAGGTCAGAATGTATGGGTAATTACTTTGTTGCTGTATAGGAAGCTATACTGTTTACCTTTGATTTTTAACTATTATATACTATATATTGAGGTAAAAACTTTGGGTATTGATTAGACGTGTGAAATGGGACCATGGTCAATCGTCTGCATAATGAGTACTTTGTACTATTGGTACTTTTAAGTACATTTTTATTATAATACTTTTGTACTTTTACACAAGTACATTTTTTATTCCAGACTTTTACTTGTAACAGAGTACTTCTACATTGCATGCCGTATTGATACTTTTAATTAAAATGTAGTACTTTTCCCACCACGGATACTGACTCTACTATTTGTTTCTGTTTGCTCAGGCCCACGAAAACATGAAGAGACTGATTACTTATTGCGGGCTGGTGTTGACTTTTCTCTTGAGCCTCTCAGATCAGACTCCGGTAAGGATGTGAATTCACCACCACTATAGTGTTTGTTCTGACAGCTAATTTAGATTTTGTGTTAGTCAAAGACATTTTTAATGCACTTCATGTATTCTATACACGACATTACTTCTCGTCATATTTTAGTCATCTGAAATGTTTTACCTTTAGTCTATAATCATTGGATTTTAGTCGACAAAAGTAGATTTTGTTGACAATAATGCATTGGTGGGCCTTGATGCATATAGAAAATAGCCAATCTACAAGTTCTATCTATCTCTATCTTCTTGATTGAATACAATTGGTATCCCGAGAACCTTAAAATGTTTTCTGTTTTAGGAGAAACGGGGAGAACTCTAGCTGCTACTGAACAAACACTCTATATGGCAATCATTTTATTTGTGGGACTATATAGAGCTAAACTATTTAAGAAAAATATACTACATTAATAATGTCTAATAACGTGTTTTACCTTTGTATTCTACTACCAGACAGTATGCACATACGTCATTGTTGGCATTGATACAAATGTACACACAATTGGGTTTACAGGCTTAAGTTAAAGGTTGCAATTATCATAATTTTGATCTTTTGCTGTATTGTTAGACCCATCGGATTGTTAGACCTGGTGTTGCGGCTCAAGGTATAGAACCCGTTACTTACACCATCATCATTCATTCACAAATAGTTTGAAAGATCTTTATACTAGCTCTGGCATATTGTTGTGCTCACTCACTCTGTGTGTGTGTGTGTGTGTGTGTGTGTGTGTGTGTGTGTGTGCGTGTGTGTGTGTGTGTGTGTGTGTGTGTGTGTGTGTGTGTGTGTGTGTGTGTGTGTGTGTGTGTGTGTGTGTGTGTGTGTGTGTGTGTGTGTGTGTGTGTGCGCGTGTGCGCGTGTGCGTGTGCGTGTGCGTGTGCGTGTGCGTGTGCGTGTGCGTGTGCGTGTGCGTGTCTGTGTCTGTGTCTGTGTCTGTGTCTGTGTCTGTGTCTGTGTCACAGGAACAGACTGCTCACAGATCAAGACTCTCGAACCAAATGCGTCCAGTGGCGTTTATGTTGTTCAGCCCCCTGGAGTGAAGGCACCCTTCAAGGTATCAAACTATAGCATTTAATTCATAAACTTTTTCTCTCGTTGGTAATAATGGAATAGCTGGTTTTGTACTTGTAGCACCAACAAATACTCCACATTCTCCGCTTTCCACATATCGTCATCATGGGGTAACCCACAGTGCGTAATGGACTGCATTTAGTGGACAAAGATGGCTTTCCACCTCTTTTACCTGTGTAATTATAATAGTAGCCTAATGAAAGTATAGTTGGGTCGTTTACGTCAGTTCCGTGACCACGAAGAGCAAAGGTCCGTTTCTCAATGGATGTGTCATCTAGGAGGGTTATTATTAAACAAATTGAGCCCCCATGTACCTCGCAATAATGCGGGGGAAATTCATGAGCGCCCCAAATCCATATGGCCATAGGAGGCCTTAAGTATGTTTCACCAGTTTAAATTGAAACGGGCCTCCACCCCCAGGGGGCCCTCAACAAAATAATGATGTCATAGGTATATGGGGGCCTCATATTTGGTCTTGAAACAGGCCTCCAGATTCCTACGGCCACCCCTGAGAACACACAAACACACCAAGCTGGCCATAGGGGGCGCTAGCTCCCCTCAAAGAGCCAGAATGCAAAATGCTTGCCATTCAGCCTCACTTTGAGTTGCTCAGTGGACTGTCTCTCACACAGCGATATGGAGAAAAATATCACACCCGCGTGACGTGAGCGGCACTGTTATCACCATACATCACATTCCGTGCTCAGCTTGAGCACATTCCGCGCATGTGCGCGCGCACGCACACACACACACAGCCTCAAAATACAACACAGCTCAGTGTTAGGGAACGCTGTAGCAATAGCAGACGTGACTTACATTAAGCAAGAACAAAAAAGCATGGGAATGCATCACATAAAAAGCATTTATCATGAAACATGCATAGCTAAGAACGTAACAGTGGAATATCTATGGCTGGCAGGCAGGCAGGCAGACAGACAGACAGACAGACAGACAGACAGACAGACAGAGTCTTGGACCGTTTCCAAAGCAGGAGGACCAAAGCGATCCTCTCATGCTGATGTAGCAGTGAGGAACAAACTGTATTCCTTTGGAGGTGACTGTGATGTATGGACCATCAACATCATGGAACAGATGGACGTCCATGTCTTCAATACAGTGTCTTTATGCTGGAAGAAGTTACCTCCAGTGGAACCAGGAAGAGGAAACGGTCACCTTGAGGTTCCATCCAGGCGCACGGGCCACACAGCTGTGTTGGATGAAGATACAGTCTACATCTGGGGAGGCTATCCTTACTGCAATGTGCTTTATGCATTTGATGTTGACGCCCACAGATGGTTCCAACCCAGGGTTTCTGGGACTGTTCCAGAGGGGAGGAGCTACCACTCAGCCTGTGTGTTGCAGAAGGTCATGTTTATCCATGGAGGATACAACATGCTGACTGGAGGCACTAACATTTACAAGTGCACTAACATGTACAAGTTGGACACCAGCACAATGGTCTGGACTTTAATTAACACCAGAGGAACTCCACCTCCTCATTCATCAGCTCACTCTGCCACCATCATTGGTACCAAGATTTTTGTATTCAGGGGTGGATTTGTATTCAGGGGGTTCCATGTGGTCTACGAAACCATCAGCGTGTTTGACACAGAGACAAACGCCTGGCTGGACACACCTTCTGCACAACTTCTACCAGAAGGACGCTGTTGTCATTCAGCATTTACCTACAATGGAGAGCTGTACATATTTGGTGGCTGGAACGGTAAACAGAACTTCAATGATGTGTGGAAATTCAGTCCAGAGACCTTCTCCTGGAAGAAGGTTGAGCCCAAGGGGAAAGGACCATGTCCAATGCATGGTATGTGCTGTTGCATTGTGGGAGATCGTATCATCCTCTTTAGAGGATACAAAGGAGATCAAACTATCTCTGATGAGCTGTTCATCTTAGACTTGAGTCCTTGTCTTAAGACGTTATGCAAGCTAGAAGTTATTCAGTACGCTCTGGACCAATCAGAACTCCCACACAACATCAGGTGGGAACTGGCAGCCATGGCAACCAACGACAACAGACGACAACAACAATAACAACCGAGACCACATTCCAGACGAAGGAACAGCAGAAAGATCAAGAAATGATGGATCAACATCTCATCCCACCTGATGGTGAGCCACCTCTCAGCATCTCTTACTGAGATTCAAACCTCAGGAGACTCCTTCTCTCCAGGCAGGCTCTCTAACCATTAAGCTAGGCATCAAACAATGACAATTGTTCCGTCCAACACAATGCGGTGGAAACACAAACCTGTGTCTGTATGTTCCAAACTGAACACGGTGGAACTCTCTTTATTGTATATTTATTTCTATTTATATGATTATTTAAAGGACCAAGGAGTCCTGAAAGGACTTGGTCCTTTATTGTTATTGTTAGTTTTTTTTTTCCTTCTCCTTCTGCCAAAAAAATTATAATCGCGAAACTCTGCCTACAGAAAAAACAAAACTCTTAAGGGCGACTGTGGCTCAAGAGGGAGAGCAGGTCGTCCAATGATCCATGGGTCGGCGGTTCGAATCCCGGCTCCTCCTGTCTACATGTCGAAGTGTCCTTGGGAAAAGACACTGAACCCCAAATTGCTCCCGATGTGCTGGTTGGTACCTTGCATGGCTTCCGCCGCAATCGGTGTATGAATGTGTGTGTGTGTGTGTGAATGGGTGAATGTAATGCACAATCTATGTAAAGCGCTTTGGATAAAGGCGCTATATAAATGCACCATTTACCATTTTATCTGGTACACAGCAAGCTAAAAGGAATCAACACACCAGCACGCCAGAGACCAGAATACTTCAAACCCAAACAAATAGTTAAAAATAGAACTACAAAACGCACGTTAAACAGATAACAGCCAGCACCAGCAACTGTTTATTTAATCACATGTGAAAAATGTGGCTTACAATATGTCGGAGAAACGAGTAAAACAATAGCTGCAAGGCTGAGACAACACAGATACAATATTAACAATGCAAAAAAGACAACTACAAGGATTGTTCAACATTACATGGCACAGGACAAAGGCATCTAGGACAGGCATCTAGGACAAAGACGTTTTAATGAAAAACAGTGGATCAAGAACCTCAACACGGATTTTCCTGGAGGTTTAAACATGCCAAAATATTAGACAAGTTGTTTTGATTTTGTACCAAAACTCCACAGCCATATACATGCTAAACACAGCCAACAATCAATAGAAATCAGACTTTGAATATAGGGGACAAATTAGCACATTCCACACCAAGCCAACCTGGGACACGAAGCAAGAGTGTAGGCTACAGTGCACTGAAGTCCCCTCAGTCAACCCCCGCCCTCTCTCTCTCTCTCGCTCACTCACTGCCTTGCTCTCTCCCACAATGTTAATGTTAGTAAAGTTACACCTATCTTATGTAAATAACATGGTAAAATGTGCAGCATTGGGAGGTAAAGGGGAGACACTTTCATTGTGAAGGGACGACAGGACATTCTGAATCCATTCCAAGCATTAGTTTTGCACAAAAAACACTCCTTGGGCTAAAAACAGCCATAGCCGTCATCACAAATGTGATGAGGTCAGCACACTTGAAAACATATTTTGAGCAAGTGGCTATAGGCTGTTTTTACTGTGGAAGGCACATTACGTCACGCTGCCACTCAAGTGATTACTGGCCAATCACAGCGCATCTTTTCCGGGACTTACAGACCCGAACATGTGACGCACACTCATGCTTCCGCGGGGCTAGCATGGTTTTGTCCTCGGCTTCGGGTTCTTGGAAACGCCCCCCAGCCACTGCGTTAGTTTTACTGAGGTTAGGTTTAGGTATAGTTTACTGAGGTTAGGTTTAGGTATAGTTTTACTGAGGTTAAGGTTAGGGTTAGGGTTAGGTTTAGGTATAGTTTACTGAGGTTAAGGTTAGGGTTAGGTTTAGTTTTACTGAGGTTAAGGTTAGGGTTAGGTTTAGGTATAGTTTTACTGAGGTTAAGGTTAGGTTTAGGTATAGTTTTACTGAGGTTAAGGTTAGGGTTAGGGTTAGGTTTAGGTATAGTTTTACTGAGGTTAAGGTTAGGTTTAGGTATAGTTTTACTGAGGTTAGGGTTAGGTTTAGGTATAGTTTTACTGAGGTTAGGGTTAGGTTTAGCTATAGTTTACTGAGGTTATAGGTTTAGGTATAGTTTTACTGAGGTTAAAGTTAGGGTTAGGGTTAGGTTTAGGTATAGTTTTACTGAGGTTAAGGTTAGGGTTAGGTTTAGGTGTAGGCTGTCAATCACAGTCACAGCGCACACTCTACGTCACTCTGTACTCAACCCGAGGATAAAACCATGGTAGCGTGACGCACGCTCATGCTTCCGCAAGGAATCTCTGTTAAGTTTCGCACTCCCTTGAGCACATATACGCTCCAGAGCCAGAAAGGGCGTTTATATGTCTTGATAATTGGCAGAACCAGCAGCAACTGATCGGCTGACCTCAGGGTTATAAACAAGTTTTTTAAAGGGTTGGGGTACTGGTCTCCTGCGTCTATAGACGATACTGTACTCAGTACTGTATCTATAGACTTCTGTACTTAATCTATCGACCCACTGACTGCACTGTGTCTGAGACTGTAGCTAAAAGTGTGAAGTGAGGGGTGAATTGAGGACGCCATGATTGGTCTTGAGGAGTCAGGACTTGAGGATAAAAGGACAGAAAAGTGAAGACGTAAATTGTGAACGTCCACAATGAGATGATGTATGACGATAAGAGCGCGCCTCACCACTTCACACGGGTGTGATTTTTTTTTTATATGACCTTTTGAATCCTTTTGGGGGGACATTAAATGTATGCCTATATGTTTTGACATGTGCTTGCATGCACGTGCGCCTGTGTTCGTATGTGCCCACGCATACTATGTGTGTGTGCGTGCATGTGTGCATATACTGTATATGCTTTCATATAGCTTTCATATAGCGTATGCATAGCATATGAGTGCAGTTCATTGGCTGCTATCGTGTTGTAAATGCATGTGTCCAGCTGAGTAATGTCCGACCACACGGACACGCGCGCACGCACGCACGCACGCACGCACACACACACATTCACACATACACACGCACACGCACGCACACACGCACACACGCGCGCACACACACACACACACACACACACACACACACACACACACACACACACACACACACACACACACACACACACACACACACACACACACACACACACACACACACACACACACACACACACACACACACACACACACACACAGAGAGAGCACTAAAAGCAGCATTAGCTAATGGACTGCTGGCGTCACTGGTCTACTCCTGTAATATTACTAAAGAGAGAGAGAGAACGGTTAAGTGAGGGAAGGAGAAAGAAAGAGGGCGAGTAAGTAGAGAGAGGGAAGCCGGAAGAATGATCACGAAAACGATGGAAAGGCCGAGGAGCAGTGGTGGAAAAAGAAAAGTAGCACATCTATAAGCTCACATCGTCGCTCACATTGTCGCATTGCATTACATGTTGCTCTTGTGCTATTTTTTGCAAATTATTTTAAAAATGTTTGAATGTGGTGTTCAATGTAAACTTTAACTCCCTTGCATACAGATATACGTGAGATGTTTATAAAATGGTAAAACTCCCAGTGCATACTTATGTAGCAGAGTGGCTCAGAGCCTCGAGCCTGTTGGCCTCAAAAGTCTAATATCTCCCCCAGTCCATAGGGATGCTCCTTTGGTTCTAGTGGTTAAGATGTTGGACTTTTACGCGGGTTAGACGGGTTCATGTGTTTGGTCCGACGGAGCATTGGTCCGAACGACAACCTACCTCAAACCCTTACCCTAACCCTATCCTCCCCCGGGGCAGCACACCTAAACCTAACCCCAACCCTCCCCCGACCCCCAGCGCACCTCGGACCAATGCTCCTTCGAACCAATGCTCTGTCGGATCATAGTATGCCTCCCGCGGGAGACCTGAGTTCAGATCATGGGTGTTACACATACATACATACATACATACATACATACATACCAACCTCAATCCTAGCCTTCTTCCCCAGCCACCTCAGCCTCTCTCTAGCGCAGGGACAGGGACGGACCTGGACGGGGCCCACACATTACCCTCTCCTCTAGGTCTTCCCTCCTCCAACTCTTCTTCTCCCACCATCCAGGCCATCGGCTCCTCTACCATTACAACACTACTCCCATTCATAACCACATTTTCACATACACTCCAACCACTACACCACAAATTTAAACAGAATTTCACCACCACACAACAATCCTACCCCCCATTACAAACACATTCAGTAATTTCAGCACTTAGAAGGAATAAGAACCTGGGTGACCTCCTTGTGCATTCCAAATTTTCCACTTTACCTCCCAAGCCCCCACAGCCTCATACACTCCATTTCAAACCCCGCAAATTCATCAACAACCCCCATAGTCACACTTCCTCCCCCATCACGGATCCCCTGTCTCTGACCACACCCAATATAGTCTACATCATCACCTGCACACAATGTCACAAACACTACATAGGAGAAACCGGACACACACTAGAAACACGCCTCAAACAACACTTATATCACATCCAACGAGCAGACATACACACAACTCTGTACACACACTTTCAATCCCATCCCTATCGCTAACCTCATCATTTCAGGTCTGGAATGTGGAGTCCGTTGGACCGGTGGACAGCGGAAACTCATGGAACACAGATGGATAAAAAAATTACAAACTGTAACACCCACTGGTCTTAATGAAAGAAGTTGATTTTTATCCCCTTCCTGTTCATTTTTATGTAAAATAAATAAATGGTATCCAGGCCTTGCTGTGAACTTTTACTCCTGTTTGGTTTTAGGTTGTTTTATTAATGTCCTTTTTTATATCCATTTTACCATTGGGTTTTAGAGTATGGTTTAGGTATGCGGTCTAGCTTAAACTTGGACTCAGGGGGGTGGACGCCTCTGCCTTGCATA
This sequence comes from Protomyctophum parallelum, assembly GCF_964188405.1. Lineage (NCBI taxonomy): Eukaryota > Metazoa > Chordata > Actinopteri > Myctophiformes > Myctophidae > Protomyctophum > Protomyctophum parallelum. Next base: position 19,044,726 of record NC_139714.1, read on the forward strand.
GTCCCCAGTGAATAGGCAGTTGGCCCTTCACTGGTAACCCTATTTTGGACTCATTTTAAATATATGAAGGTATTGCGGGCAGGGATTTTTACCAAAAAGCCCCCCCTTTTAAAATACATACACACATACATACCTACATACATACATTTCAGAAGTTTTAGCAGTTTTTAAGGACCCACTTTTAGGCCAGTGCACCAGAGCAAACTCTTGCCTTTTTTTAAACCCTACCCATTTTAACCAAATACATGCATACATACATACACACACACACACACACTGTGATGTTCATGGTAACAGACGGTTGACTCGTGTCAGAAAGAGGGTGCGGTTTCTCCTTTATTTGACGATAGGTTCTCAGATGGATAAGATGGTTTCCTCCCCATACATACAGGTGTACTGTGAGATAAACTGGTTTCCTCCCCATACATACAGGTGTACTGTGAGATAAAATGGTGTCCTCCCCATACATACAGGTGTACTGTGAGATAAAATGGTTTCCTCCCCATACATACAGGTGTACTGTGAGATAAGATGGTTTCCTCCCCATACATACAGGTGTACTGTGAGATAAACTGGTTTCCTCCCCATACATACAGGTGTACTGTGAGATAAACTGGTTTCCTCCCCATACATACAGGTGTACTGTGAGATGCTGACCGACGGGGGCTGGACGGTGTTCCAGAGGCGTGGCACCGGGGCAAAGGTTTCCTTCAACCAGAAATGGAAAGCTTATAAACATGGCTTCGGAAACCTGAGAAGTACGTATTGTTGTAACAAACTGCTCTTTTGTTCTTTTGTTCTCCTTTTGCTTTTTCCCTGAGCTGAAAACATGCACATGTACGCACTATATTTCTGTACTCTATTTTTGCTCTTTCTTGCACTTTTTATTCTATCCCTTTGTTGAGGGACTGTTTCTGCCTTTGTTTTCTGTGCTTGCTGTGTTTTGTTGTTTTTGAATGTTACGCTATCTATGCTTCTGCATTGTCTGAAGGAAGCCAAACGAAAATAAGTTTTACTCGTATGTACCTGACCTGTACGCAAGATGTAACAAGAAAGTACAACCTTGAACCACTGGTTTTTCCTGTGCCATCTTTCCCAGAGGACCACTGGCTGGGCCTGAGAAAGGTCTTCTCCCTGACCAAGAACAAGAGCAGACACTGGGTCATGAGAGTGGACCTGTGGGACCACGAGGGCGGCGGGGCCTTCGCAGAGTACAGCGACTTCAGACTGGGCAAGGAGAAGGAGGCCTTCAAGTTGCACGTTGGACCATACAGCGGAAATGCAGGTACAGTATAGCAAAATGGCTTCCCTCACATCACGTTCCAGACAGTGGCCTTGTGGTTAGAGTGTCTGCCCTGAACCAGTGTTGTTTTCGTCGACTAAAACTAAGAAGAAAAATGTTCGTCTACTACCTATTTTCACTGACAAAAACAAATGGAAACTAAATGAAAACTAAGCTACGATGACTAAAACTAAGACTAAATATACTGACAATTTTGTTGACAAATAAAAACTAGACTAAAATGTTAGGAAGGGACTAGACTAGTGGACAAGAGATCCAGTATAAGTCATTTTACACTTGGTTGCATGCTGAAAATAGCTGATCGGCTATTTTCAGCAAGTGTAAAAACACTCATTATGACGGCATCAAGACCCGCCAAAATACATTTTAGTTGACTAAATCAACTGCAGATTTAGTCGACTAAAATCTTGACATTTAGTCGACTAAAACTAGACTAACACTAAGACATTCCAGGTGACTAAAATGTGACTAAAACTAAATGAAGTTTCAGTCCAAAGACTATGACTAAACTAAAATAGAAATTTGCTGCCAAAAACAACACTGCCCTGAACCTGGGAGGTCGGGGGTTCGATCCCGGGTCATACTGTACCAAAGACTTGTAAAAATGGGATCCAGTGCCTCCCTGCTTGACACTCAGCATCAATGGGTTGGATTGGGGGGTCAAATCAACTAATCAAATGATTCCCGAGTGCGGCACGGCTGCTGCTCACCGTCACCACTCCAAGAGATGGGGTCAAATGCGGAGAACAAATTTCACTGCGGTAACGTGTGTGACAAATCGTACGACTTTGACTTCCTACCGTTTGTGTAAACGCCGTTGAGCGCGTGTTTACAATGTTTGTGTAGAGGAGATCTTGATAAAACAAGAAGGTGGCCGCACACGCCAATAGCCAGAGTGCCAATATTTTATTAGGACAGCAGGTAAGACAAAAATGAATCCAACGTTTTTGTAAACACAAACATTGAAGACCAAAGTGAAGACAGAAAAGAGAAAACGCAAATTGCGATAGGCCAGAATGAAATGTTTTGATGGTTTGATTGTCTGAGCACAGAATGTGATGTATATGTATGATGATAAGAGCTAGCACCCCTCACTTCAAACAGGTGTGATTTTTGCCACAATGGAAGAGCACAAAGACAACCTCCAACCACTGCAGATGGGCTTTATATTGCATGATGAACGTACCATATACAGATTGGTTCATATGAAAATGTATTCATTAAAATAAGGCTTGGATTGAAGCTTTACAGACCTCCTAATCCCCAAACCTTATCCTGTATACTGTACACAAATTATTGTGTTTTATCTTCTATTATAATTTTTTGTTACCAACTTTTTTTTTTTAACTTTTTTTTTTTAAAGAAACCCCTCAACAGACCCCCAGGTTCGCACAGACATTACAAGGAAATGAAAAAGAACATGACATATTTTATATTTTGTATTTTGATTCTCTCTGTTCCTTCACGTCAAAGGCGACGCCATCCGGGGCGCCTACGCCGGAATCGACCAGAACGGCTTCGGGTTCAGCACGGTCGACCGCGACAACGACGGCTGCGACCCGTGCATCTTCGGCGACATCGCCCAGAACGACTGCAGCGCGTCGGAGGGCGGCGGCTGGTGGTTCAGCCGCTGCGGTTCCGCCGCGCTCAACGGCGACTGGCACCCGGCCGGCGACCACATAGGCTGGGCGTCGGGCCTCCACTGGCTGACCTGGAAGCAGCCAGCTCCGTACTCTGCCCGCGCCACGCGCATGATGGTCAAGTCTGTCTGAGTATAGAGTATAGACGGACGCAGCAGTGGTGGCGGGGTGAAAGCAGCCCTCAACGGCTTCTGACAGAAATATAGGGTGCGAGGCTTCCCTCAGTTTGAGTGGCACCGAACCGATGGGGAGGCTTCCCTCCCCATCCCCTCCTCATATTTCTGTCAGAAACTTCTGAGGGCTGATTTGACCCTTGTGCCTGCAGGCAGTAGAAACACGCAAGGGAGAAGGTTCAAGTGTCGACCACACAGTGGCGGAAAGTAACCAAGTACATTTACTTAAGTACTGCACTTAAGTACAATTTTGAGGTATTTGTACTTTAGTTGAGTATGTCCTATATCCAGTACTGTTACTCCACTACATTTATTTGAAAACTTTAGTTACTATAGTTACTTTGTAGATTTGTATTATTATTACAAAACATATACATTAACCACTTTTTGGAATTCCGGACTTTTACTGCAACCATGTACAACTTTGTCAGATTTCAAATGGAAGGCATTGTATTGCGTTTTGGATGCATTAAAGGTATATTCAGTGATTTCACTTATTTTTTGTTTTGTTGTGATAATCCTCCCTACTATAGTGTGCTGACCATATAAGGAGTTCCTCCCTGTCCCAAATTAACCCCTGTGGTAAAAAAACCCTTTTTGTTTTTGGCTAGGTGGCCTAGCCTTCATCCAATCAGGATAGAGAGGGGCTTAAAGCGTCTGACCAACCCCTCTCTAACTTCATGTAACTCAGAAAGCGTCTGACCAACCAACCCCTCTCTAACTTCATGTAACTCAGAAAGCGTCTGACCAACCCCTCTCTAACTTCATGTAACTCAGAAAGCGTCTGACCAACCCCTCTCTAACTTCATGTAACTCAGAAAGCGTCTGACCAACCAACCCCTCTCTAACTTCATGTAACTCAGAAAGCGTCTGACTAACCCCTCTCTAACTTCATGTGTAACTCAGAAAGCGTCTGACCAACCCCTCTCTAACTTCATGTAACTCAGAAAGCGTCTGACCAACCCCTCTCTAACTTCATGTAACTCAGAAAGCGTCTGACTAACCCCTCTCTAACTTCATGTGTAACTCAGAAAGCGTCTGACCAACCCCTCTCTAACTTCATGTAACTCAGAAAGCGTCTGACCAACCCCTCTCTAACTTCATGTGTAACTCAGAAAGCGTCTGACCAACCCCTCTCTAACTTCATGTGTAACTCAGAAAGCGTCTGACCAACCAACCCCTCTCTAACTTCATGTAACTCAGAAAGCGTCTGACCAACCCCTCTCTAACTTCATGTAACTCAGAAAGCGTCTGACCAACCCCTCTCTAACTTCATGTAACTCAGAAAGCGTCTGACCAACCCCTCTCTAACTTGCCGTGTGTGTCTCATTTGACACTCGGGTTGTGTCCCGTCCAATGGCAACTGCACAGGGACCGAGCAACGGTTTCTGATAAGCAAATAGCCAGTGATATCTGTATGCACACACACACACACACACACACACACACACACACACACACACACACACACACACACACACACACACACACACACACACACACACACACACACACACACACACACACACACGCACCAGTGTAAGAGAGATAGTGTGTAAGAGAGATAAGTATATGCACAGACTGTGACAGAGACGGACAGGAAACACAATCTAAAAAAGAAAAGTGCATTGAACTATACAGCAGCACAAACTGTATACACGCCAGGAGGAGCTATACTTACACCTCGCTGAAGCCTTTAAAACCGGATGCACTGCTGCTTTAGACGTTGCCCGCAACAAGAAACAAGTTCTAACAGCAATGAATCATGTAAGAACACACAGTTATGTCATTGTCTCCACCAGGCCGAAGGCATGTGGGGAGAGTATGTTTTGCACTCCGTCCGTCCGTGTGTCCGTCCGTGTGTCCGTCCGTCCGTCCGTCCGTGTGTCCGTGAGCAGCTAATCTCGGCCACCGTTAACCCGGTCGATGCCAAATTTTGCACACACACTCCCTGGATGCCAACGATGAACCTCTGCCCCAAACTTTCCAGAACGGCCTGTTATAGCGCCACCAGGAGGCCGCTTTGTGCAAAACAAGTTTTTGCACACTACACCTACAGATTTTGTCCAAACATCACGCAAATTGGTACACAGTCTCTCTAGAGCCATTCAACGAAACAGGTCTTTCAGATTTCTCAGACTCCATCCTGATTGGTTAAGATTGGCTTCCAAAGTTCACAGGAGTGCTCAGTTTCAAACAAAATGCTGCAAATCATGAACACATCGCGTGATTTCCGTGAAATTGTGCACCCACATTCCCACTAGGCCGAGGACGAAATGCCACATGAACAATTTCAACTCAGCCTCAAGGTGGCGCTATAACTGGCCGAAAAGTGTTTTTACCTCTAACTGCACGGATATGTGGATAACTTTGTATGCCAACTCCCTAGAGGCCAAGGAAAAACCTTTGCTTGGAATTTTTCACATCTGCTCTTTATAGCGCCACCAGGAGGCCGACATATGTAAAACACATTTTCTATTATTACTCCTTCAGATTTTATCCAAATTTCACGCAAATCGGTATACACTATCTCCATAGTCATGTGATCAACACGGAGCGGCACCATTTCCCATCTTCCATCCTGATTGGCTAAGATTGGCTTCCAAAGCTCACACGATTCGTCCATTTCGAAAAAAGCCCACAAATCACAAACAGTGTGCAATTTCCCTTAAATTATACACGCACATTTTCACTAGGCCGAGGACGACATGCCACAATTTATTCCTCAAAATCAGCCTCACGGTGGCGCTATAACAGGCCAATTCCTGTTTTTAGCTATAACTGCATCGATCTGTATACAACTTATGTATGTACACATGGAAAAACATTGTACCTGCATCCCTCCAACACGAACCTCCGGCCCAAATCTTCCTCAACAGCCTGTTATAGCGCCACCATGAGGCCACAACCTGACCTGCCCTGGTGGAGACCTGTGCCGATTGGCACTTTGTCTAGTTTTAAGTTTGTTTTTTACTAGACCTGTACGTGCCCGGCTTCGGCCACCGGCCTACTTGAGAACGATGCAACTTGGGAACCTAGTAATACCCAATTTGTCGTAGCACCCGTTTTAACTGTCTGTCCGTGTCCATTTTGTGCCCATACTGTATATGGAGATCTCTGTATCTGTCTGTCTGTCTGCCTGTGCCTGAAGAGTGCAAACTGACTGTGTACTGGTTAAGTAATCAATTTGCAGGTGTGGGGTTGCCAAGGAATGGCAATGCGTCGGAATGCCGCTCTGTTCCCCTGGCACACACACACGGATAGGCCGAGCGGCCTTGTGACTTTGTAGTGACGCAATAGCGTTTCGGAATAGCGGTGTGTTTAACTGTCTTTACAAAAGTGGAGAAACCCCGCCATTCCGTTCAATGGAAGTCAATGGTCGGAATGGCGATGCGTCAGAATGCCGCTCTGTTCCCGGAATGGCCGATGGAGCTTTGCACGGTATGGACTGGTATGTGTAGCTCTATATACTCCCAGTCCCATGCGTGCAGCAACTTGTACACTGTAAATCCCTGGAACATGTGACGCGTTTAAACCTAAACACCATGTGTGTAATAATAAAATGCCAAGCGTTTATTAATGGTCATAAAATACAGTAGAACACAAGTTCACTCAAACACCTCACGAGAACACCTAGTGTTCAAATTCTAAACACCTATATGACTGACTTTGATTGTAAAAACTAAACATGTTTATGTGTTTAAAAAGTGTTACAGGGATTAAACATGTTCTTCTGTTTATAATCTAAACACTGTGACACGTTTAAAAAGTGTTACAAATATGTGTTTAAAACTGTTTATAACCTAAACGCTTGGGTTTAGTGTGTAGTAGGTCACGTGGAATTAGTGTCTTATATATTCACCGTTAAAGCTCTATTCTTCCTTAATTGTTTTGCTGTTGTTAACCCTCCATCGGCTTCACGGTCTATAACAATCTGATGGAGTACAATTAATTAATTAAGACACCATGGCTACATCATGTACTCCTGGTATTTATTGTTATTGAGTGCAAGAAGAAGTGCAAGAATTCACCCAAGCTATTTATAACTAGGAAACAACGTCAGAGACGCTGGTACGTGCGTGCGTGCGTGCACTGTGCAAAAGTGGATTACTAAACCGGACTATCTTCCCCACCAAGGCCCATGCAGGCTTAGATACTATAGTCTCTGCATGAAGTTATATTCCTGGTGCAGTCGTTGTTGCAGAGGGTTGGTTGGTTTTAGTCATTCATTCATGTTGACCCAAAAAGAAAAGTCTGAAGAAAACTGAAGGAAGACGCTTTAAACATTAAAAAACAATCATGACAATGCCTTTGAAGTTTGTACTATACTGAGTTGATCTGTAGCAGTGGTTCCCAAAGTCAAGTGGGGTCTGGGGACCCCTATAGGGTCCTTGGGGGAGTTCCAGGGGGTCCCCAGGCAAAATGTCAAACTGGGGGGCCCTTGAAATGAAAATAGTTGAAAATCATTGCTAGAGCCGTAAAAGTATTCTCTTATGGGGGGTCTGTGGGGCTAATGAGTATCATTTTGGGGGTCCTTGACAAGAAAGAGTTTGGGAACCACTGAGGTAGGACTTTCAAGATGTGGAGTAGACTAGAACTCTATATATCTCCAAAATGTTCAATAGCACTGATTTATGCTAAAAGAAAATCAAAAATGGAGTTATGAGGTTTCCTCCCCACAGCAACGATATGCCATGGTTCCCAAACGCTTTCTGTGACATCCATCAACATTTGTGTTAAACCACTTCCGTGTTGTTGTACTTGTAGATCTGCTATTTTTGAAAAATCGTGAAAATGTGCCTCAAATCTTTGAATATATATTGTTTCAGAGTTTCAGTTTTTAACTCAAATCTTTGCTTCTGCATGGGGGGTCCCTGGAACAGCATATTTTCAGACGGGGGTCGGTGGCATATTACATATAATTTGTGGGGTCCTCAACATTAAATATTGAGAACCACTAATATAGAAACATCCATCCCATCCCTTGTTATCCTATATGACAGCCCATGGCTCAGGGGGAGCCAGGGGACAGAATATGCTGCTGCTGTCAATTGTGTAGACTAGGCTACTATTTTGTTGTGAATTATATTATCTGTAGTTCTTGAGTGTTTTGCTGCAAAGTGCAAGTCAACATGTCTGTGCAAGTGGTGGTCAAAGTTCAAGATTATAAAGCGCAAGGTCAACTAAGTCCCAGGCATCTCTATAGCTTTGCCCTTCTTTGGCACGGTAGACCATTCATTCCTTCATTCCTTCATTCAGGCAATGTATTTATCACCGAAAGATGTGTACTGTTATACAAGCCAGTGAAGCTATAGTTGTGAATTTAAAAAATATATATTAATGTTAAATTAGGCCTATAGTTAAAACCTTATAGGCCTACCCAACGAATGATGGTGGATTTGCTACACCAACATTTGATTGGAATAATTTTATAGGCCTACAATTATGAAAAATAAATCATTAAAAAAACAAGTTGCTGCATGCATGGGACTGGGAGTATATATACCAGTCCATACTCTGTGTGTGTGTGTGCATGTGTGTCTGTGTGTGTCTGTGTGTGCATGCATGTGTGGGTGTGTGTGTGTGTGTGTGTGTGTGTGTGTGTGTGTGTGTGTGTGTGTGTGTGTGTGTGTGTGTGTGTGTGTGTGTATGTGTGTCTGTGTGCGTGCGTGCCTGCCAGTCCCCTCCCATTGTAGACCATTGTGTTTGAATCCGGAGCGGCGCAAACCGCAAAGTGAGAAACATGAACGTGTGTGCAGGGCCAGGCCGGCCGGGGGGCAGGAGGAGGAGGAGGAGGAAAGATTGAGAAGAAAGCAGAAGGAGGACTCGGGGAGGGGGGAAAAACAACGTCGCTCGCGGCTCTCATGCATTTAAATGTCTCCCTACCAAGAGAGAAGTCCGAAATCTCGCCCCCCGTCCGTCCGTCCGTCCCAAACATCGGGTAAAAGGAAAGGAGGTATTACCGAAAAGTGACGGATTCAATCCAGCCACTTTCTCTTTCGCCCAGAGACCGAAGAAGAAGCCTCGGATTGATCGATATTCGCGATCGGACTTTACGCGATCAGCTGATGTGGTGTAACTGGTGAGTTTCCTTTCCACTGTTGTGTAGGCCTACAAATACAAGATGATATGTGTACATGCACTTTAAAAAACGGTACGTACATGCCGATTTGCAGTTTAATGGCGTTTTCTTTGACACTATACGACGCGTGAGCGTGAGAATGATCGTCTGGGATGTGATCGTTCTGCATGGAGACACTTTTGACCAAAAAAATCTGATGAGACGTCGTTTTACTTTTTGACAAAAATCGACATCGATCATGATCATCTTTTTGTTTGTAGGCTAATCTAAATTGAATTTCACTGCCACTCCCAGCCCGTAAACATATGAATACTGTGACAACACTGACCCCTCCTGGCTGGTAGAATAACGGTATAATAATACTACAGAATCAGAATGCTTGATTGATTGAATTATATAACAGATAAACAGACAGTATGCAGAATGTGGGTACATTTCAAACGAAAGCACAAGTCAATACAAAAACTAACTTACTGCAGGACGACACCATAGCATATAATATTACACTTACATTACAACAGTAGCCCTCCAAGCAGAACCCAATGGTACTGAAGTTTCTGACATTTTGTTCGACCCAGTCCATGGGGTCCTGTTGCACTACTACCATGCCACATGGGACGCACCCATTTTAAAACATAAACAACATGTTTCGCGGCTCCCCGCGCTCTATGACGATATTATTCAGTGTGAGGCTTTCTGAATATGTGAAGTATAAGTATCCATACATGCCGCTGCGAATATCTCCTGTGGCGCGGAAGCCGTTAAGTATTTTTAATCTATGTTTGCCCGATTTGGAAGCTTGGATTAATCTCTTCCTTCCTTGTTTATTGACACCTCATTGTACCGCCTATCTGGCTAGCTAGTGGTGCTATAGCTATGACAGAGCAGATCAGAGGCAGGGACGTAGCCGCACAAGCCAACCGCACACCGGGAGGCGGTACAATAAACGGTAAACAAACAAGAAGAAATAAAGCGACCAAATCGGTCAAACAAAGATTAAAAATACTTAGCGGCTTCCGCGCCACAGGAGATATTCGCAGCGGGATGTATAGCTACTTAAAGTTCCCGAATTCAGAATAACTCAAGTAAAATAATGCCGTCACTTGGCGCAGATCGTATTTTAGAGAGAATTTCTACATCCGCGTCCAGGGATTTCCATACGAAAATACAGTAGTGAGCAGGGACCCAACATAAAACTCATCAAAATTTCAGAAAAGCTTTATGTAGGGTCCCGAAAGGGGCTAATTACAACAGGGTCCTTCATTTTCAATTTATCAGAACATTGAGACGTACAAATATACAAAACAGGAAAGGAAATCAACATACTGTAAGGAGGTAGCAAAGGGAAAAAACATACAGTAAAGGGGAAACGGGGGTATAGTTTCGAATTGCAGCCGTCCGTAGGTGCCCTTTGAGGAGGTTTTGAAGGAGTCAAGGGATTCACACATGGGTAACATTTGAAAGCATACATGTATTAAAAAAACAAAATCTACAACTGATAATATAGATATAGACTGCCTTGAATCGATGTGACCGGTCACATTTTGGTCAAAATATTTTTTTTGCACACAAGAGCTAAAATGACCATAACGTCTGGTTCCAATTGTACACTCTCAGAGTTATTCCTGGGAAATGTAACACTTAAAGTGCCAAAGGTTCCTGTTGCAGCTAATTGTGGGTGAGGCGCTGACTCATTTGAACATTGTGGAAGTTATCTGGCTTAATTGAGAGACAGGGTGACAGTTAGCCAGAGAAACCATGTAGGTGGAGGGCAGGCAGGGCACCAGCTGTGCCTATAGACTGGAGTCTGTTTTTAGAGCACAAAACGAAGGACATTGGACAATAACATCAAATATCCGACCATCCCCATGTTAGTATACAGAGGGTATAAAGATACAATTTTATATACATTGTGGGCTAATAATGAATACGAAAAATCACACCTGTGTGAAGTGAGGGGCGCTAATATATTAAAGTCTAACTCATGTTGATTAGTTGATGTTAAACAAACAGTGCAAACACAAACATTAAAACGCCATTACCAATAAAGAAACAATATGACGTAAATTACACATTATGAAGTACATTTTCCCTTCATTGTCAATGGCTTTTACAAAACAAACATTGAACTAAAGACAAACAATAATCCTGTGTATAGGGGGACACACAGAACAAACATTAAACTCTGTTCATTGTTAATGGCATTTAATGTTTGTGACTTTGTTGGTGACAAACACAGTTGGTTACTGTTGGTGTTTTAAGGAAGTGCCCCTCCAGCTGAATCAAGTTCCCTTCAGGGTGTTTGGTATAAAAAAACCTTTTGGAACGCACTTGCCCTCCTTGTGCAGAAACAGGAAACGGACACCATTGCTTGAGGGTGAGAGGTTGCAAGGGCTCCAAATTGTTGTGAAAGAAATGGCACATCACTTTGAAGAGGAGTCCGCCATTCGCATAACTTAAAAAAAAAAACTGTCCTTATTCACAGCCAGTGCTTTAAACATAATTATATGTAACACCAAAAACGTGTAGGCTGAAGCCAAGGCTTTATTGTGCATTGCCTACCCTATTTGAAGAGTAACTTTCTTAGTTACAAAACAAAACCACATAGAGCTTAGTTCAACAAAAATAAAATCAATATACCGGTAGGCATCAGCAGATTTTAGCATGAGATAACCATGCAGAAATATGCAATCATACCCAATGATCTGCATATTTTTGTACTAAGTCAGTGAATACTATCAGGCCTCCCATAATCAGATTAGACGTCAAAGTCATACGATTTGTGACCCATCTCTTGGAGCGGTGAGCCGCATCCAAGGAGCGGTGAGCTGCTGCCGTGCCGCGCTCAGGAATCATTTGATTAGTAGATTTAGCTAGGTCTAGCTGGTCCCTCACACTTTGACTTCAGCTGCAACTCGGTAACGAGCAGCAGCTGCCTGTCTGACTGGGGACCTCAGGCTGTGTACCAACTGCCACGTGAGGCTGTGCACAGGCACGTAAAAGGTGTCCTAATTAGGTGTTGGTCGTTAGAATCATATTTACAAGGTGTGGATACAACATACAAGCAGGCCGAAGAGACATTGTTTTCCAAATGTCGTGGCCAAACATAGCCAAAGCATTTCCGGGGGTCCCCAGCCAAAACACGTTGATAACCCCTGCACTAGAGCAGTGGTTTTCAACCCTTTTCATATCAAGGTCCATTATTTATTCTGCATTTGAGCCACGGAACCACCATTTGATGACATTTAGCCTCTCAGCCCCAAGACTTAGAATATTGTGTTGTGTAAGACTTTGTTCACAATTCCATGCTGTATTGATGTTGGTACCATAGGAAAGATAACAGGCAAACGTTGATCAAAATTACAATTATTTTACATTCTCTTAATTGTATAGACCTCTTGTAAATTAACTCATGCAAAGAAAAATGCAACTCTTGAGAGGGTGTACACTAGTACCTGTTCCTCTTTTCATGTGGATCTCACTTCCTTCCTTATAGGAATTTCCTTATTTGATGATGTCCTGTTTTTCCACAGAAGTGTATATTTATTTTTGTACGTCTTCAAATGTTCTGATGAATTGAAAATGGGGGACACTGATGTAAACAAGGTTCAAGGTTGTACTTTATTGTTACATAGTAAAACTTATTTTAGTTTGGCTTCCTTTACAGACAATGCAGCAGCATATAGACAGCATAACATTCAAACAACAAAACACAGCAAACAAAGGGATAGAATAACGAGTGCAAGAAAGAGCATTCAAAGAGTACACAATAAAATAAAACAAAATTGTAACATATAGCCTACTGTGCATGTTTTCCTTGTAGTAGCAAAAGTTAGGCAAACTTTATGTGAACAGCTTCACAGTAGGTTATGTTCCATGTATACGACACAATTTAGTTTGAGAAGGCAATTTGAGGTTATGTTCCGTATTTACAGCCATTTTAGTTTTAAAAGGTGCAATTACAGCCTGTAGTGCGGGGGCTAGCATGGGGGGGCTAGCGTGCGGGGGCTAGCGTTATCCTTTGCCCGGTTTCGCTCTGGTTCTTATCAGTCCGTTCTTCATGTATCTGATTGTTCCGGGAAAGAAGCTTTTTTGCAGTCTGTTTCCAGTGGCTTTAAGACTGTGAAAACGTTTTCCATGCGGCAGCATCTCAAACAAGCATCTCAAACAAGCATCTCAAACAAGCCTTAGAGCTTTTCATGGTTTCGTCATTTTATTTTCCGGCAACAGGATGCAACTGTCTTTTCCGTGCATGCGGTATGTGAGCGCATGGGGACGTGTACAGCACCGGTGGTCCTCAACCTTTTCAGGCCGCAACCCCCCAATAATAATCAGATTTGAACCCTGAACCCCGTCCCTGACAAGCACATGGAAGGTAGGAGGTGTAGTTTTGCTTGACACCGGTAGCACAGGGTAATACATATTGTGAAAATAGCAGATCTACAAGCTCACTGAACGACTCGCAAGGTCCGACAGTCATTAATTAGACCGACAACCTACCTCAAACCCTAACCTAACCATAACATGTTCGAGCACTAGTCCGACCGTTGTTCCCGCATGTCGGACTAATGCTCCGTCGGAATTACCATGGGATCCCCTCGCAACACAAGGCATTGTGAGCTTGTAGATACAGGGCTATTTAAAAAAAAGGGTTTTGGCCAATGTTTGACGTGTTTTAATAGTATAGAATTCAGACTATTACTGTGTAACTTTTAAGGGTGCAACAATTAATCGATGAATTAATTGTAATCAAATCGATTTTTCAATTAGTTGCCAACTAATTTGGTAATTGTAATCGAATCGGCAAACTAATTGCCATTAATTGTGGTGTTTATTTTCCACTTAACCATAGTTTATCCAGTGTTAAATGTAACTAAGCTAAAGAGGGACTGAGTCAGGAAAACACACAGTAAAATGCTCCGTTCTATTTTTAGTAACAAACTGTTGCATCTTTCACTCACACGCAGTTCTTCCGGTGATAAGATCAACCGTTCTTCCGGTGATAAGATCAGCATTAGGGGGAAGAGATGCTGTATCTCAGACAGAAGCTGTTGACTTCCTTTCCAACGTCGGCGTGGTCTTGTTCCTCTGCTTCAGAGGTCACCAATCGGTGTTGATTTCGTCGACTCAAAACTAAGACGAAAAATGTTCGTCGACTACCTTTTTTCCACTGACGAAAACGACATGGAAACGAAATGAAAACTAAGCTATACGATGACTAAAACTAAGACTAAAAATACTGACAATTTCGTCGATAAATAAAAACTAGACTAAAATGTTAGGAAAGGACTAGTGGACAAGAGATCCAGAGAACCAGAAGACGGAGCGCTCTCGCCATGTTCAGGTGTTAAATAGACGGATATCTGCTTCTTCATCACGCCATTTATGCAGTGGCTCAGGAGGTATAGAGCGTCTTGGAATTGGAAGGTTCTCGGTTTAATCGGCGGGCCGTGTGTCGAATTGTCCTTGAGCAAGACACTGAATCCCTACTGTGCCTGGTGAGCACTAGGTGAGAGAGAAGCCCAACACACACCGGCTCCGTCCGACGCGGCGGGACGCGTTGCCGCGCGGCGCCGCCTGGAAAATAGAACTGGTTCTATCGGCGCGTCAGGCGAGGCGTCAGCGCGCGTCGGACGCCGCCGGTGTGCGATAGGTTCATTGAAAATAATGGAGGCGGCTGTTTTGACGTGCGGCGGTCGCAGACGGTGTGTGATGGGCTAGAGAGAGAGAGAGAGAGGCATATACAAAAAGCTCAGTTAACAAAACATTCAGGACTTTCTTCTACTCCATTTGAAGTCAGCATATGAAATTGATACACAAACATCTGGAGGGCTAGATGAGTGTGACAGAAGTTTAATTATTTAATATACTTTAACTTTACATACTCTTAGGTTGCATTATGTAAAATGCAAATAGACAACAGTGACTTGTCTTTATTTAATTGCTCATACCTACAGTATGTCTCAATGTTTGTCCATGTTTCTTTGTGTTTGGTCACAATATCAGGGCGACTGTGAGTATCACACCATTACCATGGAAACAGGAGAATGTGAGGTGAAGAAGACTCATGGTGGTAAGAGGAAGGAGGTCGCCGATAGCCGGCCCATGTATGCAGCCATCTTCCTCTTCCTAGCTCTATCGGCTCTGATCTTCCTGCTGCGCAACATCAACATTCTGAAGGTGAGGAGGACCACAGGGTGCTGAGCTGAGAGCTTCCCTTTTTTAAGATATTTTTGCCATTCATTGATAGATCACAGTAGGTAGACTGCAGTAAGCGGGGAGAGATATCGACAAACAGCCAAGTTTGTCGGGATCGGGATTCGAACCCGCGGCACACTGCCAGACTGGATTACCAGCCACGGTGCCTGGACCACTGAGCCATGGTCCAGGCTGTGCTTCACTTTTTAAGCATTCTAAAGGCCTATTCATAGTACTCCAGTTTTAGGTGATAAGGTGACCACTGAAACGGTGCTTAGTGAAAACAGAGAGATGTGTTGGGGTGAGCGCTGAGTCTTTTACCACCGCGGCTCAGTGACGTCATGTTGTAGTTTTAGTATAAACAGAGAGATGTGTTGGGGTGAGTGGTGAGTCTTTTACCACCGCGGCTCAGTGACGTCATGTTGTAGTTTTAGTATAAACAGAGAGATGTGTTTGGGTGAGCGGTGAGTCTCTTACCACCGCGGCTCAGTGACGTCATGTTGTAGTTTTAGTATAAACAGAGAGATGTGTTTGGGTGAGCGGTGAGTCTCTTACCACTGCGGCTCAGTGACGTCATGTTGTAGTTTTAGTATAAACAGAGAGATGTGTTTGGGTGAGCGGTGAGTCTCTTACCACCGCGGCTCAGTGACGTCATGTTGTAGTTTTAGTATAAACAGAGAGATGTGTTTGGGTGAGCGGTGAGTCTCTTACCACTGCGGCTCAGTGACGTCATGTTGTAGTTTTAGTATAAACAGAGAGATGTGTTTGGGTGAGTGGTGAGTCTCTTACCACTGCGGCTCAGTGACGTCATGTTGTAGTTTTAGTATAAACAGAGAGATGTGTTTGGGTGAGCGGTGAGTTTCTTACCACCGCGGCTCAGTGATGTCATGTTGTAGTTTTAGTATTAAACAGAGAGATGTGTTGGGGTGAGCGGTGAGTCTCTTACCATCGCGGCTCAGTGACGTCATGTTGTAGTTTTAGTATAAACAGAGAGATGTGTTTGGGTGAGCGGTGAGTCTCTTACCACCGCGGCTCAGTGACGTCATGTTGTAGTTTTCGGTGGTCACCTTATCACCTCAAACTGGTGTATGAAGAGGCCTTAACCTTATCATCCCTATTCTCAGGCTAACGTTTTGCACCTACGAGCTCATAACGCGTCACGAGCAGGGTTGGGATTCGGAACCGGGACCATTTCAGACCCGGTTTCCGACATTGCAGATCCTGAGCCAGTTCCATCGTTTTTTTATTATTAACGGTTCCCCAAACGGTTCTCATCAGTCGTCATTTAGCTCCGCTGTGTCTGTGCATGCATGCAAGCAGAGCCAAGTTACCTACATGAGTGAGTAGATTAATCTTGTGACTCGTGTAGGCGTATTGATTTTGAGATGTTTCCTCAATGTGGACGACTGGACGTGCAACTGGTGCAAGTTGCAACAACCTTTGCAGGAAACTATGGCATCGCATTTATTGCACTTTGCGATGAGTGAGTGAGTGGGGCGGATACCACTGTTCTGTGCATTCAGCTAGCGGTCACCGCAGCGGAGCGAGTGTGGTTAACAGAGAGGGAAATGACTCTGAGGCCGAGCACGCAAAGTGCAATAAATGCAATGCCATTGTTTCCTGCAAAGGCTGTTGCAACTTGCACCAGTTGCACTTCCACATTGATGAAACAACTCAAAATGAATGCGCCTACACGAGTCACGAGATGAATCTAGACACATCGTGTTTGAGAGCCTGCGGAAAGCTGTGCCCCCACTCCACTAGTAACGTTAGAAAATAAAAACGACTAACTTCTACAGAGCTTTTTATTAGGCTTATTGTACAACTGTTGTTAATGGTGTTAATTTAGAACGCCAATGACTTTCTGTCTGAATCACGTTAAGTATAGAGCCATGAATTAAATAAAAATCTATTTGTCTGCACTTATTTTTACAACTTATAAGCAACTCAACTGCTTTTGATTTGGCTCTAAATTAATCACGCAACTGTTGAGAGCCCAGCCTTTAGGTGCATTTACATATACCTCCATAGATTGATTACTTTATAAACAGTTTGCAGAAAAAACCCAAGAAAAGCTTGTTTCCATTAGGGTAACTGGGGTCCTTCATATTAAATTAATCAGAACATTAAAGACACAACATTTGTCACCACAACAACATCATTATTGCAATGTGTACTGTATATTTAATATACAGTACAAATTGCAACAATGATAGTGTTGTGATGGGGTAGTGGTGAAGTTTAAATAATAGTGCCACCTCACAATTGTGAAGTGCAAATACAATAATTGAATTTGAGTTTATTAAGTACTTGGTTAGATTAGTTATAATATAAGCATAATATATGTCAGAAAAAAGGGGGAAAAATAATATTAGGAACCGGAACCGTTAAGAGGGATCCGGTAAGGATCCGGAACCGTTAAAATCCTAACAAATCCCAACCCTAGTCACGAGTATGTTTTTTGAGGGGCTAGCCTCCTACATTCAGTGTAGATTTAGTGTAGATCTTCGTCTTACACAAACACTAAATTCCCATTGACAATGAATGGAGAATTTTACATTATAGTGTCGGAGCAAGTTTTTTAGAGTAGGCCTATATCTGTTATTACAATATAACATTTACGATTGAGGTACACAACTGTTACACATTCATTTCCTTTCTCCTTTAAGTTAGCATCAGAATTAAAATTAAATTGTTATGGTTGCTTTTGTTAATATTTGTAACGTGGTCTCTTTTAACCCTCTGTCAGACCAGATTTAAAAGTCTCCCAACCTCCCAGGCCCCAGAATGTTCTCCTCCTCCTCCTCACCACGATAGCAGCCCCTGGAGCTGCCAGGGTCAGAAGCTATCGCCTGAGGATGCTCTGGAGGAACGCTCCTTAATAGAATCCATCCGCTGGCCTGAATCTCCACACTTTCCTAACACTCCTCACTTCAAGCAGACCAGTGACCCTGCACACAGCCACTTCACTATCCTCCCAGCAGAGGGAGCTGGAGAGTGGCATGTAGGGGACCGCCTGGAGGCTCTCATCCGAATGCATGACTTTCAGGGTCAGCCCAAGCTCTACGGGGGTGATTTCCTGCTCGCTCGGCTGCACGATCCATCTCTGGAGGCGGGCGTGGCGGGCCAGGTGGTGGACCACCTGAATGGGTCCTACTCTGCCGTTTTCCCTCTACTCTGGGAGGGCCGTGCGCAGGTGGAGGTGACGCTGGTCCATCCCAGTGAAGCCGTTGGTGTGCTGCGCAGACTGACCAGGGAACAGCCAGGCAGGGTGTTCTTCCAGAGTGGCTTCCGCTCAGGCTCGCTCTCCGAGAACACAGTTTGTAATGTTTGTCTGCCACCGAGCCAGGAAAGGACGCTTTGTAACTACACGAACCTCCACACGGGGGAGCCCTGGTACTGCTATAAGCCGAACGCGCTGAGCTGCGATGATCGCATCGACCATAAGAGGTGTGTCCATCACACGAACATTAGCAGTGAAGAGGCTCTGCTCTTTCAAAGGTGAACCCCATATAATTATGTTGTTGGTAAATGTACCTGGTTACTTTACTTTGCATTTGAACCACTTTTCTATTTACTTTGGGGGCCGCGGTGGCTCTGGGGTTGTGACCGGACGGGAACCGCAAGGTTCCCAGTTCGAACCCTGTGGGCTCCCCCAGAGTTATTGTCGAAGTGTCCTTGAGCAAGACTCTGAAGTAACCCCTATAATTGCTCCTGATGTGCAGCATGGTTTCCTCTGTTTTTCCTCTGCCCTGTTTTTAGGACTCGACTTCGGCAGGAATTTTCGAGCGAACATCCGAACCATTAGTTTCTAATTAATTTTAAAAATAACCTTCGAGCTCCGAACCGCTGAGTGCTTTTAACCAGGCTGCAATTCATAAAAAGATCCTATGGGTGGCGACATTGCATAGCCTATCAGTGAAATAAGGGTTAAGTTCACAACGTGTCCCCGGGAAGGATTTAAGCACCATTATGAATAACATCTAAATCTTATAAAAGCCTATATAAATGGTATATAAATCCAAAATAGTATTAATATTAAGACAAGATATTTCCAACAGTGGGATTTATTGCACAAGTCGTTTCTTATAAGAAATGCAAGCACAAGCAGCAACAGCGACGTAGAGTCTGTGGGGGCCACGGGGCCATGGCCCCCATGAAGAATCCTAGGGCCCCTTTCGGCCCCCATGAAGATTTTCGTGGACATTTTACATTTACATTACATATTTTCTGGGAATTCCGAACATTTTGGACCTCTCCGCCGGCAATCTGAGAATCCCATCGTCAAATATTCGGGAAAACAGCGCCTCCCCTGTTGTTCCTCAGGCAACAGTCTGTCTTGAGAGACACCGGCCGTCCAAGAGGTGTTAAAAAGTGCTAATCGGGTTTCTTTTGTAGTTGTTCTTGAGGCGTGACATAAAGGGCGCGTTCGGAAATACCACACCGGAGCACACTCGCCTATTGTGCGCTATTTCCGAACGCGCCCAATAACACTGATCAAGAATTCACCAAAGAGACCTAACCACAGACTAGTGAGACTACACACTGACTCGAGAAAAGACCCATATCGTCCAAAATAGGCTGATCAGTCGCTGTCTGTGTATAGGCTAATTCATTGGTAAAAGTATGCTAAAGAACTCATTTTTAGACCATTTGGGAAATAAATAAATAAATCCGCGGCGGCGGCCTCGCTTCGCTCGGCCGCGACAGTCCCCCCCCAACGCAATTCTGTAGCCTACCCAAAAACGCACCCGCCGCCAGCTATGATCTCTCTCTCTCTCTCTCTCTCTCTCCGTATCTCTCTATATCTCCCTCTCTCTCTCTCCCTCTCTCTCTCTCTCTCTCTCTCTCTCTCTCTCCCTCTCTCATAATAAAAATAATATAGTCCTGAAAGTCCTCACCTTGGCTTGGACATTGGCCTATAGAAGCTGCTTTAAAAGTACCAGCGAAAACAACTTATTTTTTTCCGCGCTGCGGCGGGGGGGGGGGTGCGGGGAGGCGGGGCTGCGGGGGGGGGGGGGGGGGGGGGGGCGGGCCCCCATGAGGATTGATCAAACTCTTCGGCTCTGAGCAGCAATGAATGCAGATTAATTAAAAACCATTAATTAAGATTTGAGTGCCAACCCTAACGAGCGAACGTTCGAACCCCCGAATGTTCGGGGACAGGCCAGCCTTAGTGTGTGTGTGTGTGTGTGTGTGTGTGTGTGTGTGTGAATGTAATGCACAATCTACATTATGTAAAGCGCCTTGGATAAAGGCACAATATAAATGCACCATTTACTTTTTGGCTGTGTGTTAACCTCTTAAGCCATATACAAATAACTATTCAGCTATGTTTTGTAAAATAAAAAAAGACAAAAAAATAAAAAAAATCCTTCCATTGATTTAGTTAATTTGCTATACCTAACACATTTCACTGTGCAAGATGTGAAATATCAATCGAGATGACACTTATTTGTTGCATTGTGTAAATTGAAACATTTATGTTTCTCTTCCACAGTAATGTCAACATCAAAATCCACATACGTGCTTCTGGGATTGACAGCATCAAAGTACAACCAAAGAAAAGTATTGATCACGACGTTGTGTTTATTGTGATGTTATAACAATATTATATTGCTATATGCTATAATTTCAAGAGTCTTCCCCACTACTGTCTCTGAAGTTGGTTTATCCATACTTTTAATTGGAATTTAATTTAATTTTAATCTGATTATTTTGTTCAGTTAAAGTAGCTATAAGCAATAATATGTCCAAATTTTAATTACCATTTCTTCTTCCTTTTTGGGGGGTATTCAGACAGCCAGCAATGGGTAGAACACTCGGGCCGCAATCTGCATTCAAAGATTTTCCTAGAAGCTTTGTCATTGGTCAATTTGCCTGTCTACTTACTAATTGGTTAGTCATTTAGACTGTTTTTTTTCCGACCAATGACAAAGCTTCTAGGAACATTTGACAACTTTTTCTTCTTCTTTCTAAATCATTATAATATGTAGTAGTCTGACTCTGAACACATTTTAGTGCATACAAAATGGAGTTGCAGATGATTGAGTCAGTGCAGTATCTCAGAATATTATATACAGTATATCTTATTAAAGCTGCTATAAGCAATAATATGTCAACATTTTAATGACCTTTTTATTTTATTTTTTTATTTGGTATTCAGACAGCCAGCAATGAGTAGAACGCTCCCAAATGAATTTAGTCTCTGTGACAAATCTAGTGGCCGCAATCTGCATTCAAAGATTTTCCTAAAAGCTTTGTCATTGGTCGATTTGCTTGTCTGCTTCCTGATTTGTTAGTCATTGCGACCAGGTTTATTTTTTCCGACCAATGACAATTGAAGCTTCTAGGAACCTCTTTGAATGCAGATTGCGTCTCCTAGATGTGTCAGATTGTTCAGGTCATTAAAATTTTAACTTATAGCAGCTTTAAGTTAACATGCGGTGACGAAAATGGATCCCTATATGTTGAAGTTATTATTTATTATATCATTTATTTTTTTAACCCATTTTGGGGCAGGAACCCCTTTTGGTGTTTTAAACATTGTTATAATTTAGCTATTGAAAAATAGCAGATCTACAAGCTCATAGTGCGCCACTCGGTGGCGCGCTATGAACTTGTATGAACTTGTAGGTCTGCTATTTTTGAAAAATCGTTAAAATGAGCCTCAAATCTATCCGAAAATTGTCATGATTTAGAAAACTTTTTTTTTTAAATTTCGACTGAATAAAACTGATTTACTTTGTCCAGACCAAGCAGAGCCTGATGTGGAGAGCAGCAGAGTGAAGCCCTCTGCTGGGCCCTCGGGGTATTACTACCAGGGTGTGTGGCGAGCGCTCACTGGCATCGACGTCGGCCACTTTGACGACACCTCTGCCATCAGTCAGTGTTTGAAGTACAAGATGGTCCATTTGTACGGTGACTCCACTGTCAGGCAGTGGTTTGAGTACCTCAAGAGCGCTTTACCAGGTATATAACCGCTTTTTACTCAAACTCAAAACTTTGACGTACATTTGTGATATATAAAATTTAAATGTATATTTTTGACACGGTGCAAGGTCGGTGTGGGAAATTCCCCCAAGACTCATTAAATAAGAGTTAAATTCTGAGTTAACCCATTCTGGGTGGGAACCCCTTTTGGTGATTTAAGCATTACGTTATTCTTTAGCTATTGAAAAATAGCAGACCTACAAGTTCATAGCGCGCCACCGAGTGGCGCGCTATGAACTTGTAGATGCCTAAATGCCTAAATGGGTTCAGTGGCCATTGACTGGTAAACACAGTTGACGGCAATGGTATTAATTATGGTTAACGCCTAAAAAAAAAAGTACACCCATGTTCACCTTCAGTTGCTTAACCTGTCAAAATGACATGGAGCAACTTAAAGGCGTTAAAGTTTTTGCCTTTCAATACAAATGCTCCTTCCGGCATAATGCCCACTATGAATAATTCTTTGTCTAACCCTAATTATGGTGATTCTTTTGTCCCCCCACCGACCGACCCGATGGATCGCAGAGCTGAAGGAGATCAATCTGAACGGGCCCCCGCACGTGGGGCCCTACATGGCCGTGGACAGCGGCCGCAACACCATGCTGACGTACCGCTGCCATGGGCCCCCGCTCAGCTTCACCGTGGTGCCCGTCAACGAGCTGCGCTACGTGGCCAACGAGCTGGAGGGCCTGGCGGGCGGCGCCGACACCGTGGTGGTCATCAGCGTGTGGGCCCACTTCGACCCCTTCCCCGTGGACGTGTACATCAAGCGCCTGCGGGGCATCCGGCAGGCGGTGGCGCGCCTCCTGCGGCGGGCGCCCGCCACGCTGGTGGTGGTGCGCAGCGCCAACCCGCGGGCCCTGGACCGCGAGATGAGCCTGACGTACAGCGACTGGTTCTCGTCGCAGCGGGACACGCTGCTCAAGGCCATGTTCCGGAGGCTGGAACCCGCCGGCGTGGTGCTGGTGGACGCCTGGGAGATGACGCTGGCGCACCGGCTGCCGCACGACATCCATCCGCCGCACGTCATCGTCAAGAACATGATCGATCTCGTGCTGTCCCACGTGTGCCCGCCGCCCCCGGACAAAAAAACAACATAGTTCAGACAGAGTACATTTTAAAGATTCTGTTCGATGATCTCTCGCTCTGCCAGGAGATCGTGCAATCCCGCGTGCGTGCGTGTGTGTGTGTGTGTGGGGGCGTGCGGCGTTCGCACGTGTGTTGCAGCTATGTTACTAGGCCGATCAGCGTCATATTTCTTGTGCACGCTGACAGCACGCCATATGCCTTGCTGAGACTAGCAGTACATAAGTGAGCTGCGAAACTCTTCCCCACCACGAGAACTCTTGTCTAAACCAGTGGTTCACGAACATTTTAATGTCAAGGACCCCCAAATTGACACTAATAAGCCCCACGGACCCCCATTTGAAAAGATATACCAAGGACCCCCATAAGAGAAGATTTCTACGGCTCTAGCAGTGATTCTCAACCCGTTTAATTTCAAGGACCCCCCCCAGTTTGACATGCATTAGTCTACGGTACGGAACGCTATTTAATGGCATTTCTATCTCTGAGACCCCCAATTTATATTGCACAATCAATGTTAATGGGTCCATTTGGTTCCATTTGGACACTTAGAGTTACAGAAATTTGGTTCCAAACTATGATTTAGCCGGGGACCCCCTGGAACTCCCTCAAGGACCCCTGGGGGTCCCCGGACCCCACTTTGGGAACCACTGGTCTAAACAGACAGAAATCAGCTCTCGTTTCCATGCCTTGATTAAGCCCAAAAACGGTTTAACCACCAGTGGTGGACAAAAGTACTCAAATGTTTTACTTAAGTACCCTGTAACAATTAAAAGTCCGGAATTCAAAATTTGTACTTGAGTGAAAGTCCAAAGGTACTGGCTTCAAAATGTACTTAAAGTACTCATTATGCGTAATGTCCAGTTTCAAGTTTTCAAATGTATGAAACTCTTTTGAAAATGGCACAGATCTGCAAACTCACAATGAACGCGTCGCATCGCAGACGCAACTGTAGTGGAGTACAAAAGTACAACATTGGATCTGAGAAAAGTATTGGAAATACTCATGTCAGATTGTACTTAAGTACAGTACAAGTAAAGTATAGTTACTTTCCAGCCCTCCTTCACTGTGTCACCGTCTTCCTTAATCTGAATGCTGCCGAATAGACTGTTTACACTGCTTTAAGTAGCGGATATACCACCTAGTTGGTTTTAGGTTAGGAGTTTTTTCTACATGTTTTATTGTAAATACAATTTTACAATCGGTCACAATTGTAAATGGTTTTGGATTGTCGTATGTTGTCTTCAGTGGGAGAACTGTGTATGTTTGTTGTGTTTTGTTTTCATGGGTGCCTGCCTGGTGAGCACGAGGACTCCACTCTTGTTATATCTTCCCTTGTTGTATGTCTGTCTACACAAATGCCAAAAAAAGTACATTTCCATCTGTTTTTTTTGTGTTCCTGCACCTGTGTCTCATCCGTATGTTACACACGAGTGACTATAAGCTTGTTTTAAAATAATTATATATATAGGCTTCTGTATGTAATGTCTGGCTTACCGCGGGGCACACTCATTATACAGTATAGAATTACGTGTATTTTGAGACTCACTCAGGAAATGATACCCTTTACACTAGTATAACAGAGTTGGAATGTTATGCTACTTGTTTAATTTATTTAATTTGTTCTCATGATATGTTTGTATATATTTTGTAACTCAGTCTTTTTAGTACCGCAGAAACGCCTGTTTGCTGTATATTTGTGATCATGTCAACATTGTCTGTGTGCCACGTGGGTGAATTTGTGAACGGCTGGATGTATATTGCCCATTTTCAGACCGCGGCCATGTTTCCATCAGAGTTTGGAAGCACTCGTTTTCAGTAAAGCAACGTCCTGCTGCCTCTTGCATTATTATAAACAGGTGGTACACAGGGCAGTTGAGTGATATCTAACGAGCGCTTCCAAACTCCAAAGCACTTAGAAAATGAATCACCTGCAAGGACACAAAGTAGCTCATAACATGTATAGCCTACAGTGGATTTTTATTAAACAAACACTTTGAGGATAGAAAGAGAATAATTCAAGCTTTCCATACAGCTGCAATATTGGTGAGTTTGACGTTGTTTAATACAATCAGATAGGACTTTTCTGTTTGGATGAAGTTGCGCCAGTAGGTAGCACCTTGCCATTAACTTATATGATAAGATGGCCGCGGTCTACTCTGCATATGGAGAATAGTTGTGCTGGTGACATCTGTTTGGGCGTGTAATCAAGATTATCGGGTTGATTGATAGGTTGCACCTTGTATGGGCATTGCTGCTTTTGTTATTCATTACATCTATTTTTTTCTGTTAAGTCTACACTTATGTGAAGTTATGTCAGTAGCACTGATGATAGTCAAGGACAGTCAAATGCTGTTTAATTCACTTTGTTGGTTTTTTTGAGTGGTGCACTGCGACCACTCCAAGGAACAGCAATGTCCCAACCTATGTCCCAACCTATGTGACTGTCCCGATGTTTAGAGAACCAATAGGGGGTGCTGTTGCACCACTCGCTTCAGACTGGTCTGATTTTATTATTGCACTTTTTGGTTGATTAAAGACAATATTTTTTGCATTGAGCTCAGAATACTGGCCTGTTTCTTTAGGCTTTCTAGTGGGGAATCTCCATGGCTGACTATACCTTGTACCTTAAATTATAAAATAGCCCTTATCCAGAATATCCATGGTTGGCCCTTTTCACTATCCTATTATACATTATATGAAGTAAACCAGTAGGCTCTCTAGTCTAGACTAATCCTCATTTTTCACATGCTGCATCACTTCTCCAACTGGACACACCCCCTCATCTAGACTGAGTGGCAAAACATTGAGCAGACTCCCAACACAACTCCATCACTTGCACCGGATTTTCATGACAGAAAGTAGCTCATGATAACATGTCTACGGTGGATTTTTATGACACAAAAACATTGCAGATAGAAGGAGGATAATTCAAGCTTTCCGTACAGCTGCAATATTGGTGAGTTTAATGTTGTTTAACACCATCAGATAGGACTTTTCTGTTTGGATGTATGGGCTGTCATAGCCCTGAAACATGACTGTCATGATGAATACTAGCCCCTCTCGGAACCCTCCATAAAGCTTTTCTGAAATTTGGATGTCGCTTTGTGTAGGGTCCCTGTCCATAACTATATTTTCGTATGGGAATTTTGGAACGCGGACATAAATATGCTCGCTAACATCGTATCTGCGGCGTTTGGCGGCTTTTTTTTGTTTGAGTTATTCTGAATTCGTGAACTATAAGTACCTATACATACCGCTGCAAATATCTCCTGTGGCGCGGAAGCCGTTAAGTATTTTTAATCTTTGTTTGACCGATTTGGTCGCTTTATTTCTTCTTGTTTGTTTACCGTTTATTGTACCGCCTCCCGGTGTGCGGTTGGCTTGTGCGGCTACGTCCCTGCCTCTGATCTGCTCTGTCATAGCTATAGCGCCACTAGCTAGCCAGATAGGCGGTACAATGAGGTGTCAATAAACAAGGAAGGAAGAGAAGAATCAAAGCGACCAAATCGGTCAAACAAATTAAAAATTCTTAACGGCTTCCGCGCCACAGGAGATATTCGCAGCGGCATGTATAGGTACTTATAGTTCACAGATTCAGAAGCCCTCAAAGGAAAAAAAGTCGTCAAAGAGCGCAGACAGGCCGTAAACACGGTGTTTATGTTTTATTTATGTCCGCGTACCAGGTGGCAGGGTACTGCTGCAACAGGACCCCATGGTCTGGGTCGTCAAAAATGCTGCTGCTTGGAGGGCTAGATGAATACGAGAGTCATGAACCTGTGAAGGGCTGTCAAGGCCCAGAAAGTAGTTTTTTTGCCACTCAGTGTGTGTTACCCCATATGTTTTAATACACCCCAAAATGACCCCTTCTTTACTCTTCAAAATTAAAATGTTTTCTTACCTTTTATGTCCTGGTCAGAAAATGTATAGGCTATAGGGCGGAGTGGTTATTGTATGTTTTATAATAATAATCAAAATCTACAACGTAACTAGTAACTATACATTTTCAAATAAATGTAGTGAAATAAAAGTGCAACATTTGGATCCGAGATGTAGTGGAGTAGAAGTGAAATTGGAAATAGTACAAATACCTCAACATTGCACTCAAGTACAGTAGGCTACTTAAGCAAATATACTTCGTTATTTCCACCACTGTGAGAGACATCACATTGTAATGTTTTTCTACTTTGTTTTCCTTATGCATGTTATCATTTATGATGCTGACTGTGTGTGAAATAGTATTTTCTCCTATTCACAAGAATGGTAATGGGCTCGGACAGTGATGAGTGACAGGTGACAGAGACTGATGTCGCCACCCACACAAGGTTACATAGGGAGGAAGTGACTCACGGGGAACAGGCCTAGGAATGAGTGTGTAGGCCTACACGGGAGAAGAGGAGCGCCAGGTAGGTATATAGCAGTCGGATTAATGAACGAAGTTTGATCGCGCTATATCTGCAGCCTTTAACAACAGAACTATATAGTGTCTGGACCGTCGGGGAATTAAGCAACCGCTTAATTGCCGCTGCCGTCGGGTGATCGGCGTTTGGATTGGAATCTGGTCGGTGGTTTTCTACCAACGGAGTTAGAACTAACTACAGACCGGTGAGATCGAACCCAAAGCTTTCTGTTGGAGTATAAACTTTAAGGGGTACTGATGTGTCTTTCTTACAGGTCTCTGTGGATTAATTTACCTAATTCCCTTGTTGAAGTTGCTGTTGAAATGAATAGGAGATCCAAGCAGGCACATTTCTAGCCCCCGATCGGGACCCTCCATAAAGCTTTTCTGACATTTTGATGAGTTTTATGTAGGGTCCCTGGTCATGACTATATTTTCGTATGGGAATTCCGGAACGCGGAAGTAAACATGCTCTCTAAGATTGAATCTGCGCCGTTTGACGGCCTTTTTTTGTTTGCGTTATTCTGAATTCGGGAACTTTAAGTATACATTCCGCTGCGAATGTCTCCTGTGGCGCGGAAGCCGTTAAGTATTTTTAATCTTTGTTTGACCGATTTGGTCGCTTTATTTCTTCTTGTTTGTTTACCGTTTATTGTACCGCCTCCCGGTGTGCGGTTGGCTTGTGCGGCTACGTCCCTGCCTCTGATCTGCTCTGTCATAGCTATAGCGCCGCACTAGCTAGCCAGATAGGCGGTACAATGAGGTGTCAATAAACAAGGAAGGAAGAGAAGAATCAAAGCGACCAAATCGGTCAAACAAAGATTAAAAATACTTAGCGGCTTCCGCGCCACAGGAGATATTCGCAGCTTCATGTATGGGTACTTATACTTCACATATTCAGAAACACTCACACGTCTTTCTCAAATCGTCAAAGAGCGCAGACAGGCCATAAACACGGTGTTTATGTTTTATGTAGTCTGCGTACCAGGTGGCATGGTACTGCTGCAACAGGACGCAATGCACTGGGTCGAACAAAATGTCAGAAACTTCAGTAGCATTGGGTTCTGCTTGGAGGGTAGCCCTCCAAGCAGAACCCAAATGCTACTGAAGTTTCTGACATTTGTTCGACCCAGTGCATTGGGTCCTGTTCCACGTCGTCCATGCCACCTGATTAAAACATTTACTGGCTCATGTTTACCGCCTCCCCGCGCTCTTTGACGATATTCTTCAGTATGAGGCTTTCTGAATATGTAAAGTATAAGTACCCATACATGCCGCTGCGAATATCTCCTGTGGCGCGGAAGCCGTTAAGTATTTTTAATATATGTTTGCCCGATTTGGAAGCTTGGATTCTTCTTTTCCTTCCTTGTTTATTGACACCTCATTGTACCGCCTATCTGGCTAGCTAGTGGCGCTATAGCTATGACACAGCAGATCAGAGGCAGGGACGTAGCCTCACAAGCCAACCGCACACCGGGAGGCGGTACAATAAACGGTAAACAAACAAGAAGAAATAAAGCGACCAAATCGGTCAAACAAAGATTAAAAATACTTAACGGCTTCCGCGCCACAGGAGATATTCGCAGCTGGATGTATAGCTACTTAAAGTTACCGAATTCAGAATAACTCAAGGAAAATAATGGCGTCACATGCCGCGGGTCCTATTTTAGAGAGAATCTCCACTTCCGCATATAGGAATTTCCATACGAAAATACAGTAGTGAGCAGGGACCCAACGTAAAACTCAACAAAATATCAGAAAAGTTTTACGTAGGGTCCCGAAAGGGGCTACTTGGAGGGCTGCCTAGCACATTTCCTTCTTTCCATTTATTGGTCAGCATTCATAGTTACAGGTTACAACTTAAGCATTCGTTCCATGGTTACAGCATATTGAGGCCTTCGTCCCAGGCGCGCCTATAGGTTCCCCTTGTCTCTCTGCTGTCTCTCACTCTCAGTTCTAACTGATTCTCTGTCACATTTTATACATCCCTAATCTGTGGGTGTCACTGTGTGTGTGTGTGTGTGTGTGTGTGTGTGTGTGTGTGTGTGTGTGTGTGTGTGTGTGTGTGTGTGTGTGTGTGTGTGTGTGTGTGTGTGTGTGTGTGTGTGCGGACTTTATTATTTATTTAATTCTACAAAGCGCGGTTTTGCACACTTGACTGTGGGCGGGTTGTTGATTGTTTTGTTTGTTTGTTTGTTGTAAACGTTGTGGCGCAGGACGCTACAGAGAGCGTCGGGACTTGTTTGGGGCGGGAGGGGTTTTGAAAGAGAATTGTTTGTTGATTTCAGTTTGTTTACCTGATTATTTCTTTATGGTAGGGAGAGCGACAGGGACAGACGCACTCTACCAAGTGCATTGATTTAATGTAGCCTACACCGGTTGGTTGATAATAGCTACACATTTGCTGCATCTCTATATAAATAATATAAACTATAATCCTACGATCCTGTTGTTTATTTTTCCTTAGTTAATAATTTGACACAAAGGGCGATTGTTACAATGTGATGTGAACGAAAACAGATATTTGAGAACACATGCATCACAGCTTCAAGAAAGCTGTACATAAACACATACACATTAAAATGCATTGTATTTATTTACCTCAGGAATTGTGTACATTTACTTATCCACATTGGAACACTGGTATACAAATAAAACATTTTAATTGTTGTATTGATAAGCATGAAGCATGAATGATATACCGTATGTCAGTTTTGACACGAGGAAGCAAGTTGCTACTAATTACTAGGTCATTTACTTTTGTAGCACAAGGTGGCAGCAGATGACAAAAAAGGGGGAAAAAAACTAATTCCATTTATGGTGAATTGTTACTGCCTGGTGATCAGAACAGTGTTGTTTTGGGCTTTCATTTAGTTGTAGTCACCTGGGAATGTCTTAGTGTTTTAGTCGACTAAACATAAGATTTTAGTCGACTAAATCTACGGTTGATTTAGTCGACTAAAATGTATTTTGGCGGGGCTTGATGACGTCGTAATGACATATTTCACACTTGCTGAAAATAGCCGATCTACAAGCTCACAACGCGTCGCAGCTTGTCCACTAGACACTTGTCCTTCCTATAACATTTTAGTCTAGTTTTTAATTCGTTGATGGATTCGTTGCAGTCTCATCTCTATACAGATAGGAGGCAGTAGTGAGCACCCTGTTGTAGGGCCAGGCCATGGAGAAGGTGACCACCATGCAGTCTCATCTCTACAGATAGGAGGCAGTAGTGAGCACCTTAACCCATTCTGAACGGGAACCCATTTTGGTGTTAGCATCATGTTGTGCTTTAGCTATTGAAAAATAGCAGATCTACAAGCTCATAGCGGTGGCGCGCTATGAGCTTGTAGATCTGCTATTTTTGAAGGTCAGAATGGGTTAATCAGACCAGTGTGTGTCCAGTGGAAACCTCGTATGAATCTGATCTCAGGTCAGAATGGGTTAAGCTGACCACCATGCAGTCTCATCTCTACAGATAGGAGGCAGTAGTGAGCACCCTGTAGGCCATGGAGAAGGTGACCACCATGCAGTCTCATCTCTACAGATAGGAGGCAGTAGTGAGCACCCTGTAGGCCATGGAGAAGGTGACCACCATGCAGTCTCATCTCTACAGATAGGAGGCAGTAGTGAGCACCCTGTAGGCCATGGAGAAGGTGACCACCATGCAGTCTCATCTCTACAGATAGGAGGCAGCAGTGAGCACCCTGTAGGCCATGGAGAAGGTGACCACCATGCAGTCTCATCTCTACAGATAGGAGGCAGTAGTGAGCACCCTGTAGGCCATGGAGAAGGTGACCACCATGCAGTCTCATCTCTACAGATAGGAGGCAGTAGTGAGCACCCTGTAGGCCATGGAGAAGGTGACCACCATGCAGTCTCATCTCTACAGATAGGAGGCAGTAGTGATCACCCTGTAGGCCATGGAGAAGGTGACCACCATGCAGTCTCATCTCTACAGATAGGAGGCAGTAGTGAGCACCCTGTAGGCCATGGAGAAGGTGACCACCATGCAGTCTCATCTCTACAGATAGGAGGCAGTAGTGAGCACCCTGTAGGCCATGGAGAAGGTGACCACCATGCAGTCTCATCTCTACAGATAGGAGGCAGCAGTGATCACCCTGTAGGCCATGGAGAAGGTGACCACCATGCAGTCTCATCTCTACAGATAGGAGGCAGCAGTGAGCACCCTGTAGGCCATGGAGAAGGTGACCACCATGCAGTCTCATCTCTACAGATAGGAGGCAGCAGTGATCACCCTGTAGGCCATGGAGAAGGTGACCACCATGCAGTCTCATCTCTACAGATAGGAGGCAGTAGTGAGCACCCTGTAGGCCATGGATAAGGTGACCACCATGCCGGTGATCCAGGTCAGGGCTCTGCTGGGCTGGTACGCCCACACGTACGCCACCGTGTGCAGGATCCGGGACGCCGCAAACACCCGGAAGTGGATCAGGGCCGTGGACAGCTCCGGACCGCTCAGAGAATACAGCAGACCAATCAGGACGAAGGGAATGATGTTCTCCAAATCATTCTGGTGGCACCTGGACACGAAAGAGTCCATGTCACGGGGGGGGAAATGGTACAAAAATGACATATCGTTATTGGCTTGTTGCGTTTGTTAAAGTGGAGCCCTGCTTCTATTAAATAGAATATATTAAATTAGCAAAGCTTTTTTTGAAATACAGTAACTCACTTTGTGTTTGCAATTACATTCCTTTGTGTACAGCATTTTGTAACTATATTTGAGAAGTGCTATACAAATGAAGTTTTCATTTTAGGCAATTTAGCAGACGCTCTCGACTTACAGTAATCAAGGTAAACATAATAATAATAATAATAATAATTATTATTATAAACACAACATCAACATTTGTTTCCCTGGCACAAAAGGGGGAACAAATGACACCAAAAACGAAATAAATAAATATTCGTATCAGTATCAGCTATCGGCTAAATTGTTATTTTAAACATCGTATCGGACGAGAATTCCCGTATCCGTGCATCTCTATAGAGCGTTGCAGTCCCGCCCACTTTCATGACGACGCCAGGCCCAGGAAATAGTTCCCAATGCATTTTAACAATAGACATTTCAAAAAGTATTTATTTAAAGACCTTATAAGCGTCGTACAAAGCCAACTCGAGTTGTGACAAATCATGACAACAAACATAATTATTTTGGACCAAACTAATAATTACAAAGAATAAACAATACATAAATAAACAACGAAAAATGTGTTGTAACCTGCAGTTTTTTTCTTCTTTCTAATTCTTTGTTTGGCCCAAAACATTGTGTTTATTGTCATGATGTGTCACAACTCCAGTTGGCTTTGTCCGCAGCGTAAACGTCACTGGAACTAAATATACATGGACCGCAAAAAAAGAAAAACATTATAAAAAATAAATTAAAATATGATAAAACTTTTATTTATTTATTCTAACCTTCTCACACGCTCCACATCTGGATCAATTTTCATCATCTTCTTTCTCTCCTCGGCGGGTTTATCCGCTACGTCTTCTAGGTTTAAAAAGGCCTGAATGGATGACAGCATAAAGTAGCATAATTATTTCCCTGCTTTGACTTATGTTATTCTAATTACATTATATATTATTATAGCATACAAGCAAAACAGATACTCAAATCGTTTTTGTCATAGAACCACACATAATCAATAAAGAATAATCCGGAGTTCATCAATAGCATAGATGGTACTCATCTGCTACTATACCATATAAATTATCTTACACTATTTCATTCATTATATTGTATGCTACTACCTGTATTTGCCTGTATCTCTTTCCCTGTCTATCTCTCTTCTATTCTCAATCAATTGAATTGATCTGTTCACAACACAGCCTCCGCCAGTTGCGCTGTTCTTTATGCCGTTCAGGCTATATGGAAAAGTGTCTACTAATGTCGTCTTTACAGTCTAGTAAATGTAGATGACAGCTCTGCAAGCTGATAAAATCACACCTGTGTGAACTGAGTGGTGCAACTCAACCCCCCCCAACCCCCCCACATCTCTCTCTCTCTCTCTCTCTCTCATATTAGCAGGCAACAGTGCAGCACTATCCCTCTCTCTGTTTCTGGCACAACAGCGCCCCTACTGGTACTCATTATACTGGTGCTCATTAACCAACACATAGACGGACACGTTCATTGCTGTTCCTTAGAGTGGTTGCACCACTCAAAAACCTTTTACCCCTTGTGAAAAAACTGTCTTACCCCTCGTGAAAAACACTGGTGAAAAACACTGTCTTACCCCTCGTGAAAAACACTGTCTTACCCCTCGTGAAAAACACTGTCTTACCCTCGTGAAAAACACTGTCTTACCCCTCGTGAAAAGCGGAAGAATATCGTCATCAATGACATCATCATCATCTTCAGGATGACGATGGTGGCGTAGGTACAGAACGCTAAGAACACCGGACTGTCCACCAAACTGTCCACCGGACTGTCCATCTGTAAATACAAAATAACGTCTGTCCATGTCAATACAAACTGTACCCCGTGCCCAGTGAGGGCGAGAAGCGACCTCGCCCTGAGGGCGAGAAGCGACCTCGCCCTCGCATGCACACATCCGCCTGGGTGACAGCTAGCAGACTGCTGGGCGAGCGCTTTATGGTGCTTTGGCATAAATATATGGAATGAATTCTGTACTGGCCATATATGGAGGGTGTCTTGAGTGTACAGGGGTTTGATGAGGTCAGATAAACATTATGGAATGTCAGAACAGGTCAGCTCCATATATGGAGATCTAAGGGTGGCAGTGGGGGCAGTGTCTTGAGTGTACAGGGTTTGATGAGGTAGGGCCAGGCCTTAATTTTCAGGCCTGTTTCGCGGCCTGCCGGGCACGGCTTTGGGGCTGGCCCGTCTAGAGTTTGAATGGACAGGTATCAGTCAAAAGGGAGACATCGAAGAGGAAGGATGGGTGGGGAGGATCAACATATGGAATGTCAGAATAGGTCAGCTCCATATATGGAGATCTTAAGGGTTTGAGGTTTGAGGTCAGATGTAGAGTTGCTGGCCGGCTCCATATATGCAGATCTAGGTGATGATCCTCCAGTCTTCTCCATGTATGGCTATCCAGGTTTTGATGAGGTCAGTGTCGTGATCTTCATATATGGAGACGGCCATATATGGTGCCGTGACGTGTCACAAGGCGTGATGTCAAGAAGCGTGACCATATATGGAGTCGTGACCATGATGTCACATCATGGCGCTCTGAAAATGCACACGGCCCACTCATGATGTGGCCGTCAGATGTGGTGGTCCACAACAGTGTTGTTTTTGGCAGCAAATTTCTATTTTAGTTTAGTCAAACTTTATTTAGTTTTAATCACATTTTAGTCACCTGGAATGTGTTAGTTTAGTTTTAGTCGACTAAATGTCATAAGATTTTAGTCGACTAAATCTACAGTCGACTAAAATGTATTTTGATGCCGTCGTAATGAGTGTTTTTACACTTGCTGAAAATAGCCGATCTACAAGCTCACAACACGTCTATTTTCAGCATGCAACCAAGTGTAACATGACTTATACTGGATCTCTTGTCCACTAGTCCCTTCCTAACATTTTAGTCTAGTTTTTATTTGTCGACAAAATTGTCAGTATATTTAGTCTTAGTTTTAGTCATCGTAGCTTAGTTTTCATTTAGTTTCCATTAATTTTCGTCAGTGAAAATACAGGTAGATACATGTAGGTAGTCGACGAACATTTCTCGTCTTAGTTTTAGTCGACGAAAACAACACTGGTCCACAAACACTACTTGGGAGATCCTGTGTCCTGGAGTGGCTTCTAACCTGGATGACATGACAGTGGTACGCACAGTGACTTGCATAAGAGTACAATTACAAAGTACTCGACTCCAGTGCGGTCAAACAACTAATTATATATACATACTCCTCCTGGTCAAATATTACTCAACTAGCACTTGACCTAGTAGTCGTCTTGACGACCATTCATGCATATAGGTTAAAATGTCATTTAGATGGCATTTAGTGGTCATTTAGAGTGGACCACTGTTTCCAAACAGTGGGTCACTTTATTTAGCGTTTCCCACATTTAGCTTTTATTTTAATTTGTTTTCCTAAAAAAGCTAAAATGTTCATGAATTCAAGACCAATTCAATGATTCCTTTCAGTAATCTCATGAGGAAATCTAACACGCCCTGCTTGTTGTTCTGCTATTTCCACTATAGTTTAGGTCCGTGGGGGCAAACGTCTAATCTCTCTTTTGGGTTTTGACCTGAAAAGTTTGGGAACCAGTGATTTAGAACAGATGCTATAGGTTAATTTGTTTACAGCCCATAGTTGTATAGTTTCAATGTACAGATTATTATTTTGATAGTATATTGTTGAGTCAACTAATGCTTCCCGAGCGCGGTGCACGCTGCGGCTCACCGATCCATGAGATGGGTCAAATGTGGAGAACAACTTTCACTGCGGTAACATGTGTGACTAATCATACGACCTATAATCAGCTATAGTGTATATTTTTGTCTTACACAAACATTAAATTCCCATTGACAATGAATGGATGATGTATGATGAAAAGAGTCCCCCCTCACAGTCTAAAATACTTACTACTTACTAAATACTATCAATATACTACTTTAGACAGATGCTATAGTTCATTGTCTATGCCTGATCCTACAGTGTGCACTACATACATTGCCTCTTGCTTACATTTACCTTGCTTTAGTGTAAGTCACTTTGGATGAGAGGAGATCTGCTAATCAAGTGCCTACATTGTAAATTAAATTGTATTGTAACTACAAGAGAAAGTTGCTCTGTCAAATTTGTACAAATCTTTGGTGTTCAAAAGAAAAAAATGACAAACGACATTTTCTTTTTCATATCAATGCTTTGCTGTATTCAGATTTAGACACCCCCCCCACCACCCCACCACCACCATGATGCATGACACCCCCAATATATTTTCCAGAAATCGTCAAATGATATCAACAATGGTAACTGATCTACAAGCTCACAACTCTTGACAGCTTTTAGCTATTGCAGATTTAGATTATATATTAAAACCCATTTTGGGCGGGAACCCCTTTTGGTGTTTCATTGTTATACTTTAGCTACTGAAAAATAGAAGATCGCCGAGTGGCGCGCTACGAGCTTGTAGGTCTGCTATTTTTGAAAAATCGAAGAACGACTGACATAGAAACATAGCTTTTTCAGAAAACTGTCAGGATGGAGAAGACATTTTTAGAATATGATCTCAGGTCAGAATGGGTTAACTCAGGCTTATGTGGTGTATGGGCATGATCTATCTTGCGTGCCAGGACAGCTATTAACCTAGTTTATACTAATGCTATTTGAAAATAGATCTACAAGCTTACATCACATCCTGATGATTAAGCAACCAAAACACATTTAAATCACAATTATTTGAGATAAGCACAGTTAGTTTATGCATACTTGTTATTATTGAAGGATATTCTCCAAAAAAATTGCAGAAATAGCTGATCTACAAGATTCCTGCTATTTGTAGTTTAATAAAAGATCATTAAATAGGCAGTTATATGTCAGTATAATTTCTTTGTATATTTCAGTTAGGGTATTTTGTCATATCTGAGCAAAAAATCATATAGGCCTAGTAATGTTCAATGCCAAAAAAACAACAATTGAATCGTACAATCGCAATTATTTGTATGACAATTAGCCTAATCATCAACTTGAATAATATCGTGTAATCGTGACAGCGCTATTTGATTCTACCTTGTCTTTCAGGTTGTCCATTCCTTCTCGATATAATCCACCAAATAATCCACTTGACAGTCAGTCCTACTTCCTTGTTGGTGACACAATTTCTAGAATGCCTGCACGGAAACAAGAGCCAACAGTCTCTCCGCCTCCCAACGTTAACCCCTGCAGGCCCAGACCGGCCCGCTACAACCAGCGCGCAGATAGCAGAAACTCTACCGCCCGCTCCGTCGAGGCACACACAAACAAACAAGCCCTAATACACTCACTCAGTGAGAGTAGGAACACTTCATGACCATAGGTGAGAGTAGGAACACTTCATGACCATAGGTGAGAGTAGGAACACTTCATGACCATAGGTGAGAGTAGGAACACTTCATGACCATAGGTGAGAGTAGGAGCACTTCATGACCATAGGTGAGAGTAGGAACACTTCATGACCATAGGTGAGAGTAGGAACACTTCATGACCATAGGTGAGAATAGGAACACTTCATGACCATATAGGTGAGAGTAGGAACACTTCATGACCATAGATGAGAGTAGGAACACTTCATGACCATAGGTGAGAGTAGGAACACTTCATGACCATATAGGTGAGAGTAGGAACACTTCATGACCATAGGTGAGAGTAGGAACACTTCATGACCATATAGGTGAAGGTGAGAGTAGGAACACTTCATGACCATAGGTGAGAGTAGGAACACTTCATGACCATAGGTGAGAGTAGGAGCGAAGCCCAGCTCTCTTTTTGTCAGTAGTTTAACCACGTTGTGTAGTTTAATCACTCGTGTAGTTTAACCACTTTAACCCATTCTGAACGGGCACCCATTTTGGTGTCAGCATCATGTTATGCTTTAGCTATTTAAAAATAGCAGATCTACAAGCTCATATCGCGCCACCGAGTGTCGCGATACGAGCTTGTAGGTCTGCTATTTTTGAAAAATCGAAGAGCGACTGACATTTCTAGAATCTGATCTCAGGTCAGAATGGGTTCATCAGACCAGTGTGTGTCCAGTGGAAACCTCGTATGAATCTGATCTCAGGTCAGAATGGGTTAACAAAAGGGTGGAAAAAGCACATCTTCAAGCTCACAACGTGCCGCTTTGCAAACTTTGGGCTTGTAGATTCACCATGTTGAAGTGTACCCGGCTTAAGTGATTAAAAACAATGAATGACTTTTAAAGCGAGCCATTTGTGGTGGAATGTGACCTGGTTACTATTAGCCTAACATTGGCAATGCACTATTATCAAAGTGCCCTGCAATTAATCAGACCAGTGTGTGTCCAGTGGAAACCTCGTATGAATCTGATCTCAGGTCAGAATGAAGGCACTGAATACCTCCAAGAATACATGAGGCCAGAATCCAATTTCTTAGGCTGACAACTATAGCTTTCTTTATGCTTTGAAGAATTCTGCATCACCTAGTGAAACTCTGTGGTGGAAAGTAACTCAGTACATTTACTTAAGCAATGTAGACCTACTCGAGTACAATTTTGAGGTATTTGTAGTTTACTTGAGTATTTCCAATTTCCAGTACACTACTCCACTACATCTCAGATCCAAAAATGTTGTACTTTTACTCCACTACACTTTTTTTACAAAACATACATTAACAATTTCAGCCTTACTTTGTATACATTTCAGCCACTTGAAAATAGCCGATCTACAAGCGTGTAGATCTTTTATTATAGTACATTTTGAATTCCGGACTTTTACTTTTACTATATTGAAGTATTTATACACTTTTATTTAAAACACATTTTGGGCGGGAACCCGTTTTGGTGTTAACATCATGTTATGCTTTAGCTATTGAAAAATAGCAGATCTACAAGCTCATAGCGCGCCACTCGGTGGCGCGCTATGAGCTTGTAGATCTGCTATTTTTTTTAATCGAAGAATGACTGACATAGCTTTTTCAGAAAACTGTCAGGATTTAGAAGACTTTTATAGAATCGTTCCCAGGTCAAAATGGATTAAGTGAAAACTTTGAGTACTTTTTTCCTGCACCACTATAGTGAAAGTGCTCCTTTCTCCCAGGGCGTGGGGGTGCACTGTATGCATGGCCTGGGCCGGATGGGCACCATGCTGGCCTGTTTCCTGGTGAGGACCAGAGCTCTGGACGGTCGGCGTGCTGTCGACGAGATCCG
Organism: Protomyctophum parallelum; assembly: GCF_964188405.1. Lineage (NCBI taxonomy): Eukaryota > Metazoa > Chordata > Actinopteri > Myctophiformes > Myctophidae > Protomyctophum > Protomyctophum parallelum. The sequence goes on from NC_139714.1 coordinate 19,084,466, forward strand.
GAGGCTCCGGCCGGGCTCCATCGAAACGGCAGAACAGGAGACATCCGTACACGACTTTTATCAGCGTCACTTACAGGTGCCTGCAGGGAAAAACACAGTTTAACGACCCATTCAGGACGAGAAGCCCTTTTGGTGTTTTTAAGCATTATGTTATACTTTAGCTGTTGAAAAATAGCAGATCTACAAGCTCATATCCATGGACGATTAAATTGAAAATAGGCCCTGTGCAGAAAATCGCAACGCCATCACCGTGTCTTTTTTGAGTGGTGCAACCACTCCAAGGAACAGCAATGTCCGTGTCCGCCTAACTATGTGACGTTAACCCACCTATGTGACTGTGAGCACGAGTATGACTATTAGCACCAGTAGGGGCGCTGTTGTGCCAGAAACAGAGAGAGAGAGAGAGAGAGAGAGAGTGCTGCACTGTTGCCTGCTAATGAGAGAGAGAGAACGGGGGGGGATGTGATTTTTTTAAACGTTTAAACGTTCGGCACAGGTTTTTCAACTGCCCCTAGCAGGCTAACGGTAAGGCAGATGAGAATTTAAGTGGATGCATTGGCTGCAGCCCAAAGTGAAATTTACTCCGGAATCTAGTTTATTACAGTCTGACCTTCCTAGCCTGTGTTATTATAGAAAAACGGGCGGCACGGTGGCACAGTCTGACCTTCCTAGCCTTGTTATGATAGAAAAACGGGCGGCACGGTGGCACAGACGGTAGTGCTGTCGCCTCACAGCTAGCTTGGCTCAGGGCCCCTGCTGTGCACGTCTACACTTGGCACAAACCATAATTCGTCCATGATGCTCATAGCGTGGCACCAAGTATTGCGCTACGAGCTTGTAGATCTGCTATTTTTGAAGATTTGTGAAAAAGGGGGGGGGGGGGGGGGGTGTCCCTGCAGGAACAACATATGTTCAGATGGGGGTCGGCGGGGGGTCCTTGACATGAAATAGTTTGAAAACCACTGATATAGAAACATAGCTTTTTCAGAAAACTGTCTTGATTTAGAAGACATTTTGTAGAATCTGGTCTCAGTCATTCATGTGATTGGAAAGTTGTATTTATATTTTATCTTTTACAAAAAAAAGTGCCACATTATCTTTTGTCATCCAATCACAGCCAAGAGTTCAGTTTTGTGTCGTCCAAATATCTTAAAAGTGTGTTATAACAAAATGTAATCAATCCAATAAGTAATGCATGCTGATGTTAAAGTCATATGAAGAGGAATCAACTAAACACGGAATCTATGTGACTACATAGACATGAAGTGATTGTGAAAATATTAAAAACAGTTTACATGAAAGGTAGAAAGAATGTCTTGTAGAAGCTTGATTATTCTAAAATGTAACAATCGCACACAAGAAACGCGTTGATTTGTATCATAAACGCCTTATAGTTCTGTCTGACTTTTATCTGCATTTTCTGCAATTGCTGTTATTAATAAGAGCTTTTAATACTGAGGTGAAATTACAGAATTAAATGAAGAATTATTCACCAAGGTTGGCAATATTGTTGTTGCTTGATAAAATTCAATAGTGTCTTTCTCTATGAACTGGTCTATAGAGCAGTCAGTGGTTTCCAAACTTTTTCATGTCAAGGATCCCCAAATTGACACTAATTAGCCTGTGGACCCCAAATGTCCCCAAATGTCTTTGAAAATATATGCCATAAGAGAAGATTTTTAGCAGTGATTCTCAACCCGTTTAATTTCAAGGACCCCCAGTTTGACATGCATTACGCTATGGACATAGGCGGAGCTTGAACTAGACGCCAGGGGGTGCGACAGCTTGGCGAGCGACCAGCGATACAATGCCCTAACCCTTAAAAAAATTGTTATTTAGGTAGTACAGCAGCACACTACTACCTGCTGTACTAATGAAACCCTGTAGTGCTGTGTGTGTGTGTGTGTGTGTGTGTGTGTGTGTGTGTGTGTGTGTGTGTGTGTGTGTGTGTGTGTGTGTGTGTGTGTGTGTGTGTGTGTGTGTGTGTGTGTGTGTGTGTGTGTGTGTGTGTGTTCACAGGGTTTCATTTTTTTTGCTGCACGCCTGAAACGTGACCCGACATTACGGAGGCACCGTCATAACTCTGAGCAACAATTGGGATGTTTTTTAAACCACCCATCTCCAGTCCTGTGTTTATAGCGTCCACTATAGCAGCTGCACCACGAGATGCTGAGCAATCAATAAAACACAGAAAACGCTCCTTGATTTCAAGCTGCTCAACGTATCTTAAACAAATTGACAATTGTTCCGTTTTAGAGGACCTGGCCTCGTCTGCCATAATACTGAAGAAACCAGTATCCTGTAATGGGGACCGTACCCAAGTTCCCTCAGGCCTATGTTCCCTCAGCCCTATGTTCCCTCAGGCCTATGTTCCCTCAGCCCTATATGCCCCCTGTAAGGCATCAATTATACTATAATGCTAACCATACAGTAGTTCACCCTGCAGCAACAGAACACATTACAGATACCAAGTTACAGCAATGACACTACTGCATGGGGTCTAGTCTATCTACTTTGTTATAGCAAATGCTCCACAACAACACAGTGAAACAGTGAACAGTGAAACATTGCTTTTAAATCCTGACATGCATGAGTAGAGTACACGCCTTAATGAACTGACACCAACTATTTAAGCTACGTTGACAAACAAAACTAGTTTAGCCTGTAGAACTTCCTGTCTCCTCATGTCCCCAAGTAACACTGTCCTCTGAAAGGCCATCTGCAAAAATTCACCATTCACCTTTGCAGCTAAGGGTCCCTTTCTCGGACTGCAACTGTACTTACTGTATAAGACCCATTTATTGAAATCCCAAACATGGAATATACTTGGACCATGCATTATGCCACATATAATGCCTGTCTCAGGACGGCCACCTGCCAGTATACAGTGGATAACTTCCCAGTCTTGCTGGGTAAGTTAGTTGGGTAACTATATATCTAACTACTTTAACCCTGACATCCTGATTTTGGGCATGTCATTATAGGCTAAGAAGAAAGGACAATTGCTGATCTACAAGGTCACAACATGCCGTAATGTGTTTGAAAATAAGTTTTGATAAGTGACTTATTTTAAAATGTGTAGCGCAGTGGAATAGAGTAGACAATATATGACACGTCAAGAGTCTATTAGTACTGTAGGCTATACATTTGTGTTCTGGTCATTTGTTTTGCATGTCCGTGGCAAAAATAAAACATTAATGCAAATGTCGATCACATGCACAAGCTGGCATAGTGATGCCCCCGGGTGCAGATAGCTGCTGTACTATCATGGTTATTGGTGGTGAAGGCAATACTAATAATGTTAGTCTGGATATATCAAATCCTGTGTTGAGGATTACACAAGAATAGCATGCACGTTATGAACAAAATAACACCCAAACCAGACAATTAATTAAAACGTTTCATAATTACAGTCTGCTTGAGGTGTATAATGCCGCTTTAAACAAAATAGCAGACAGTGGCACTGGTACATATCTGAACTAATCTTCTCCTTTAGCACACTCTCACATTAGCACATACCAATCGTTGCATAGAAGCAGCATGGTTTTGTTATGTGGACACACCCATGGTACTGTGCCAAGAGAACTCACAAATCAAGATAAACGCACGCACACGCAGTCAAGTTGTCTACCGATGTTATCTCAAACCCTCACCCTAACCTAACTTCCCACGGGACAGCACACCTAAACCTAACCTAACCCTTAACGCACCCCTCACCAACCTTAATCCGGTCGTCTTAACGCACCCCACACCAACCTTATGTCTAACCAAAGGATGCCTTCCGAGCCACTTCCAATGTGATTGAACTATCTGGGGCTGACATATTAGCCCCAATGTTGAGTAAATCAACAAAGGTGTTGCAGCACCAGGAGAGTGTGACCCAACTTGATGTGTTTTAAGAGTCTGTTTAATTATTTAATAATTTCGTTTTATGAAGGTTTACAATTAATACTGTGAATTAATTACACTAGCAAAGTGTAACATGCAGTGAGGACGGAACGTTTGTTCTCTGGGGTCCCAATATAAGGAGTGCAGCTTCCGGTTCCCCTCAGTTACATTCTGGAAAGAAAAGCAACACTCATTGCTCCGTCTTTATCCCTGTTTATTCAGGTTCAGTTTTATTAATGAGGTACTCAGCAGCCCTGAGACCCGTAACAGAGGCTTGTCATATCAGCTGTCAATCAATCAACTCAATGAAGGCCAATGGAAGACGATTTATTGGGCTGTAAAACAATATGCCCATTTTGACCTATTTGTTTTCCTCGCAAATATTTTATGCTGCTGCTTTAGATTCTACCAGCAGAGGCCCACAGCAGAGCATACCCTGCTCTACGCAGGGTATGGCAGCATCCTGGGTCCTAAGGCCTTCAGGAGGCTGAAACCCTGTATTGGCATAAGCCAGCTGGATGGCCTCCTGCACAATACACCGGGAAAGCCATACTTTAGTAATATGGGTTTCCTTTAGCTCTGGTACCCCATGTCACAAATCCTGAAGGGAGATGTCTTGGTCATGTCATGTACAGTCTGAATATTTCATATCTTTTGTCAGGTGTGCGCTGTGAACAACAAGTCTGACTCAGCGTTTTTACACATTACCACATTTAACCAGACAAGGAAGGTAAAAAAAATATATATACAAGGAACAAGGAACTGAAAAATTATACTCTGGGAAATCGAAACAATAAAGTTCCGTGAGTGCTGGTATTGTCTTGTTTAACAGGTTCTTCCTAGACCGTGCACCCGATGAAAGACATTAAGATTAATTGCTGTCGTGCCTGCTTCCTTGATGCGTGGTGAGACGAGAAAAAAGGACGAGACGAGAAAAAAAGACGAGACGAGCTGTTTTGGGGGGAAATAGTACCATCTAATGGCAATTTCATTGGGAAAAAAATGCTGTCTGTATTAGGCCTACTCTTATTACACTATTATACTTATTACACTATTACACTAATATACTTATTACACTATTACATTTATTACACTTGCACTTATCGGATTGAGGGAACATAGGGTCTGTTTTTAAATGGGAGAACATACTAGGCCTATGTTCATAGTGAGGGAACATAGGGCTGAGGAACATAGGCATGACCCCCTGTAGGGATTCTGCAATATCTGCATAAACCAAGTTTGCACAGATATCAATTATTTCGTTCTGGAAATTTGGGGATGTTGAATTAAAATTATTTGACTGCATGCTTTCATATCCAGTATCATATTTAGAGAAGAATCTCAAGAAAATTGCCCCGTGTTTGTGAATCTATCCCCTCCCTGTGTCCACGGAAAGTCAATCCAAGTTTAGACAATAGCCTAATAATATCAACAACTTTGGACAGATACAACCTGTTCTTCTCTACAGTAGCTTTGTGACTTTCTGAAAGTTTAGCTGCAATAGAGCCTGAAGAGTGAAGATGCACTCTTTTTAAAGTGATCATGCAACTCTATGGGCATCGGATATCGCATGTTTGTCCAGTTTCGAGCCCAGTCTACTCCAGGCACTCACGCCGGTATTACGAAATTAGTCCATGTTGCTGTCATTCTGGAAGTGTCGGCAGGCAAAACAAAACACTGCATCCTTTAAAACGGAATATTCCATCCACGCATGCTTCTCGTAATAGAAGGTGGGAAATTAACGTTTGTTTTTTCCTATTAACGTTGTGGGGAATTGCTGTAAGACAGCCGTGTTTTTCCCCAAGATCACCATCCACCACCTCCACTGATGGAGGTGGGGGGCGGCGGGTTTGTTGTGTCCAAACTGCCCGGACACGGTGGTTGTGACTGCTTTGCTGGGGCAGGCGGGGTGATAAAATAATGTGACATGATGACTACTATAAAATGAATGTATTGTAAAACAAAACATAATAGAATTCAGATTTGTTTCTCACAATTATTATAATTTTATTAAAATAAAAATAATCTTGTTTTTTTTTACTTAAAAAAAAAAGAAGCAATTTCACCCCGGCCACCAGGGGGTGCAATGCAACCCCTGAACCCCCCCAAGCTCCGCCCATGGCTATGGACCCCCCATTAAAAAAAAGAAAAAAATCTATCTCTGCGACCCCCAATTTATATTGTAAAACCAAATGGACCCGTTACACTCTCAGAGTTACATTCCCACAAGGGTCCATTTGGTTCCTAACTATCATTTTAGCTGGGGCCCCCCTGGAACTCCCTCAAGGACACCTGGGGGTCCCCAGACCCCACTTTGGGAACCACTGCTGTAGAGTATGAACATGCATCACTTCTCCAACGGGACACTCCCCCTCATCTAGACTGAGGCCCAATCCCAATTGCCTCCCTCAAGCCCTGAGCCCTGGACCCTCATTGACTTTAATGACGTCAGCTGTAAGTGCTTGAGGGTGAGAGGCTGCAAGGGCTCCAAATTGTTGTGAAAGAAATGGGACAGCACTTTGAAGATGAGTCCGCCATTCATGACACTTTGCATCACTTTATAAAAGCTGTCCTTATTCACAGCCAGTGCCTACCTACATGCTTGGCCTATTTATACATGTCTATCACGCCTATTTTAGTATTTAAGCTGATCGTTTTATTATTAGTTTCATAAATACACTTTCCTGTGTGATATGGGTTGTAATATTCATATATAATAATATTCATTATAAATTTAATTTCCATATTATTTTACTTTGCTCATTAGTCATTTCTCATCATGTTTCCCTTATTATTATTATTAAATACTGTATATAGCCTATATCCTTCCATTCCGTCTCCTTTTGAGAACAGTGAGAAAGCACTATTGTGTTTGTTGACATTGGGATTGGGCCTGAGTAGACAGAGTTTGGAAGCACTCGTTGAAAATCACTCAGCGGTCCTGCGTACCACCTGTTTCTAAATGTCACATAATGCAGGAGGCAGCAGCATGCTGCGTTGTTGAAAACGAGCGCTTCCAAACTCTGACACTATAATCACCTGCATGGAATGTCTTGACAGGAAGCTCATAACATAATATGTCTATGGTGGATTCTTACAAAACAAAAACTTTGCAGATTGAAAGAGGATAATTCAAGCTTTCCCTACAGCTGCAATGTTGGTGAGTGCTGCGCTATGAGCTTGTATATCTGGCTCTGCTATTTTTTTAAAGTAGTGAAAATGTGTGCAATTCTTGGAATATATATTCTTTCACAGCAAACGTTTTTAACTCGTATCTTTGCTTCTGGGGGGCATCCCTGGAACAACACATTTACATAGACCTATAATTTTTGTGGTCCTTCACATGAAATAGTTTGAGAACCACTCGTATAGAAACATCCGGTTTTTCAGAAAACTGGATCAGTGTTTCCTTTGGAAGAGGTGTGTAGAATCTGGTGGTCTTTGTCCTAAATGGGTTAACGCAGACCCCTGAATAGACATTGTGTCATTGGGACAGCATGTTATCCTCGACTGTAATGTTAACCAGTAATGTTTACAGAAATTCCAATGAAGGCAATAGATCTTCTTAGCTGTTGTTTCTGAAAACAAACCCTTTGTCAAGTCCCACCCGTGGTTGTGCCCCTCTTCGCACCCATTGGTTGCCGTTTCGTGGTTGGACAAAAATCCCCTCCCTCTCTCCGTCCACTACCATTGAAATAACATGTTTTTCGGTTGCTTCACATTGATATTCTGTGAACTCAATTCTTATTTTAAACATGGTGTCAGTAAAAAGGAACATCACAGATGCAGCATGGTGACTGGGCATGTTTGTTTGGTTTTATTTGTTTGTTAAAAAGATGTTTTAGCAAATTCAACCTAAACAAGGCGGAACGAGGCAGAAAGACCCTGCTGGTCAGGGAATCAGAAGGCTGACAAAGGGCAGTGGTTGTGGTACTAGTGACTTCACTCTAAAGTTCACACCCACAGAGCCAATATTTATTACCCACTATTACAATCCATTTTCCTGACTTAAGTTCTAATCCCAACCAATACACCCCCAATATATGCATTACTCAATATTTTATACATCTATATTCACATATGTACATCCCCACACATTTCTGTAGTTTTTATAAATTCTAATCCCAACCATTGAAAACAAAATCAGAATCACTAAATAGATTTCAACTTAACAGTTCGGCCACAAGGGGGGGCCGTGGCACTGGCCAAATACCATAAACTCAGTATTAAAACCCATTTTGGGCGGGAACCCCTTTTGGTGTTGGCATCATGTTGTGCTTTAGCTATTGAAAAATAGCAGATCTACAAGCTCATAGCGTGCCACCAAGTGGCGCGCTACGAGCTTGTAGCTTTTTTTTACTACCTTAGTAGCAGCTACTCTTCCTGGGGTCCACACATAAAATACATTACAATTACATCATATGAAATACATTTTACAAGACTGTAAGAAAAACAGTTAAAAAAATTAAATACAACTAAATATAAAACAAGTGATTTAATAAATATAACATCGCAACCATGAATAAAATTTCAGTTTGAGTAGCCTACCGTTACAGTATGAAAGATTTTAAACGTTCCACAGGGTAGGGGCAGCCACAGAGAAGGCCCCAGGTTTTGCGTTTGATCCTTTTAGGGACCTCAAGGAGGCCGGCGTCGCTGGACCTGAGGGAGCGGGATGGGGGCGTGTGGCTTGAGGAGATCGGAGAGGTAGGGGGGGCAGGTTGTGCAGTGATTTGTAGGTGGTGAGGAGTCATTTGAAGTCGATTTGTTGTTTGACAGGGAGCCAGTGGAGGTCATGAAGGACTGGTGTGATGTGGTCTCTAGATCGGGTGGAGGTGAGTAGGCAGGCGGCTGAGTTTTGAACAGTTTATTGAGGGTGTTTGTGGTGGTGCTGTTAGAGGATGCTATTGCAGTAGTCCAGTCGGGATGAAATGAAGGTGTGGATGAGGGTTTCAGTTTCTGCGGTTTCAGTTGCTGACAGGGCGTAGACGGGCAATGTTTCTGAGATGAAAGAAGGCAGCGTTTGTGATGTGGTTAATGTGGGGGACAGTGGCGCGCACAGATAGACACTAGGGGGTGCTAGAGCACCCCGTGCCCTTTTGGCAATTTTGCTCTTAAAAAAAAGAAAAGAAAAAAAAATCCTTAATTTGTAGTGTGTGTACCATGGTGACATTGATCAAATCTTGATTAAAAAAACGCTTCTACTATATTATTTAGGCCCCCACAATCTAAAGCTATATGTTTCTATGTCAGTGGTTCTTCGATTAAAGAAAAATAGCAGACCTACAAGCTCGTAGCTCGCTATGAGCTTGTAGATCTTCTATTTTTCAATAGCTAAAGCACCAAAATGGGTTCCCGCCCCAAAATGCGCTGCACAAGGTGCCCTTTTTTTCACTTGAGCACCTGCCCCTCTAAATGTCTGTGCACGCCACTGGTGGGGGAGGAATGAGAGAGTTGGGTCAAAAATGACACCCAAGTTGCGGATGCGTGGGGAGGGTTTGACAAGGGAGCCGTCGATGTTAAGTGAGAAGTCCTGGGTGGAGCGCGTGAGGGAGTCGTAACGTTGTCGCTTATTACTTGTACCCTGTTAATAAATTAAGGGCCTAAAAAATTGTCTGAGCTGCTCCAGTGCCTCCTTTTCTCATGTCAATACATATTTAGTCTTAGTTTTGGTCATCATAGCTCCGTTTTCATTTGGTTTCCATTTAGATTTCGCCAGTGAAAAAAGGTAGTTGACGAACATCTTTCATCATAGTTTTTTTTTGTCGCCGAAAATCAACCTGCTCATCTGAGGTGGGCAGACGTTGGACAGCACCACGTCCATCATGTTCTGGATGACAGGGGGCTGCGGGTGGAGGCTGTGAGGCAGGCTGTGGGCCAGCGTCATCTCCCAGGCGTCCACCAGGACCACGTTGGCCCCGCCGAGGCCCCCGAACATGGCCCGGAGCACCGCGTCCCGCCGCAGGGAGTACCAGTCGCTGTTGGTGAGGCTCTCGTAGAGGCTGAACAGAGCCTTGACGTTGGCCGTGCGGACCACCACGGTGGTCCCGGGCGCCCTGCTCAGGAGGCGCGCCACCGACCGGCGGATGCCGAGCAGTCGACGGACGTAGACCTGCGTGGAAGGAGGCAAAAAAAAAAAAAGTCATCGTGACTGAAAATGTTATTTTTGGTAATTAATTATCATTCAACATAGGCTATGTTACATACTGTACAGCAGGGGTGCCCAAAAGGTAGATTGCGATCTACCAGTAGATCACCATGGCTGTGCAGGTAGATCACATGACATGCCCCTAAAGAATATTTAGTTTTAATTTAAAAACTATTTTTGGCATCTGAATTAAGCGGACTTGATTTGAAAGGGGCCTGTCAGCTCAAACCCATAATGCAATACTTTGTTTTCAAGAGTGTTGCTCCATTTCTCCCCAGTCCCATTTCAAGTGCATTCGTCTTGAATGTAATGCCAGCGCCGCCATTTTCAGCAATGGTATTATAATGTTTTCGACGGTGGAGCAGGTCATTTTGAAAGTAGCTCTCAAGGTGCGGGCACCCCTGCTGTACAGTATGTAACCCTAACCGCATGTAATCCATGAGACCTCCACAGGGAACGTGCTGAAATGGGACCAGACGCTGAGGAGGACCACGGTGTTGGGTCCCCCGACCAGGCCCTCCAGCTCGTCGGCCACGTAGCGGAGCTGACTGACGGAGACGCCGCCGAAGCGGATCGGGGGCCCGTGGCAGCGGTAGTTCACCAGGATGTTGCGGCCGATGTCCACCGACATGCGCGGTCCAGCTTGCACTGGGCTGTGCAGGTTGAACTCCTTGAGGTCTGTAACGATTCACAGTCGGAAACAGGTAAGGTGAAGATGTGCCCGTGAGTTGAATGTGCACATAGTGCAGCAGGAGGTTGCTTTACTGATAACGAGCGCATCCAAACTCTGATGCTTAGAAAAATAATCAGGAATGTCTCGACAGGAAGTAGCTCATAACATATCTACGGTGGGTGTTTTTTACAATTTTGAAAAACATTTTTTTAATAGTTAAAAGCCAATCTACATCGACACGTTGTGAGCTTGATAGAAAATGTTTTTCAAAATGGTAAATTTGTTTAGGGAAAAGGGGTTTAGCATGGGTGAACATAGAACCCATCGTCTCTGAGGCTAAATCTAGTAACCTATGGAGGTAAAATGTGTGATTACCTTTTGAGGGGATTAAACAAAAGGACCTTTATCGATAACTCTGCAAGCTACGTAAAGCTTGCAAGTTTCCTCACATTTGAGATGCTCCAGTTTTTCTATTTATTTTTGAGGGGTGCTATCTATCCCTAGCCTGGGCACCATTTCATTTAGGGTATATGATCCTGTCGGGAGCGGATGATATCGTTACGTCATGTTGTAGTATTGTTTTGTAGTCGACAGGCAGGAATGACAGGCGGCAACTTCCTTTTCCCTCAAACCGATTTTTCTCAATAAAAGCTACAGGCTATACGAGAGCTTTTATTGAGAGGGAAAAGGAAGTTGCCGCCGCCTGTTGTTCCTGCCTGTCGACTACAAAACAATACTACAACATGACGTAACGATATCATCCGCTCCCGACAGGATCATACAGACTTTTGAAACAGAGACCAGACTTTCCTCCGAGGTGGTGGAAAGCCTGGTGAGGCGAGGTTAATCTATCCCTAACCTGACTCCGGCCAGCTGGAGTTGGGCAGAGACGATGTACTCCGAACCATCTGACCAGAGAGATATAGGGTGACCAGATGTCCCTCTTTGCGTGGGACAGTCCCTCTTTTCCAAGACTTTTCAGGCGTCCCATAAATTGAGACCCTGTTCAAATGCCCTAATAGTTAGTCCCCGGCCCTAATAGTTGGCCTTCTGTTCTCTCATTGTCTCTTCCTGCAAGATGTGTTTTTAAGCCTTTTAAAATAGCATAAAAATAAAGCATGATTTAAAAAAAAATGTGAGACACCAAAGGAGTTTATAAATAGGCCTATGGTCGAATATGACATCAAGGCATTTAATAGCAACTAAGGAGTAAATGGCTAACCCCCGTCCCGCCAGTCTTGTTGGGTTGTAAACACAACCTACCAAGACTATACAACTCGAAATTATTATGGAGATATCATCATTTTTGTCCCGCTGCTTCCAGTTCATCGTTTCTGCTTGAGAGAGAGCCCAGATCCAGGCAGGAGGAGGGAACTGGTGAACTCAATCTGGCATAGTCTAATCTAATCCCTCCAATGCATGGCCTTTGAAGATTACGTCATATGGCAGCCAACCCAAGTCATAAACTTTTTAATGTTTGTTTAGAGAACTTATCATGTAAATCGTTTGCCAGCCAAGTCTATGGGCTTTAATGTTTGTTTAGGGCCCTAAATGACGACATAAGACGCCACGTGGACGATCGAAATACAGTGGGCGCCCCTCACTTCACGTGAGTGTGATTTTGGTTTAACCCATTTTGACCTGAGATCAGATTAAAAAAATGTTCTTCTACATCCTGACAGTTTTCTGAAAAAGCTATGTTTCTATGTCAGTCGTTCTTCGATCTTTCAAAAATTACAGACCTACAAGCTCATAGCGCGCCTGGCGACTATGAGCTTGTAGATCTGCTATTTTTCAATAGCCAAATCATAACGTAATGCTAACACCAAAAGGGGTTCCCGAATAAAATGGGTTAAGTGCCCGACTGTTGGTCTATGATCTCCTTCGATGTTCCAAGTGAGCTGGGGGTGAAACCAGAAGGTGGCCATGGAAATCCATGTAGACTACAGATTGGTCAGATTAGTCTCAGAGAGAGAGAGGCGTGTCATCATGTGTTGCATCATTACCTGGTAACGACGTGGTGAAGAACTCGAACCACTGCCTGGCAGTGGAGTCTCCGTAGATGAAGACATGTTTGTCTCTCAGGCACTGGCTGATGGCCGAGGCGTTCCGGAAGCGCTGGACGGTGACCCCGCCGCCCAGGGCTCGCCAACCTCCCTGGTAGTAGTACCCAGAGGCCCCCTTAACCTTAACGCCGCTGGGAGGTTTCACCTCCGCTTTGTCTGGGAGAATAAGCAAAAGATTTATTTTACATCAATTTATTTGTATTTTTGAGGGGCGCTCAAAAATACAAAAAATTGATCGGGCGTGGTCAATGCTCTTTGGTCACTCAGAATAGCCAAATGGCATTGATCACGCCTCCAGGTCTTTAGTTTACTCAAGTTAGGGAATAAGACCTGGTACTTAAGACAAAATACAGCCCTATGGCTTAAAAATTATATATTTTTGGAAATCTCTGAAAAAATTAATGGGGTCTGGATCGACGGAACCACATTATAGACAGTGTACTGTATATATAGCAGATTTGTCTTTACCTTTTTCCTTAGGCAACACACTGACACTGTCAGATCCTGAAGCGTTCTTAACAGAGACTTTCACGTTGATGCCACTGCAGGGGATTAAAAACAGACAACATTAATTCAATATTGAGCAAAACTAATGAGTTAATTAAATATTGAGCAAAACTAATGAGTTAATAAAACTCACGCCATTCTCCACTCTTTTTCTTTTCTTTTCCCTTCACCTTTGAAAAAGTGTCTGTTCGTAAGTCGTGATATTTTGCTTGAAGCCTCCCATGGAGTGGTCCATGCGATCGTCGCAGCTCAGCGCGTTCGGCTTATAGCAGTACCAGGGCTCCCCCGTGTGGAGGTTCGTGTAGTTACAAAGCGTCCTTTCCTGGCTCGGTGGCAGACAGACATTACAAACAGTCTTCTCGGAGAGCGAGCCTGAGCGGAAGCCACTCTGGAAGAACACCCTGCCTGGCTGTTCCCTCGTCAGTCTGCGCAGCACACCGACGGCTTCACTGGGATGGACCAGCGTCACCTCCACCTGCGCACGGCCCTCCCAGAGTAGAGGGAAAACGGCAGAGTAGGACCCGTTCAGGTGGTCCACCACCTGGCCCGCCACGCCCGCCTCCAGAGACGGATCGTGCAGCCGAGCGAGCAGGAAATCCCCCCCGTAGAGCTTGGGCTGACCCTGAAAGTCATGCATTCGGATGAGAGCCTCCAGCCGGTCCCCTACATGCCACTCTCCGGCTCCCTCTGCTGGGAGGATAGTGAAGTGGCTGTGTGCAGGGTCACTGGTCTGCTTGAAGTGAGGAGCGTTAGGAAAGTGTGGAGATTCAGGCCAGCGGATGGATTCTATTAAGGAGCGTTCCTCCAGAGCATCCTCAGGCGATAGCTTCTGACCCTGGCAGCTCCAGGGGCTGCTATCGTGGTGAGGAGGAGGAGGAGGATGAGGAGGAGGAGGATGAGGAGGAGGAGGAGGATGAGGAGGAGGAGAACATTCTGGGACCTTGGAGGTAGGCTGACTTTTAAATCTGGTCTGACAGAGGGTTTAAAGAGACCACATTACAAATAATAAAGGGACACTACTACACCCCTTTTGCAACCAGATCTTATTTGAATGATTTTTGGGAGACAATAAACACTTTCCCGGGGTTTTTATGTGGGTAATATGTGTTTTAAGATATTTTAGTATATCAAAGTGACACTGGGCTCACTTCCTGGACTACATGTTGTCTCAGCAAGACAGCCCTCCCCCTATCCACAAGGAGGAGCAGTGCAGGAAGTGAGCCTATAGTGACATCAGGACACTTAAAATATCTAAAAGTAAAATCACATAGTACCCACATAAAAACCACAGGAAAGTGTTTCTTGTCTCCCAAGTGTCCCTTTAACAAGAGCGTCAAACAAACAAAAAGTGTGCTCACCGGAGCACAGTTCTTTGCCAGGCCAGGTTGCCTATAGACGAATTCAGAAACGGGTCTCATGGTCGCAGCTTACGTATTTCCTGTAGTCGGAGCCGACATATCTGCGGTGTAAACCTGCACCTATTCTACTACAGTGAACAGCAGAGTGACTAATGTTAGTCTGCTCAAACGTTACACTTTTACCTGCTTTTTCCTAACACTAACTTTACAAAGATGCCCAGAACATCGGGATGAACCTGTGTAGTTTATGGCTGCTCCAACAGTAGTGGCAACATTCGACTTTGGAGAAAAACAAATGTAAAAAAGATACACTAAAATATACCTCATACTAAGCATTTAAAGTATGAGGTATAAAGTACAGCAGCCTTGTGTTCATAAAACAATGATTGGCTATTGGGTAAGACTGACGTTATGTATCTTTCAGGACCTTTCACTGCTTCGTCTCAACCATTACTCTATATGGCTCTGGTCTCAGCCATTTTCTGAAATTCCGTTTTTCTCCAAAGTTTAATGTTGCCACTACTGTTGGAGCAGCCATAAACTACACAGGTTCATCCCAATGTTCTGGGCATCTTTATAAAGTTAGTGTTAGTAAAAAGCAGGTAAAAGAGTAACGTTTGAGCAGACTAACATCAATCACTCTACCATTCACAATAGTAGAACAGGTGCAGGTTTACGTTTGCTGCGACCATGAGACCCGTTTCTGAATTCGTCTATACCCAGGGCCCACAAACATTGGTCCTGGCAACTTGGAATGGTATCTGAAAAAATCACACTCGTGTGAAGTGAGGGGCGCCAGGTAATGTGCTGTAAACAAACATTAAAAGTCCATAGACTTGGCTGCCACATGACGTCACGGTTAGTGCTCTAACTCTAACACATTCAGGACGGGAACCCATTTTGGTGTTTTAAGCATTATGTTCCCTTTAGCTGTTGAAAAATAGCAGATACAAGCTCATATCGCGGCACCAAGTGCAGCTCTAAGAATATTTTTTTTAGAATCGGCCTCAGGTCTAAATGGTACAAAGATTCTTGCGATGTTCCTCAGAGACGTGATTTGAATTTGGGGTGCATATATTTGGTCCGACGTCGACGTGTACTACTAACAGTCCAACACGCAGTAGTCAGACACCCTTAACCCCCCAGGGGACAGCCCTCCCTACCCCAAACCCTAACCTAACCATCACACGGAAGCCACGATTGAGTTTTAACCGGCCACGTACGTATATGTGCACCGGCCACATACAGTATGTCAGACTATTGGTCCGACATACATTTGTCCTTATAGTTGCAACAGCCATGAGCCTGACATTGCGTAGTAGAAAGTAAACTATAGTCTGTGTTAGGCTGTGTTTTTTCCCACGTACACTTGGACTCGGTATGTCAAACAGTGCGGAGGTCTTTGGTTGCTTAGGAGATGACGAGAGTTATGACTAGTACTACAAGGATATCTAGAATGCCTCAGTCCGGCCGCCCTTGAGCCTAGTTCATGTTGAACTTCTATCGTGGGAGGTGGGGTAAACAAAATTAAGTGTCTGTTATATCATTGAGATTCAACAGATTTCATATGTATGCCGCATGTTTTTGGTCTGGAAAATGTCTGGAATTGTCTGGAATGGAAAATATTTGTCTGATGAGCACCAACTATACACTGTGCAATCGTGCATGGCAAAGAAAGCCAACTTGAATTTAGATATAAACATATAGCCTACATGAAACTAGATCAAGCGCTATCTATTGTATCGTCAGTATTTTAAAAAATCCGGTAGTTTGTATTATTCTTTGATGCGCACACTTCTTGCCTTTATTTTTAAGATATTATCTTTTTGCTTTTCTGCCTTTTTATTGATAGTTTCAAGTGAAGATTGACAGGAAAGAGGGAGGGAGAGAAGGGGAGAGACATGCAGCAAAGGTCGTCATGAACGGGACTCGAACACGCAACACGCCGTCAGGCCAGAGCCTTATATGTGGCATGCGCCTGGACCACTAGGCCAGCGGGCTCCCCCCCCCCCCACCTCCCTAAACGTAAATTTAAACGGCCTCTTCTCACCTTCAGAGTGTCGATGTCGCTCAGCAGAAAGATCAGGAATGACAGAGCCAGCAGGAAGAGGAATATGGCTGCATACGTGAGACGGCATTCAGGTAGATCCTTCCTTTTCCAACCTTGAGTCTTCATCTCACATCTGTTAGGAAGTGTAATAGTGTGACATTGCTGTGATCGGTTCCATTAATGTTATCATTGTTTATCGTTTATTCTGACAGTAATGGCGACAGTGAGTGTTGCTGGATCTCCAACTGTTCCCTCTCGAGTGAAATTACCTTTCGCCGTCATGACCTTCAGCTAAAACATACAGTAAGTAATATATTAATGCAAATGGCCAGTCAAACATTACCTAAACACATTACCAGTTGTCCCACCAACTGAGCACAAGGACCGTGCATGCATGCATGCATGCACGCACGCGCGCACGCACACACACACACACACACACACACACACACACACACACACACACACACACACACACACACACACACACACACACACACAGACACACTGACACACACACAAACTACTAGAAGTTTGTACTGTGAAACGCACGTCTCTGCTCCTCATCTCAACCCTGTGGGTATTCAATGTGTATCATTACATATTATCATATATTCTCTGGGTGAAACTCCCAGGGTGGCGTAGTCTGGTGGTTCTGTGTCCGTCCGGGCCATATAGTGCCCTGGTCACATACTTTATGTAATAATAATTTAGTTTTATTTGTTTTTCCATTTCATCAATTGCATTATTTCTCAACAATATTTGGATACGTTTGTCGTCTGAAAGCAGTACTGTCACTTTTTCTGTTCCAAACAAAGTGTCCTCCTATATAGGCTAATGTTGCCTTGTCTGCTACTATTGGTGAAATAACGGAGTATTAGTTCAGTTCAACGTTTTCTTCCCTGCCCTTTCTGGTCCCATGCACTCCCAGCATATGAACACTATTACTGCCAAAATGAGTCAGTATAGGAGTAGTCAGGAAATGTCATCATGAGCAATGACTGTTCGTTTATCATGGTTTTCATTAGGAGTAAAATGACATCACATTCACACCAGGCAGCAACCCAGTTTGTGTTAGCCTCGCGGTCCCAGCCTTACTCATCTGCGAAGAGAAAAGTCCGGTCACAACCTACGGCAGAGATCGAGGGCATAGCCGGCCCGGAAGTGTTGGGTCCGGAACATCCGTCCGATATTTTTCCCCGGATATGATATATATTTTTGATCAATCACACTTAATTGTTTCATACACAGAGAATGTAAACAGATTTGTAAAGAGTCCACGGCATTTCCTTGAGCGGTACTTTCGCCACAATAACGCTATACTTCTGCCAACTTCCAGCAATGCACTCTTGCACGCGTGAGTTGGTGCTGGTTAACTTCTAGCTCCTAGTTCCCTATTGGAGAACCCTCCACTTGCGTTCTCCACGTGTTAAACAGATGTACGTGTTCATTATTGCCGGCTGTGACATTGGCTAATTAAATGGCCTGCCCCCTGATCCTCACTTACTACTATATATGTTTTAAGCGTCTTCGCAGGCTATGACCTGACTAAGTGTTTAAATTGTATATGGTATGAAAAATAAATCAGACAACACTTACAGTGTCATAAACTAATTCATAAAAATAATACTAGCAAGCAAGCAACTACTAACACTTGCCCTTGCACAATCTATGTAAAGCGCTTTGGATAAATTATACCATAGCTGTGCAGCATACACGCTGAAGGCAGTATCTCTCAGTTTAGAATACGTTTTTGGTACCTTCAACAAAAGCTTATCTTGAGATCTGGTACCATATAACTTGAAGTAAAGCACACAATCACCTGCCCCGAGCTGTATCCAGGAGCTGTTCTGGCCTAGAGAGAGCTGTTACAACCTACAGTAAGGGGTCATGTTCAAACAAACAAACACCAGAATAAACACTAAAGAGAGGGGTGTATATCGGTTAGAGGGGTCTAGCTGTGGAATGGATTGGATGACGAATTAAATAATTGTAGTACAATAAACAAATTTAAAAAAAAGTATAGATCAAAAATAGTAGATAAATATAGAACATTGATATGATGTGAAATACACTTCATATATCCATCTCAATACTTTAAAATGATGTCGTGATATTAAGTATATTTGACCAATATTATAATACCAAACAATGACAAGGTTGGTTTTTAGTAATTGTCTCCACCAGGCCGAAGGCATGTGGGGAGAGTATGTTTTGCACTCCGTCCGTCCGTCCGTGTGTCCGTCCGTCCGTCCGTCCGTCCGTCCGTCCGTCCGTCCGTGAGCAGCTAATCTCGGCCACCGTTAACCCGATCGATGCCAAATTTTGCACACACACTCCCTGGATGCCAACGATGAACCTCTGCCCCAAACTTTCCACAACGGCCTGTTATAGCGCCACCAGGAGGCCGCTTTGTGCAAAACAAGTTTTTGCACAGTACACCTACAGATTTTGTCCAAACATCACGCAAATTGGTACACAGTCTCTCTAGAGCCATTCAACGAAACCGGTCTTTCAGATTTCTCACACTCCATCCTGATTGGTTAAGATTGGCTTCCAAAATTCACAGGAGTGCTCAGTTTCAAACAAAATGCTGCAAATCATGAGCACATCGCGTGATTTCCGTGAAATTGTGCACCCACATTCCCACTAGGCCGAGGACGAAATGCCACATGAACAATTTCAACTCAGACTCAAGGTGGCGCTATAACTGGCCGAAAAGCCCGAAGCCCCGTTGTTTTTCCTTGGAGACTACAACAACTGTAGACTCGAGGGGGTCCTGCCCTCTCTCCATCAATATGTGGACGTTCCTACGAGGAAGGAACGGATCCTGGATCTGTGTTATGGAACTATCAAAAATGCTTTTAGCGTCCGAGCGCATCCTCCACTGGGAGGCTCGGATCATAACACAGTGCTTCTTCTCCCGCACTACAAACCAGAGCTGAAGCGGTCCAAACCGCAGACCTACTGCGCCCCTCAATGGACGGAGGACGCAACTGCACAGCTGCAGGGCTCTCTGGCATGCACGGACTGGGACGTCTTTGAAGGCGACCTAGATGAAAGGGTTTCCGTGATCACAGACTACATCAAGTTTTGTATCACCACCACTATACCCACAAAGACAATAAAGAAATATCCAAACTCCAAACCATGGATCACCCCCCATATTAAACATAGTCTCAGTGAAAAGCAGAAGGCATTTCAACGCCAAGATTGGGCCGCCCTCAAGGCTATCGATGGGCAAATTAAGAATGAAATTCTTAAGGCCAAGCTAAAATACAAAAATAATATGGAGGAGGAGTTTAGGAGCATGAACACAAAACAAGCCTTCAATAAAGTCAAAATCCTTACTGGTGGTGAGACAAAACAAAAGAACTGTACAACTCCGGATCCTACCACCTTTGCAAACACCCTGAACACTTTCTACAAACGGTTTGACAGTCAAGACTACTCTGCTGCCTGTGAGGAACTGTTGGGAGCCCTCCCCTTTCAGGAGCCGCCACATCCCCCCTTCAACGAGGAGGATGTCCGACAGCTGCTGGCCAGGTGTAAGCCTGGCAAGGCGCCAGGGCCGGATGGCATCTCGGCAAAGGTGCTTAAGCTCTGCGCCATGGAGCTCTCCCCCATCCTTCACTCCATCTTTTGGGAGTCCTACAGGACAGCAGCCGTACCCACCCTCTGGAAAACATCCACCATCATACCAGTACCCAAGAAACCCGCCCCTCAGAACCCAACCATTATAGACCCGTTGCACTAACCTCAATAATGATGAAATGCCTGGAAAAACTGATTCTGAACATCATTCTGCCAGCTGTCAGGTCACAGCTGGACCCTTTCCAGTTTGCCTATCGGGCCAAGAGGGGGACAGAGGATGCTGTGGCATGCCTCCTTCACTCCCTTCTCCAACACCTGGATTCATCCTCGGACAATTTTGCCACTATTCTTTTTGTTGACTTTAGTTCTGCCTTTAACACGATCCAACGCCATCATATGATCAAGAAACTGCATCAGCTCAACATCCCCCCACTTCTCATACACTGGACTCACAGCTTCCTGAGCAATAGACCACAAACAGTTAAAGTAGGTACATCATTTTCATCAACTGCCATCACCAACACAGGGGCCCCTCAAGGCTGTGTCCTCAGCCCCTTCCTCTACACTCTGTACACAAATGACTGTATTAGCCCCTCACCCACTAACATCACATACTTTAAATACTCTGATGACACTGCCATTCTCGGACTGCTCCATGACAATAACTCTATTACGGTCTATCAGAATACCATTTCTCATTTCACACAGTGGTGTACTGACAACTATCTAGAGTTGAATGTGGTCAAAACAAAAGAACTGGTCTTTGAAACAACAACCCACACTGGACTTAACCCACTCCTCATTAATGGTAAAACAATAGAAAAGGTAGACAGCTCCACATATCTTGGACTCACACTGGACAATAGACTTAGGTTTGATCAACACATTACATCAATCCAGTCACGCTTTCAGCAAAGACTCCATGTAATCCGTAAATTAAGATCACTATCTGTTGCTCCTCATCTTTTGCTATTACTGTACAAAAGCATTATTCAACCCGTTCTGTTGTACTGTTCTGCATGTTTCTACACCATACTGTCCATGCCTAACAGGAACAAACTTTTCAGTATCACCCGTATTGCTTCCAAAATCATCGGACTTCCTACACCCACACTTTCTGATATGAACAATAACGCCATCACACGACTAGCACTCTCGATATCAAATGACACTGATCATCCTCTGTATCGTTTCTTTAACCTCATGCCATCTGGACAAAGATACAGGACCTTGCCCTGGAAAAAGGTCCGTTTTAGTAGGAGTTTTGTCCCCTCAGCCATCGCGGCATTAAACAAACTGCCCCGCCGATAGGATGATTCTGTACACAGTGGGGAACTCATGTTTTGTTTTTTTGTTTTTTGTTTTGTCTTGGTGCTATGTGCTCTGTGTTGTTTTTGATGTGGGTGTTGAACTGTTGAACAGATTGTGAAGACAAATATCCTTCGGGACAATAAAGATTATTATTATTATTATCCTTGTTTCCATCCGGGTCTATAAATAGAACAACTAAAACAAAAATACATTTGTTGTCATTCTCCTCCTGCAGTATAAGAATTAGCAGTGGTGTAAAGTAACTAAGTACTGTAGCCTACTTAAGTAACATATAAATCACTTACTTTGTAGATTTTGATTATTCATGCGAAACATACATTATAACCACTTCAATTTCATGCCACTTGAAACTAGCCAATCTACAAGCTCACAGTGAGCTTGTAGATCTGCTATTTTCAAAAGATGTTTGAAAACTTGAAACGGGACATTCTGCATAATGAGTACTTTAACTTTTAGTACTTTTAAGTACATTTTGATGCCAATACTTTTGGACTTTTAAGTCAAGTAGATTTAGAATTTCTGACTTTTACTTGTAACAAAGCAGTTATACTAGTATTGATACTTTTTTACTTAAGTAAAACCTTTGAGCACTTCTTCCACTACTGTATACTTGACACATTAATCTGAGAATCTTACCTGGCAGTAGACCTGTTGGTTGCATCTAGTCATCATATAAGAACTATATATTACTCCAGCATTAGACCAGTCAAACATTAGCCCTCCTCCACGCATCTTTGTCCTGTTTCACACTGACCTGCTGATTTTATATTTTAAGTTTGACTCAAAGGGGAGTCTTATTTTATGTCCATCCCTGTTGCCTCCTACTGCATATTGCAACGAGTACAGACTAGTTACATGTACAGTGGGGCTGGCCGGGGAGGATACAGACTGGGGCTGGCCGGGGAGTTGCTGGGACTCTTTTACCGCCATAAAACGAGCAACAGATCTTTAGAGAGCGACTGCCCTGTCACTCAATGCTCCCTGTCACTTTTAGAATAGATTTTAAGATTATAGTGTTTACTTTAAAGTCAATGAACGGCCTGGACCCTTTTATATTGATCAGAACTCTTGGACCCTTGCACACCACAAAGGGCACAGCTGAGGTCAGCAAACAAGCTGACTAATTTAAAGGGGAATTCCACTAATTTTCAGCATTTTACTATATATACAGCGGTGCACACAAGCGGTGCACCAGTGCGCATGCGTCGGCAAAACGTTTGGTGCGCGGTAGATCAAAGGCATGTGAGCGCATTTGCGCACCAACAGCTGAGAGACAGGGATTTAGAGAATAATGACAGGCATTCAAAAGAAACTCAAATGAGATGTTAAGTAGACTTAGAAATAAAACTAGTGTTGACATCATTACAAGTAGCTCTTATTTTGATGAGGAAGGCAGAGGACAGGAAGTCCGTTTCAGTTGTAAACGAGCTACGATGACAAGCTACAATGACAACGGAAAGGGGAAGTTATTGTGAGCTCAGCTGTAAACCACGCTAGCGACCATAATATGAAAACTATCTGTCACACACGCTGGAATTAAACATGGAACCTGCATTAGGTGCAGCATTAGGTGAGGAATTCATGTGTTGGACGTTTGTGTGGTTGTGCTAGTGATAAAAGGACAGCTGCTGCCAGTTGGACCTTACTGCTGCTTAACGACGACACTGTCTGTGACTAGGTGTACTAGTGTAGCTTTGCATCTGTTGCATCTGCCCGTGTGAATGCAGCATAACGTTGTGGCAGGATATGAACGTCCGTTCCCTCCAAGCACCATCTCACCAATCACCAATGCCTCAGCCAATTGATTGCCATGGCAACCACACACCTGCCAATTGATTACTTAACCAGTCCACTTTTCAGTTTTCACAGTCAGTCAGTTTGCCCTCTTCAGACACAGGCAGACAGGCAGATACAACAGAGATCTCCATGTGGGACACAGACAGACAGTTAAAACAGGTGCTATGACAAGTTGACAACAGATATTATTAGATTCCAAAGTTGCATCGTTCTCAAGTAGGCAGGTCGCCGACGGGCACGTACAGGTCTAGTCTTGATGATGTAAATTTCCCCTTAAGGAGTAGGGTGAGCACCTGGTTATTCCTGTTTTTTTTTTCTCTTAGTAAAATAACACTTTTTCTGGGAAAGTAGGAGGCAGAGAATAAGGTTGAAACCAAAAGTGAAAGGAGGGCTGGGTCTACCGAATATGAGAATGTATAATTTACTGGGCAGCTCAAATTCGAGCAGTGGTGTCATGGGTGTTCAGAGATGGGTCTCTATAGAACAAAACTCAATACCACAAATAGCACAATCCACTCTTCCATTTGTCAGTCGTTTGTAAAGGATTGTTTGATTTGCATGCTTGTAGATCAGCTGTTTTGATTATTATTTTTGTAAAATATTTAATTTGGCCTTTTTGTGTTCAGGTCCAGGTTTTTCCCTTTATTCCATGAAACTCCGTGAATGAGGATGAACACAATAGTGAACAACTGACTTTGATCTTGACCTCGACTTTTGGGTTGAATTTACTCAGATTTATATCTGAATTGTTGTTTATTTTATTTAGTTTTCTTCTCTTCAATAATAATAATAATATAAGCATAATTTTCAGTCTCTTGGGTTCTCTCTTGGTTTCCACCATTACACCTACTTCTGAAAGCAGTCCTAGTCCATACATATTCTTATCACTAAGTATACGCTATACACTTTAGGCAGTTCACGGATATAGAGGGTCTACTCTTTGGAATGCTGTTGATCCTAGACTGAAAATAAATCTCCATCTCTGCTAGCAAACCACAAACAAATACTCTTATCCAAAACGTAGTAGTTTAATTCACAGTTTGAGTAGATCTGCAGATGGGTTGTAATTAGGCTTGTATTATATATATATATATATATATATATATATATATATATATATATATATGTATATGTATGTGTATATAATATATAATTATATATATATATATATGGACTCCTGCACATCCAAAAAGACCCGTAGGAGGTACAAGTCTAGTTAGCAGGCATGAAAAACCTTCCAAGGAAGGGACTGCACACTCCAGGGAACAGATTGCTAATAAATAAGTTGATGCAGTAAGTTGTCCGTCTCTGTTCTCTCTCTCTCTATATATATATATATATTGTACTGCATGCAATTTAGTATTTAAGCATATCTATTTGAATGTATTACTGGTTATTCTTTTTATTTAATGTCTGATTCTTCAAATTAGGGGAAGTTATCGATAAGCCTTTTGGCTTTTAACTTCTCCTGCACAATATTAATATGTATGTAATTGTTTTTCCTGTTTTTAACCTTTTTTATGTGCGAATAAATAAAACCTAAACCACACACACCACCTGCCCATCCCTGAAAGTCATGCATTCGGATGAGATCCTCCAGCCGGTCCCCTACATGCCACTCTCCGGCTCCCTCTGCTGGGAGGATAGTGAAGTGGCTGTGTGCAGGGTCACTGTTCTGCTTGAAGGGAGGAGTGTTAGGAAAGTGTGGAGATTCAGGCCAGCGGATGGATTCTATTAAGGAGCGTTCCTCCAGAGCATCCTCAGGCGATAGCTCCTGACCCTGGCAGCTCCAGGGGCTGCTATCGTGGTGAGGAGGAGGAGAAGAACATTCTGTGACTTCTTTTATATTCCTGAACCGATTATATGACAAAGGTCTCAATGCTTAAAAAATGGTGTCCACTGCCATGTATTTCATGGAACTTCCGGTGAGAGATTTACCACCGAGGGCGTCATGGCGCAACCCAGTTGCACGTGACCATGACTTCTGTAAGCTTCCTTGTCTATTAGTCGGTAGCAGCGCGGTCAAAATTTCATTATGCTTTAACCCATTTTGGGGCGGGAACCCCTTTTGGTGTTAGCATTATGTTATGCTTTAGCTTTTGAAAAATAGCAGATCTACAAGCTCATAGCGCGCCACCGAGTGGCGTGCTACGAGCTTGTAGGTCTGCTATTTTTGAAAAATCGAAGAACGACTGACATAGAAACATAGCTTTTTTCAGAAAACTGTTGACCTGAGAAACCTGATCTCAGGTCAAAATGGGTTAAGTATCATGTGACGTGTCAAACTATAGGTTTTGTCATGATTCTCAATCCAATCCATTCCAAGCAACAACAACAACAAAAAACTCCCCCCTCCCTGACACCTGTTGTTGTGTCTTCGGACTGGGCCGCCCGTGCTCGAGGACGTTTTCCACTGAAGCCGCCGCCATGATAACGCAGGAGGCACCGTGACATGGCCTTGGGAAGATATGCTCGGGAACACACTTACACACAAACACATGAGAATGAACGTTCCCATCGAAGTCTCTCTCATGGACCCATGTCTTTACACACAGCCGCCTTCTATCATATATCATATCATACTATAATTAACTCAATATCTGAATGAATGTCTGTCAGAAACACTGTCGTACTGTAGCTCCTCACAATCGCTCCCACTTTTCACACAGGCAATGACCATATTATTATGGAGGTCTTAACGAAGCCCCTTTTTCCCCATTTAACAAATTATAAATTAATAATTACTTTATTAGTGAATTGCCAAATTTCCCCATCATACTTACATGGGAAAACGCGCAACCTCACACCTCCGCCCCCTAGCGACACCTGCATCACAGGCCACCAGAGTCGAAGAGTTTGATCAATCCTCAAGGGGGCCCATCCCCCCCCCCCCCCCCCCCCCCCCCCCCGCAGCCCCGCCTCCCCGCACCCCCCGTCCCCGCCGCAGCGCGGAAAAAAATAAGTTGTTTTCGCTGGTACTTTTAAAGCAGCTTCTATAGGCCAATGTCCAAGCCAAGGTGAGGACTTTCAGGACTATATTATTATTATTATATGAGAGAGAGAGAGAGAGAGAGAGATCATAGGCGGCGGGTGCGTTTTACCTTTGGGTAGGCTACAGAATTGCGTTGGGGGGGGGGGGGGGGGGGGCTGTCGCGGATTTATTTATTTCCCAAATACTTTTACCAATGAATTAGCCTATAAACAGACAACGACTGATCAGCCGATTTTGGACGATATGGGTCTTTTCTCGAGTCAGTGTGTAGTCTCACAAGTAGGGTGTGTAGGGTTAGGTCTCTTTGGTGAATTCTTGATCAGTGTTATTATGTCACGACTCAAGAACAACTACCATGAAATTCTGACACGCTTTGATGTTGTTGACATCTGGCTAGGTGAAAACAAAAGAAACCCGATTAGCATTTGAGTACTTTTTAACACCTCTTGGACGGCCGGCGGAGTAGTCTCTCAAGACAGACTGTTGCCTCGCAACAATTGAGGAACAACAGGGGAGGCGCTGTTTTCCCGAATATTTGACGATGGGATTCTCATATTGCCGGCGGAGAGGTCCAAAATGTTTGGAATTCCCAGAAAATATGTAATGTAAATGTAAAATGTCCACGAAAATCTTCATGGGGGCCTAAAGGGGCCCTGGGAGTCTTCATGGGGGCTGCGGCCCCGTGGCCCCCACAGACTCTACGTGGTTGCAGGCCACTGTTCTCGGTGTTACCCCACTGTCATGCTTCCTCTGCTCCCGCCGCAACACAACAAACGGTGGCCTATACAATTTTGTGCCTGGCCCACTGCTCAGACTGCCGACCTGCACACACACACACACACACACACACACACACACACACACACACAGTGACGCCCCTCGCTTATCTCCTGCTTTCACATGTTTACTTCCAAGTTCCACCACTTCCGACATCAACTGTAACAGCCCACTTAAACTTTCCAAACTTGTGTGTGTGTGTGTGTGTGTGTGTGTGTGTGTGTGTGTGTGTGTGTGTGTGTGTGTGTGTGTGTGTGTGTGTGTGTGTGTGTGTGTGTGTGTGTGTGTGTGTGTGTGTGTGTGTGTGTGTGTGTGTGTGTGTGTGTGTGTGTGTGTGTGCATACGTGGCCAAGTGTGCGCTCGCGCGCATACGTGGCCAAGTGCGCACGCGCGCGTTCATACGTGGCCAAGTGCACATTTTCTGTGTCCTGTGCGTGTGTGTGTACGCGTGGCCAAGTGCACATTTTGAGTGGGGATGCAACCGTCTTCAGTTCGCTATAAACACACTGAGCGTGAATTAAGTGGCTACAGCGCACGCTCCGGCGAAAACGGCTAATGTACAAGCTCACAACAAGATCACAGGTTGCAAACGTCATGAGTTCTCTCAAGCCAAAGCTCAAAATTGAGACGATTTTGGACGCAAATGCACGTGCAATTGGATCTGTGGGACTGGGAGTACGTGCGACTGTCCATACTTTCTGTGGTGCATGTCAAACTGGGGGTCCTTCATACTTTCCAGTCTTAACTGGCCACGTATGTCGGACTATTGGTACGTCGGACTAACGTATGCCCCGCCCCCCTTATTGTCATTGTAGTATATCAATTCATATTTCAATTCACTGAAATATAATGAAACTAAAAACTATGAAAACGAATACAACAAAAACACACACATAACCATACTTCCTGTTATTGCAAAACCCCATATTGCACAATACACATACTAACTAGACAAAGTGCCAATCGGCACAGGTCTCCACCAGGGCAGGTCAGGTTGTGGCCTCATGGTGGCGCTATAACAGGCTGTTGAGGAAGATTTGGGCCGGAGGTTCGTGTTGGAGGGATGCAGGTACAATGTTTTTCCATGTGTGCATACATAAGTTGTATACAGATCGATGCAGTTATAGCTAAAAACAGGAATTGGCCTGTTATAGCGCCACCGTGAGGCTGATTTTGAGGGAAAAATTGTGGCATGTCGTCCTCGGCCTAGTGAAAATGTGCGTGTATAATTTAATGGAAATTGCACACTGTGATTTGTGGCCTTTTTTCGAAATGGACGAATCGTGTGAGCTTTGGAAGCCAATCTTAGCCAATCAGGATGGAAGATGGGAAATGGTGGTGCTCCGTGTTGATCACATGACTATGGAGATAGTGTATACCGATTTGCGTGAAATTTGGATAAAATCTGAAGGAGTAATAATAGAAAATGTGTTTTACATATGTCGGCCTCCTGGTGGCGCTATAAAGAGCAGATGTGAAAAATTCCAGGCAAAGGTTTTTCCTTGTCCTCTAGGGAGTTGGCATACAAAGTTATCCACAGATCCGTGCAGTTAGAGGTAAAAACACTTTTCGGCCAGTTATAGCGCCACCTTGAGTCTGAGTTGAAATTGTTCATGTGGCATTTCGTCCTCGGCCTAGTGGGAATGTGGGTGCACAATTTCACGGAAATCACGCGATGTGTTCATGATTTGCAGCATTTTGTTTGAAACTGAGCACTCCTGTGAACTTTGGAAGCCAATCTTAACCAATCAGGATGGAGTGTGATAAATCTGAAAGACCGGTTTCGTTGAATGGCTCTAGAGAGACTGTGTACCAATTTGCGTGATGTTTGGACAAAATCTGTAGGTGTACTGTGCAAAAACTTGTTTTGCACAAAGCGGCCTCCTGGTGGCGCTATAACAGGCCGTTCTGGAAAGTTTGGGGCAGAGGTTCATCGTTGGCATCCAGGGAGTGTGTGTGCAAAATTTGGCATCGACCGGGTTAACGGTGGCCGAGATTAGCTGCTCACGGACACACGGACGGACGGACGGACGGACGGACACACACACACGGACGGACGGACGGACACACGGACGGACGGAGTGCAAAACATACTCTCCCCACATGCCTTCGGCCTGGTGGAGACAATAATGGTAATTGCAGATGTTTTTGCACAATTAACTTAAGACACCAGAAAAAACATGTATTGCAGCAACAGATAATTTCTTAGCAACATTGAGTGTGACTACCGCTGAGCTGTTACTGAATCTGCTGGTCCCTGACTTGATCACTCTGAGCAAACAACTCTTCCACAGCCCTGGCATCAAACCAGTTGTGTCTTTCCTCTCCTTCCTATGCCTCGGACAGGATGGGTGGTTCGCACAGGGAAGTACAGTATATACAATACAATGTCTGATAAAAAAAAAAGGAAAGAAGCCCTGCGGCTTCTTGTTTATTTTGGTTTCCTGCATGCAGTCAATTCTTCTCTTACATTTGAATCCCACGATTTTGCATTTTTTCACCCAGTGTCAATTATCTAATAATGTAATCCTGGGCGCTATACACTCTCTCTGCCAACCTGGGGAGGGCAGCGGACTGACCTCATGCTTCCTTCTATGCATGAGGAGTCCAAGCTGCTTCTTTTCACCTGACAGCGGGGAGTTTCCCTGGTTGGACGTAGAGCGTGGAAGGAACACATTATTCCAACCAGTTCCTTTCCCCTCCATCAGGCCACGGGGAGGTACAGTTTAGAGACCAGATTTACTGCATTGCAAGAACAAATAGGATCTGGTTTCATTCGCACCTCCGAGCAGCTTCAAAGGTTTTTAGAACAATAGATTGAGTGAAAGACCTTTTGGTGCATGAGCTGAGTTTGAGCTTTTAAACATATTTTCACTGACTGAGTGAAAATAGTACCTTAGTTAGTTCATTTATCGAAATTATACGACACTTTCCACATGCCTGCAGGGTTCACTTCAGTGTTGATTTGTCGACTACGAACGACTTTTTTCACTGCCGAAAACTAAATGGAAACTAAATGAAAACTAAGCTATGATGACTAAAACTAAGACTAAATATATTGACAATTTCGTCAAATAAAAACTAGACTAAAATGTTAGGAAGGGACTAGTGGACAAGAGATCCAGAAACTATTCAAATGACTAATGAAATAACTAAAATCTAAATTTGCTGTCAAAATCAACACTGTTTCTCATCAGCCGTAAAATACCGTTCACTTTGATAGAATCGACAAATATTTACGTAAAGCCCAAACCACACCAACTGTACACAACCATTATCCCCAATGTCAGTCACAATGACTGGCTGTCCTGCTTCCCTAAATGTTAGGGACATTAGTTTCAGATACTGTAGATTAGATAACCCCTTCCTGTATGCACACTGTATTGCACAACTACTGCTAACGTCTGTACCAAAATGTGAATACTTTTCACTTTTATTCTAAAACAAAAAGTTTTAGAATACTTTCAAAACAAAGTGCTACAGACATAGACAACTTAGGTAAATGGTGCATTTATATAGTGCCTTTATCCAAGGCGCTTTACATAGATTGTGCATTATTTACATTCACCCATTCCCACACACATTCATACACCGATGGCGGCGGAAACCATGCAAGGCACCAACCTGCACATCGGGAGCAATTATGGGTTGAGTGTCTCGCTCACGGACACTTCGACACTAACTCTGGGGGAGTCCACAGGGTTTCGTACTGGCAATTAACCTTGCGGTTACCATGCCCCTGTGTCACCGCCGGCCAAGTCTTGCCACAGACAGTTTGTCTGAAATACCGTACTTCCACTTCCACAAAGTACTATTTAGTTTATAGTTCAAGTTATTTTTCACTGCCCTTGTAATGCTCTGGCCCGGTCCCAACATTAACACTATTGTTGCTACAATATTATGGCTCAGTGAATATAGAAGATCCAGTTAGTCTGGCAGCCAACAGGTTTATTTTGATTAAAGTGGGAAATTTGGTATATAGTTTCTTTCTTTTTTATATTGTCTATATACATACATTCATGAATCCACTTGCTGATCGGCTGTCAGCATTGAGCAATTTGTTTCATAATGTGACCATACCATTAAAATCCTATATAAGGCAAGATTTTCACATTTCCATTATGCTTATATGTAGCATGTGACGTGTCAAACTATAGGTTTTTTTTCCATGATTCTGAATCCATTAGTTTTGCACGAAAAACACTAATAACTAAACACTAATAACGGGGCCATAATAGCCACTTGCCCAAATGTGCCCAAAATGTATACTGACCACTCACATTTGTGTTTTTTGTGCTACAGACAGTGTCTTATACTAATCATCAATTTGAATACTATAAAATAAACATGACTCAACGTTCAACATAATATTTGTTACGTATACGTACAGAATACGAGAAGCACTATAGATAGATCAGAATCTTACCTTTGTAGGCTAAAGATTATAGCTCTCCACACATACAGTACAGCTCCTGTTCCTTTGTCCTGCTTCACACTGACTGACCTGCTGATTTGTATGTTAGGCGTTTGACTCCAGTGGAGTTTTGTTTTAGTACAAACAGTTAGGGAGTGGTTATGACAGTACGTGGGCCGGCCCGGGGAGGAATACAGACTGCATGGGGCCATGAGCAACAGGTCTTTAGAGCAGTTCGCTCTGAAAGAATATATATTCAAAGATCTGTGCCGCATTTTTACGATTTTTCAAAAATAGCAGACCTATGTACAAGCTCGTAGCGCGCCACCGAGTGGCGCGCTACGAGCTTGTACATAGGTCTGCTACGAGCTTGTAGATCTGCTATTTTTCAATAGCTAAATAATTTTAGGCGGGAAACGGGTTATCATATCAAGTTCCATTATGTATTGGGCATTTGAACCACGCACAGAACCACCATTTGATGACATTTAAGATCTATATAAGGGTCCATTTGGTTACGAACTCTCCATTTAGCTGGGGACCACCTGGAACCCCACTGGTGGTCCTCGGGTCACTGCTTCAGGCCTAAACCACGCCAGTTGTAGTGACACACACGCACACACACACACGCACACACACACACACACACACACACACACACACACACACACAGATGGGCGGCTGTGGCTCAGGAGGTAGAGCAGGTCATCCAATGATCCATGGGTCAGCGGTTCGAATCCCGGCTCCTCCTCCTGTCTACATGTCGAAGTGTCCTTGAGCAAGACACTGAACCCCAAATTGCTCCCGATGTGCTGGTTGGTGCCTTGCATGACTTGCATGACCGCAATCGGTGTATGAATGGGTGAATGTAATGCACAATCTATGTAAAGCGCCTTGGATAAAGGCGCTATATAAATGCACCATTTACACACACACACACACACACACACACACACACACACACGGTAACTGTTAATGGAGATTATTTCCCTATTTCCCTATTTAAATGTTCACAAGATAAAAGTAGTAGTGAGAAAAGACTGTAGCAGTAGTTAAGGAAAGAGTACTTAAGAAAAGACTATAGTTAAGGAAATACTATACTTAAGAAAACTATAGCGGTAGTTAGGCAATGACAGAGGCTCTGGCTGGCGGACTTGAGAAACAAGAGGCCGTTATAGGCTGCACTCACACATAAGAAACCGGTGTCTGCTGCTTGTCGCCTGTCTCCTGTGCGCTCACACATAAGAGACTGGTGTCTGCTGCTTGTCGCCTGTCTCCTGTGTGTCAGACAGCTCGCAATTCATTTTCAAACGGAGTCGCGTGGTTTTGACGAGACAACCTTGTTCGATGGGGGGAGGGCAAAACACAGCCATCGAACAAGGTTGTCTCTTCAAAACCACGTGACTCCCTTTGAAAATGAATTGCGAGCTGTCCCGACACACAGAGGAGACACAGAGAAGACACGCGTCTCTCATGTGTGAGCGGAGCCTTAGGCGAACGTCTCTACATGTGCCTATGTTATCGAAAATTATTACCCCCCCACCCCTAATAATAAGTAAAGTAGCCTTGCCGAGCCATGAGGCCCATAGGGCAGGAGCGTTTCTGTAGCGTGAGGCAGCTTGATGTACAAGTACACCCCCTGGACATGACGCTAGTATGTCGCAGGGACAATATTTCCCACCACGGAGCAAAGCCGGGCAGTGCTGTCCTCCTGGAATGTGACGCATGACTGGAGGCACAGAAGGGGGCGTCGCCAATTGTGTGTAATTTTGGGGAGGAATAGCTATAGGTCGCGTCTGGGCCTGGCTATGTGACTTTGTTTTTGGACGGGATATAATATACAGGACTATAGCATCATGTCATTACTGTATGGTGCAACTTAATCCTGAAAATTCACTGGCCGGACAAGATAAGCAACAACGATCTCTGGATGAAAACTAAACAACAGAGGAAATTGGACAAAGAAGATGGAGATGGATCGGGCACACAACACTGCGCAAGCCAGTATCAAACACCACCAGACAGACAGCCTCTGACTTGGAACCCTCAGGGGAAGAGAAACAGAGGCCGGCCCAAAAACAGCTGGCGGAGGGAGGGATCTCCAGGCAGACACCGAGAGGCTGGGATGCACCTGGTCGCAGATGGAGAAGAATGCCATCTGACCAAGAACTCTGGAGGACCCTTGTCGACGGCCTATACCCCAGTAGGGGTGTCAGGCGTAAGTAAGTAAGTATGGTGCAACTAGAGTATAGACAAGGTTAGGTAAGTTTAGACATCAGGTTAGTCCTGACGAAATCACCTCAAAAACACAGTGGTCAATCTGTACCGACCTCTCAGGATAGCCTGCCTTGCGTTTATAACGTGACGTAGATTGTCCTTTCAGAAAATGCGCATTAAATGACCTTGCAACAAAAAAAAAGAAGTGCAATGGCAAAATGCTCTTCATGATAAATGAACAAAGGTGTGCCTGGCTGCAGTATTAGGGTTGCCACCTTTGAGATCTTGAAATAAGGGACACTCTTTACGCCTGCCGCGGCGCAGGCGTGTGCGGCAAGGCCGGCAATAAGTTGAAGCAATATGTTGAAGCAATACGTTGAAGCAATACGTTGAAGCAATACGTTGAAGCAATAAGTTGAAGCAATACGTTGAAGCAATACGTTGAAGCAATAAGTTGAAGCAATATGTTGAAGCAATACGTTGAAGCAATACGTTGAAGCAATAAGTCGAAGCAATAAGTTGAAGTTTCCCTTCAACTTATTGTTTATGGTATGCTATCCACAACTTTTGAAGTAGAATTTTGTTTTCCAAATGAGCATAACAGCAGCCCATTATAAAATATATGCCAGCGACCCCCATAAGAGAAGATTTTTACACAGTGATTCTCAACCCATTTAATTTCAAGTACCAGTTTGACATGCATTAGTATACAGACCCCCATTTAATGGCATTTCTATCTCTGGGACCCCGAATTCATATTGTAAAATCAATGTTAATTTAACTCTGATGGTCCATTTGGTTCCATTTGTACACTCAGAGTTACAGACCCATAAGGGTCCATTTGGTTCCAAACTATAATTTAGCTGGGGACCCCCTGGAACTCTCTCAAGGACCCCTGGGGGTCCCCGGACCTCACTTTGGGAACCACTGGTTTAGGCTACTTTAGGTAGTGTGTGCCTCCCACTAGAACAATTGTGCTGACTTTAATATTTCCTGTGTTTTGTTTTGTTCATTATTGTTAAATTCAGTGTTGACGTGTAGGGGCTATTTAGGAAAATAAGGAACAAACTGCGTTCCTTATTGGTTCAATAAGGGACGCATCATTTAATTCTCAAATAAGGGACGATTCTGTATTTTAAGGGACGGGTGGCAACCTTATGCAGTATAGTAGCCCTTCGTTTTGTTTAAAACCGTTTCAACGTTTCAACCGTATCAAGGACATGCAGGACATGCAGTGGGTCTTCCTTGCTCAGCTGAAAACGCTCTAATTTTGAGGTCTACATACAGTGCACAGCATGCTGCTGCAAATGTGGAACAGTGTAAAGGATCTAAGCCGAATCTGAGTTATTACTCGACAGATCTAGGCTGTTTCCCTTGAGCAGAAAGGAAGGACCTCCCTTCACTGTTCACTGTTTTGCAGCCTGAAACACGCACACACACACACACACACACACACACGCGCGCACACACGCACACGCAGAGAGAGTTTCCAAGTAGTTAGTGGCATAGTTTTATATACCCTGATCTAACCACGAGACATCCAGACAATCCAATGCATTATGTAGCATTGACTGAATTCAATTATTTGGTTTCTGTATAGATGATTTGGATTTGATTTGGAGTTAGTGCCTGAGTGGAACTGAATTTAATTTGAAAGATTTGCAACCCCCCAGGGTCAAATCACTGTAAAGCCCCACAATGCATAGACAACTATGCTCTAGATCAGTGGTTTTAAAACCAAAACATGTTGTCAAGAGTTAAAGCTCTATAGGGGCCGGATTTGGTTACCAATACACTCTCCATCATTTAGCTGGGGACAAACCTGGAACTAGCCTGGTAGAACCACTCCCCCTGCTGGACAACACAGGAGGAGGGAACTTGAGAACTCAATACTGCCGCAATCTGGCAGTCAGGTTAACCTGGATTGAACCCCCGGCCTCAATGACCACTGGTGGTGAAAACCACTGCTGTAAATCAATCATCTACTGATGCATGAACTTGGACACATGACCATCATCAGTGTTATAATTTAATTATGTTATAGTAATTTCTGCAGGTCTCACTGCAGACAGAGCCGATGTGTTTTCATAATCCTCATGGGGGCCCCCCGCAGCCCCGCCTCCCCGCAGAGGGTGGGTGTCTGTTGTGACTGTGAGTCACAGTCACAACACAGTCACAACAGACACCCACCCTCCTCCAGACCAAGGTTATAATAGTTAACTAAAACTAACTAAAAAACGAAAACTAGAATTAAAAAAACATTTTAGTTAACTGAAACTAAATAAAAACTAAAAATAAATTAAAAACGATAACTAAACTGAAACTGTATTGTGTGTTCACAAAACTAACTGAAATTATAGAAAAGATACCCTTAGTTATAGTTTTTATCAATATTTATATGCATTTCGGAAATTCATAATATAAACCTTTTAAATTAATTTGATTAATTTCCTCATTTCTCCAACAAGTTTTACGGCTGTTTTCAGCACCGTACGGCAGCATGTAGTCACACTTTACGTTGCTTGTTTACATTCTGCACTGCCTGAAACTGACTGCATGTTACTTGGAAAATCAAACCCGTCTTAAGTGAGTGGTACTGTACTGTACTGTACTGTACTGTACTGTACTGTACTGTACTGTACTGTACTGTACTGTACTGTACTGTACTGTACTGTACTGTACTGTAAGCCCTCCTCCCTGGCCTGTGTGTGTCTGTGTGTTAGGCTGTGCAACAGTGACACTTGGTGGTGAACAAACGCTATTTTCGTGCTCGGACACTGCCAGGAAAAGTTGGAAGAAAGAGACAGTCCAATATGGGAGAGAGACGCAAGGAAGTGCCTTGTGGAAAAGGATGATAGTAAAATATGCGGAGCACTTAGGAAGCGTATAGGCCTATTATATAAGGATCAGGTATTTGTGGAATGAGCAACACAGCTAAATGTGTGGGTAGCACACATTTGCCAAAACATTTGCCAAAATGGCAAGTGGTTGGTATTTATTCACCCTTGCCACAACAGCTTGGTTTGGTATGGAACAGTATCTCTCTCACGGGCAAGACAGAACTTGTCATCATTAAAGGCAATCTCAATGCAGTGAGATTCTGAAGCCAGTGGTGATCCCATATCTTCAGAATCTTGGACCTAACGTCATCCTCCAGGATGCCAACGCTCGCCCCGTAGAGCCAGGATCACAGAGTACCTCCAAAATGTAGGAGTGGAAATGCTGTGAGTCTAGACCTCAACCCAATTGAACACTTGTGGGATCAGCTTGGGCGTGCTGTACGAGTGTACATGCAACCAACAGAACCAAGTGTTGTTTTTTCCTTATTACTGTGGGAGAGTGCAATCATCCAATCCACTAAGCAACTCAAAGCAAGGGTTGGTATACCAACCATTTGCAATTTTGGCACATTTTTTGGGGGCGCTACCCACACGTTTAGCTGTGTTGCTCATTCCACGAATGCCCGATTCTTACAATCTATACAGACTATACCTCGTTGTACAGGTGACAACGATCAACGATTAAAATGATATAAAACACAATACCAAATGGTATCATCAAAGTGGAGAAATAAAGGACCAAAGTTACGTTTCTGAACTTTTAGAGTTTATATTTTTAAATGGTATATCTTTTAGGTTTTATTACACAATACTTATTGATCTTTTTTAATCCTATACCTGACAAATAAAACTAAAACTAAACTATAACTAAACTAAAACTAAACTAAAACTAAGCATTTCAACAAAATAAAAACTAAATAAAAACTAGCAAACCCGCTCTAAAAACTAACTAAAACTAACTGAATTAGAAAAAAACAAGTCAAAACTAACTAAAACTAAACTATAATGAAAGAAACAAAACTATTATAACCTTGCTCCAGACGACCCGACCAGGGCTGGTCAGACCCCATAGGCCTGCACCGACCAGGGCTGGTCAGACCCCATAGGCCTGCACCGACCAGGGCTGGTCAGACCCCATATAGACCCCATAGGCCTGGTCAGACCCCATATAGACCCCATAGGCCTTGTCAGACCCCATATAGACCCCATAGGCCTGGTCAGACCCCATATAGACCCCATAGGCCTGCAGTGTCCCAATTAAGTAGTCCCATTTTAGTCACATTGGATTGTTTTAGTGTTAGTCTATAGTTTTAGTCATACTAAATGTCATGCGATTATAGTCAACTAAATCTACGGTTGATTTAGTCGACTAAAATGTGTTTTGGCGGGCCTTGATGCCGTCGTAATGGCTGATTTTTACACTTGCGTTGTGAGCTTGTAGATCAGCTATTTTCAGCATGCAACCATGCAAAGTGTAAAATGACTCATACTGGATCTCTTGTCCACTATAGTCCCGTCCTAACATTTTAGTCTAGTTTTTATTTCTTGGCGAAATTGTCGATATATTTAGTCTTAGTTTTAGTCATCATAAGGTTAGTTTTAATGTAGTTTCTATTCAGTTTTCGTCAGTGAAAAAAAGGAATCAACGAACATTTTCCATTATAGTATTAGTCGACGAAATCAACATGCTACAGTACAGCCCCCACTGTCTCCTGCAAGAATGGCTGTTGAGATGTTGGCAACACTAAGGCCCAATCCCAATTCCTTTTTTAACCCTACCCCTCAGCCCTTGCCCCTTCCCCTTGTCCCTACATAGTAGGGTAGGGAGATAAATCATCCCCCTAGGAATTGGAACGTCCCTAAATATTGAACGTCCCTTGTAGAAATTGATATACAACCTGTTCTCAGAAAATAGCTGATCTGCAAGCTCACTACAGGCCAGTGGTCCCCAAACTTTGATGGCATTTCTGTCTCTAGGACCCCCAATTTATATTGTAAAATCAATGTTAATTAACTCTGAGAGTGTACAAACTATCATTTAGCCCATAACCCACTTTGGAAACTACTTTCCATTTGATTTAAGCTGTAGAGATGGAACGTAAATATAACATTGCTGTGGTTATGATGAAATACATATATTGTAATTTTGTCTCATGTTGGTAGCCCATGTATGTAATTCAGCTAGATATAGCTCATTCTGACACCTGCTCAACAGTTGTACCTGATTAATTGATTATTGTTTGTATAGCATGGGTACAGATATATATACAGGGTTAGAAAAAGGAAAAACAATTTACAGTATAGAAAGAAGGGGCTGTGGTCACTGTTCATTGTTTTTAATATCATTAAGAACAGAGTAATTTTCTATCAATGAAAATGCCATCGTGATTCATCTCCATCCAATGTATAGTCTGCACGGCAGCTTGCAATCTGTTCTGTAGCTGGTTTGCCTGGGGAAAAAAACAACACCATTGCTAATTAGTTATGTAAGTTTTGCAACTTGTGGGGATTAGCTTAACATTGGTCATGATAAAACCATAGCTATCACTGCAGCGCGAGTAGCCAACGTTATGCAGTGACAGCGCTATGTAGGTACAGTAGGCTATTTCACGGCTTTTAAGAGCTCCAAAACTGCAGAATGTTGACATATCGTGGTCTGGGGGGTCGGACTGATGCCTGCTAATAAGCTAGCTTGCATCCGTGTTGTATCACCGGCGCACCGGCGATAAATAAAAAAGAATAAAGCGCCGATGCGGCGGCCAAATGAATGGGTAAAGTTGTATGAATGCAACGCCGTATCATATCGTTAGTTCACGTGAGGTAACGTTAACCTTTGCTAGAGATTGCGATATTTTTGGCGATGCAGATTGTTAATACATTCAAATAATATTGGTTATTATAATATTTTTCCATAATAAAGGACATAAAAGGCTTCTTACCTCGTCCGCCTTTCAGCCCTCACTGCCCCTCAGTGATGTTGCTCCGTTTGAAGTCCCGTCGAGATATCCCTTCAAACGAAGGGGATTCTAGCCCTAACCCTCGGCCCTACCCCTCGCTCCAAAGACAATTGAGATAACCCTTCCCCCTCACGTGAACGCGCATAAGCAAGGGCAAGGGCTAAGGGCCAGGACGAAGGGAGGAATTGGGATTGAGCCTAAGGCCCCTTTTCCACCGGTTGGTTCCCTTGCCCATTGGGATCCCTTGCCAATACAAATAAACTGATGGGGAAAGGCTTTGAAATGCAGTCATTGCAGACAACAGATGGATGGAGGGATGGATGGATGATTGAGGGTGTGTGCACTGTGTGCTCACTGTTCACTCATAATGATTTTACATCCCACCCACTCCCTCATTTTGCAACCCCAAACTCAGCCATCATCCAACGCACACACGCAGAGAGAGAGAGAGAGAGAGAGAGAGAGAGAGAGATCTGTACACTAGGACTGCAGTCAGGGACTTCTCAGGTCTGTATGTAGGGCGGCTATACGTCCTATGCGCGCGCACGCACACACACACGCGCCTGAGGGGCGCCCCCTGCCCTGGACACACACACACACACACACACACACACACACACGCACACCACGTGCGTGCGGTGCAATGCACGCACGGCCACGCCTGCTTCTCTCGTTCAGCAGTCAGACTGTTTAGACTGCATTACCATTATCATCAGGGGCAGAGAGAGAGAGAGAGAGAGAGAGAGAGAGAGGGGGGGGCGAATTAAGGATGATGATATGGTATAGTTGGGCAGGCTGCCGGGACAGGACAGGATGAAAAGTTGATATGACCTAGGATAGGATAGGAAGAAGAACGCATGGTGGTCGTGTGTGTGTGTTTTTGTAAAGATGAATGAGTGCAACTGCAACAACAGTCAGCAAAAAATGTCATTATTTATTATAGTATATGAAAGAGCTTAGAAGGTGAAGGTTGTTGATGATGATGATGATGATGATGTCGATAGAGTATGACTAGTAGTGGGACCACAATGCGACTGGTCCAGCAGATCCACACGGGGATGAAGATCCAGCCGGCCGGGCAGCAGCACTGCAGCGGTACCGGCGGTACCGGTACCACCACCACCACCACCACCACCACGGGGACGGTGGAGCAGCAGCAGCGGACTGGCTGTAACAATAAAGTCGGAGGAGGAGGAGGAGGAGGAGAGAATGTCATCTGCTTGCAATGTCAGGACAACAACAACGGCGGCGAAGTGGTGCGGGTTTCATCATGTTGTCCTGGAACTGGAGGTGGCGGAACAACTGGAAGTCCGTCGCGGACGACGGCGCGGTCGAGCCCGCGGGGGGGGATCGCAACGCGCCTCTCCTCCGCCGGTTCTGCAGGTAAGAAGATCGAGCTAGCACGTCAAAACTTAAAAAAAGTAGCGTGTAACCGTTATCGGCAGCTGTCTGCAATGGGTCATTAACTGTCCCGTCAAAGCGATGTTTTGTGTCGAACTCTGTTTACAGCTGAGCTAGGCCGCTTCTAATCTGGGCTACTGGGGGAAAAGCTCGATATACTGCTTTCAAAAGGTGAATGCATGATAATACTGTCTTAGTGTCTTTATTTCTACAAATATATGACAGTTTGTTAAGCTTTAACTGAAATAGCCTACGACTCGAGGTGTGGACAGTGGACGCGGTGCCCCAATGTTGCGGAACTGAGGCAGCAATTAATGTTTGTTAGTAGCCTATAAACTCCGGACTTTGCTACAAATGAATGAATGCCTTATATTTGTAATAATCATCATAGACTATGGAACATGTGATGTGAAACAGTCCTTACATTTAAACAGAGGGCTAATGATCACTAACACCAACATCCTAAAAAAATAATTAGACCCACTTCCATAGGCTAAGACAAGTCAGTGGGTTTTCAAAACATTTTGATTTCCTTTTTCCTTTGATAAGAATTTGTCCACAATTCCATGCTGTATTATTGATGTTGGTACCATTAGGAGAGATACAGGCAAACATTATTCATCAAAAATAACAATTCTTCTACATATTCTCCAATTATGTAGACTTCTTGTAAACTAAAGGACCACTTCACCACTTTTCATATAATTGGTCCTCACTATAATGTTCAATGATAATATAAAATAGCACAATTTTTTCCCTATACTCGATCTGTGTCTCAGGAGGCCGTGCGTGTTATAGCAGGGCAGCAGGCCGTGCGTGTTACCTGCGTGTGCACACGCAGGTAAGACACACAAAGAAGAGGCCGACGCAGCGCGACGCCCCGTCACGCACGGCCTGCTATTAAACCATAGACTGTACAAAATATGGACAAAGCGTTCCCCGGGTCTAACATGGACGTAAAATGAAGCCAGTAATTCCTTGCACTGTAAGTCGCCATCTTTCTTGATCCGTTTGGGCCCAGCTGGCCCATTGTCTGGCCCAGACAACGAGGCGGGACTTCCCCCCTTCTTCTCCGTTGGTTTTTATTTTGACTCAGGTGGGTGGGGACTCCCGATCATAGACTGTAACGGTAGCCACGCCCCTCAGAACATACGCGACTTTATGGTCATTTATTTTATAAATGGGACCATAATTTTCCAAAAATAATATTATGACATTAGAAATGAGACTTTAAACTAGTGACTGGAAGCAGAAAGTATTCATGACCATGTTTATTAAGGTAATACAGTCTAGGTGAAGTTGGGCCCAAATCCATGGACTATGGGGCTATGGGTTTTTTTGGGTCCAGTGACAGCGCCACAACAGGCCATTATATGAACTTTCAGGAAATCCCGATTTCCTCAGTGGCTTCACAAAATATCTGTCTGACTGCCCCCCTGTATTAAACATGCGCTCCCCCTCACGTCTTGTTTTACGGCCTGTCGCAGAATTACAAAATGGCACTCGGAATATCACTATTCACTATTTTGGACAGAAAGTAGGCCTAGGCTATAGCTCATAACATGTCTACGGGGGATTTTTATGAAAAACAAGCTTGGCAGATTGAAAGAGGATAATTCAAGCTTGGACTGCAGCTGCAATGTTGGTGAGTTTAACGTCATTTAAGACAAGCAGATCGCAAACCAAAAAAGATGAGTGGGGAGTCAATGGAGGTGTGTTGCAACTCTAGATTCAGCCCTTTGTAAAAAAATCTAGAGTTGCAAATTGCGGCTAGGCTGTGGGCAGTTCATGTGTCTACAATATGGGCTAGGCTACCCCATGGGCTAATGTGTTTGCTGTATCTGTGGTTTTCAACGTGGTTCATGAGGGAGTTCCAGGTGGTCTCCCCTTGCTAAATGATGGAGAGTCGGTATAACCAAATGGACCCTAATAGATCTTGAACTCTTGCGAGTGCCCTAATGGGTCCATTTGGTTTCACGTTACGCTCTCAAAAGTTCAATTGTTGTTAAGCATCTGCATTACTTTTAATTAATTTACAAGAAGTGTGCACAATTAGAGAAATGAAGAAGAATTGTTATTTCGATCAAGTTTGCCTGCTATCTCTCCTAATGGTACCGACATCAATACAGCATGGAATTGTATGTGTCTCTCTTTGGTCTGAGTGTCTAAATGCCATCAAATGGTTGTCTGTGTAGCTCGAATGCTGAATAAATAATGAACTTGATGTGAAAAGGGTTGAAACCCTCTGCTGTAGTGGCCTGACTACATTTAGGTGCTGTGGGTGATTTTCAGCTCCAGTGACCCTATTTCCAATTCAAAGCAGACATTTGGATGGGTAAACTCGGCTGAATGAAGTATACAGCATTATTTGTGGGTGTGTTTCATTTGCGGTGGGTGTTACTGTCT
This sequence comes from Protomyctophum parallelum, assembly GCF_964188405.1. Taxonomy (NCBI): domain Eukaryota; kingdom Metazoa; phylum Chordata; class Actinopteri; order Myctophiformes; family Myctophidae; genus Protomyctophum; species Protomyctophum parallelum. The sequence continues at coordinate 19,127,883 of NC_139714.1, forward strand.
GTCAGCAAGACTCAGCATGGACACACAACCCTTACAAAGTACACCCACGTTTAAAGACGATTTTGTACATTGCATTTGTTCCCTGCTGTAGTGTTACCATTTGGCTACCAACTCTCCATCATTTAGCTGGGGACCACCTGGAACCCTCCATGTGGTTACCAACTCTCCGTCATTTAGCTGGGGACCACCTGGAACCCTCCATGTGGTTACCAACTCTCCATCATTTAGCTGGGGACCACCTGGAACCCTCCATGTGGTTACCAACTCTCCATCATTTAGCTGGGGACCACCTGGAACCCTCCATGTGGTTACCAACTCTCCATCATTTAGCTGGGGACCACCTGGAACCCTCCATGTGGTTACCAACTCTCCATCATTTAGCTGGGGACCACCTGGAACCCTCCATGTGGTTACCAACTCTCCATCATTTAGCTGGGGACCACCTGGAACCCTCCATGTGGTTACCAACTCTCCATCATTTAGCTGGGGACCACCTGGAACCCTCCATGTGGTTACCAACTCTCCATCATTTAGCTGGGGACCACCTGGAACCCTCCATGTGGTTACCAACTCTCCGTCATTTAGCTGGGGACCACCTGGAACCCATTCAAGGACCAATGACCCAAAGAATACGGTCGCAAATACAAGCGGCCAAAAAGAGTTTTCTTTGTCGAGTGGCTGGCATCTGCCTTAGCGATAGGGTGAGAAGTTCAGTCACACTCGGAGTAGAGTCGCTGCTTCTTTGCCTGGATTGGAGCCAGCTTAGGTGGTTCGGGCATCTGGTTAGGATGCCTCTCGCTAGGCGTCTCCCTAGGGAGGTCCTCGAGGCACGCCCCGCTTGGAGGAAACCCCGAGGCAGACCAAGGCGCAGTTGGAGGAAACACATCGACTCACTGGCCTTGGATCGCCTCGAGATCCCCCAGGAGGAAGTCACTAATGTTGCTCTAGAGAGGGAAGTTTGGAGCTCTCTGGTAGAGCTGTTGCCCCCGCAACCCGACTACGGATAAGCGGTTGAAGATGGATGGATGGATAAATGGTGGTCCCCGGACTGCTAGTTGAGAATCACTGAGTTATATCTATTAAAAGCCGGAACAACTTGTGTCTCCGAGGCTAGCGTCTCCCAGATGGGGAAGTGCTCTCCGGGTAGACTGAAATAAACCGGCCTGTTGGTGATACAGCTGTACTGGAGGTGCCCATGCACCTCCAGTCTGACACGTTGTGAGCTTGTAGATCGGCTATTTTCAGCAAGTGTAATATAACACGGCATCAAGGCCTGCCAAAATACATTTTAGTCGACTAAATCAACTGTAGATTTAGTTGACTAAATCTTATGACATTTAGTCGACTATAACTAAACTAACAATAAAACATTCCATGTGAGTAAAATGTGACTAAAACTAAATTAAAACTTTTGAAGAGACTATATGACTAAAAATAAAATCAAAATTTGCTGCCAAAAACAACACTGGTAAATATTTGTATGTGCCTTTTATTTAGATACCGCGGTTGTGGTTCTTTCAGAGTGGGAACTCTGGGGGGGGGGGGGGGGGGGGGGTAAAACATTTCTACAATTTTTGTATGCTGTTTTTGACTCATATGTGACTTGAAAAATGAATAAAAAAACGTTGATCAAAAACAACACTGGTACACTATTGGAATGAGTGAGGCAGACATGCTGATTTTACAACCTCTTGAATAGACCTGCATGCAGAAAGCAGGGGCGCAGAGCGGTGGTAGTTATTGATATTCACGCCTCCATTCAGTGCAGAAATGGAGTGCCAGGCTGGCACATGTACAGCATAAGGATGGGAAGCAATAACTATACATTATATCTCAATATCGATATCATGATATGAGATATACTGCTGCACAATCAATCCAAAAAAAGATTGCAGATCTAGATTCAGACACCGGTTACGCAATCCCATTTTGTGAAGAATCGGCAGGACTAGTTGTAGTTGTCTGTCCAATTCATTTTAGTTACTCTTATGCTTTTGCTACAAGAGATACTTTAACCCATTCTGACCTGAGATCAGATTCTATAAACGTCTTCTACATCCTGACAGTTTTCATTCTGACCTGAGATCAGATTCTATAAACGTCTTCTACATCCTGACAGTTTTCTGAAAAAGCTATGTTTCTATGTCAGTCGTTCTTCGATTTTTCAAAAAATAGCAGACCTACAAGCTCGTATCGCGCCACTCGGTGGCGCGATATGAGCTTGTAGATCTGCTATTTTTAAATATCTAAAGCACGACATGATGCTAACACCAAGATGGGTTCCCGTTCAGAATGGGTTAAGAGAGGTTTGAGTCAAGCACTTTGATGTTGTCTGTTTAAAGCCACAGTAGTTGGCTCCAGCTGCTACATTTTGAATGTACACTACAGTAGTAATGTTCAGCAACTACAGACTAAAGACGATACATATTTTCACACATATTTTTCACACAATTTGCTTTGTGTGAGAATCGTGTCTATGGACTTTTGATGTTTTAATGTTGGCGCTTATCCAACACACAAAGTCTGACATGCGCAAATCACCCGTTGCTCCCAACATGCATTGGTCCGACATGCGTTGGTCTGACATGAGTTGGTCTGACATGTTCATGTTATTGCTTATAGCAGCTTTAAGCAGTGGCGGCATGTTTTAATGTCGTGATACAAAAAAGTAAGTGGTTTTATCAGGTAAAATGTTTTGAAAATAAAATAAAATAAGAAATGTACATATAGTATTGTCACAGTACAACGTATCGTAACAATATGGATATTGTGGTATTTGGTCAAAAACTATTGTGACATTAGATTTTGTGCTATCTATCGCCCCGGCCCCAGAACATAGCATTGAATGTAGCTATTCCTTCATCTGAGGGCAGGCTGATTCATGTTTTCACCTCCATCTCCCCTGACAACCCAAAGTTCTAAATTAAGCTTATACCTTAAATCATGAGGCTATTGTATTGTTTCACCCTATATATCTTTTTTCCTACCATTGCTGTCATGGCCGTACCTTAAAGCTACCTGATTTATGGCAAAATAAATGGTTATGGCAACACTTAACTTAACTAATAATCACTATTATGGGTCCATTAAACATTTATTCAGCTCTTTTGAATGCAGTAATTCACTATTCAGTGATATATTTTCTTCCTATTTGGGCCGAAACCGAATAGGCCGAAAATGCATTTTTTTGCCATTTTTTGCCGAATATTTCCTGCGGCCGAATATTCGGTGCATCACTAATTGAAAGCTGCTGTGTTTGTTCTTTCATCTCTCCCTGTCCCATAGTCCCATAGACTCAGCTGCTGTGTTTGTCTGTCATCTCTCCCTGTCCCATAGACCCATAGACTCAGCTGCTGTGTTTGTCTGTCATCTCTCCCTGTCCCATAGACCCATAGACTCAGCTGCTGTGTTTGTCTGTCATCTCTCCCTGTCCCATAGACCCATAGACTCAGCTGCTGTGTTTGTCTGTCATCTCTCCCTGTCCCATAGACCCATAGACTCAGCTGCTGTGTTTGTTCTGTCATCTCTCCCTGTCCCATAGACCCATAGACTCAGCTGCTGTGTTTGTTCTGTCATCTCTCCCTGTCCCATAGACCCATAGACTCAGCTGCTGTGTTTGTTCTGTCATCTCTCCCTGTCCCATAGACCCATAGACTCAGCTGCTGTGTTTGTCTGTCATCTCTCCCTGTCCCATAGACCCATAGACTCAGCTGCTGTGTTTGTCTGTCATCTCTCCCTGTCCCATAGACCCATAGACTCAGCTGCTGTGTTTGTCTGTCATCTCTCCCTGTCCCATAGACCCATAGACTCAGCTGCTGTGTTTGTCTGTCATCTCTCCCTGTCCCATAGACCCATAGACTCAGCTGCTGTGTTTGTCTGTCATCTCTCCCTGTCCCATAGACCCATAGACTCAGCTGCTGTGTTTGTCTGTCATCTCTCCCTGTCCCATAGACCCATAGACTCAGCTGCTGTGTTTGTCTGTCATCTCTCCCTGTCCCATAGACCCATAGACTCAGCTGTTGTGTTTGTCTGTCATCTCTCCCTGTCCCATAGACCCATAGACTCAGCTGTTGTGTTTGTCTGTCATCTCTCCCTGTCCCATAGACCCATAGACTCAGCTGCTGTGTTTGTCTGTCATCTCTCCCTGTCCCATAGACCCATAGACTCAGCTGCTGTGTTTGTCTGTCATCTCTCCCTGTCCCATAGACCCATAGACTCAGCTGCTGTGTTTGTCTGTCATCTCTCCCTGTCCCATAGACCCATAGACTCAGCTGCTGTGTTTGTCTGTCATCTCTCCCTGTCCCATAGACCCATAGACTCAGCTGCTGTGTTTGTCTGTCATCTCTCCCTGTCCCATAGACCCATAGACTCAGCTGCTGTGTTTGTCTGTCATCTCTCCCTGTCCCATAGACCCATAGACTCAGCTGCTGTGTTTGTCTGTCATCTCTCCCTGTCCCATAGACCCATAGACTCAGCTGCTGTGTTTGTCTTTCATCTCTCCCTGTCCCATAGACCCATAGACTCAGCTGCTGTGTTTGTCTGTCATCTCTCCCTGTCCCATAGACCCATAGACTCAGCTGCTGTGTTTGTCTGTCATCTCTCCCTGTCCCATAGACCCATAGACTCAGCTGCTGTGTTTGTCTGTCATCTCTCCCTGTCCCATAGACCCATAGACTCAGCTGCTGTGTTTGTCTGTCATCTCTCCCTGTCCCATAGACCCATAGACTCAGCTGCTGTGTTTGTCTTTCATCTCTCCCTGTCCCATAGACCCATAGACTCAGCTGCTGTGTTTGTCTGTCATCTCTCCCTGTCCCATAGACCCATAGACTCAGCTGCTGTGTTTGTCTGTCATCTCTCCCTGTCCCATAGACCCATAGACTCAGCTGCTGTGTTTGTCTGTCATCTCTCCCTGTCCCATAGACCCATAGACTCAGCTGCTGTGTTTGTCTGTCATCTCTCCCTGTCCCATAGACCGCGAGCCCAGCAGTGGCAGCTACAACGTGTCCACGGGGACCTTCTATAGCTGTGTAAGTCAAATCACCATAGGTAAGTGGACCCTTCTACTAGATCCCTGTGTGTGTGTGTGTGTGTGTGTGTGTGTGTGTGTGTGTGTGTGTGTGTGTGTGTGTGTGTGTGTGTGTGTGTGTGTGTGTGTGTGTGTGTGTGTGTGTGTTGCATGCGCGGTTAATCTCAGTCTGTCTGGACAGATTACTATAGTGTCAAACCTTTTAGAGAGATTAGACATTTGCCCGTTAACCAAACTTGTAACCATAGCTTGTTTATTTTCACTACTTCTTAAATATTTGTTCTGATTCATGGAATTACTTTGATTCTTCTTTTATTTCTTCGTAAAAAAGAATAAAGGGACCCATACAAATGTCCAAGACTCACAAATGCGTCCCGACCCACTGTTTGGGAAACGGAAAACAGGGCCAAATAAAGCAATGGCAGAAATATACAGTACGCCCCACGGAACACCTCCTTCTAGTTCATAATAATAATAATAATAATCATATTGGGGCCAATCAGACGATGCGAAAAAAAATTGGGGGATTTTTTTTGTGTGTAAAATAGGCCCCTCCCGCAATCTTTGAAAGCGAAATATATATATTTTTTGTTCTGGATAAGAATCTGTAGCTAAAGGTGTGTTTTGAAGAAAACAAAGCAAAATAACGGGAATTATACAGCAGTTAGTAGGCACTAGGCAGTATAGCCCTGGATGTTTTTATTTCCAGGCAGGAAAAAAAAAGTCTGGGATCGAGTCCACTTCAATTGGGCATACAGTAGCGCAAATCTCTGCTGATTTCTGATCGTCTGCACCTTTGTGCCTCCTGCCGGGAGCTGCCTATGCCATAGAAAGCATAGGTGGACCCCAGGCTAGTATAGGCACTGGCAGAGACACACACAATGGATCCAAAGAATCCAGGCAGTGAAAATCCACTTTGATTGTATATGGCCTTTTACAGTAACAGCAGTTCAACTTGTGTGTCTGCCAGTGCAAGGGATGCAATACTATACTATATTGTTTGATTTTGGGGAGGTTTTGGCGCAGGCTTTGCTGCTGTAACAGCAGTGGGCAGATCTATTTGTTTGCACAGTGCTCTGCCATCGTATAGAGTTTGGTGTTTTCTCTGTGAAAAAAAAAAAAGCTCTCATCATTGTTTGGGGGAAAGAAAGTAGTGCGTCTTAAGTAATTCATACAGTACATTGCCAAAAGCTATTCTGTTAGTCTGATTTTTGTCTCCCTGGGGAAAAAGCATTTCAATTCAGTTGAATAGCTAAAAGCTAAGCCATCCCCCAGTTTAAGTGAAATGCACTAGACTAGCAGAATAACTAATAATGCAATTTCTATTTCACAAGGTGGTATATTAACAATTAAGAGTGATGTGTGGCACATGTGTTCATTGTTTAGGACTCCTACGATACATTTCAAATAGATTACAACGACCGTCTTTAATTAATTCAGTCGTTGTTTCTGTTCTGTGGGAAATTGAATTTCAGCCGTTGTATCACTGAAAGATATAGGCTCTGGCCTGACATAAATTGATACCATGACAAGTAATCTGGTAGGAGCTCTTTGTTAATAAACCAATTTGAACTTGGTATATTATTGCCAAAGGCTTTCAATATGCTTAATTAGTTCTCTGGGTTTTTTTTGTCTCCATGCAAAAACATTACGGTAGCTAACCCGGCCCTTTCTAGTTAAAGCTAAATGAAGGCAGCTGTAGCTGAAGAAGTAAAATATTTTGCATACTATTTTCTATCTTTGACAACAGGAATGTTGTATATGAAAATGAATATATAAAATAAAAAAAGCATTTTACAACTGTCTACCCACCAGAACTACTTTAAAGGGTAAGACCACTTTTTTGAGGTTTGGGTTGTGTAGTTACTTTGCCATGATGCAACTCCAAATGTGGACAAGAAATAAAAAAATACTGCTCCAGTGATTAGAAATTGATAATTCAAAATATGCTCCTCATTGACTTACATTGTAGCTAAAACAGCTCTCAAAGTCACTCTTTTAGTACGTAAACAAACACAAACAATGTTGATTCAGACAATATAGAGCATCACCAAAACTCATGTGGTTTTATTTTTTCATAAAAATGTTAGATTCCTGTTGATTTGACTATTTGAAGATCTGGATCCGGATCCACGGATCCAGTCCGGGTTTTCTTCCCAATAAAATGGACAAATCAACAGGAAGATAAAGGTTTTATGAAAAAATAAAACCACATGAGTTTTGGTGATGCTCTATATTGTCTGAATCAACATTGTTTGTGTTTGTTTACGTACTAAAAGAGTGACTTTGAGAGCTGTTTTAGCTACAATGTAAGTCAATGAGGAGCATATTTTGAATTATCAATTTCTAATCACTGGAGCAGTTATTTTTTTATTTCTTGTCCACATTTGGAGTTGCATCATGGCAAAGTAACTACACAACCCAAACCTCAAAAAAGTGGTCTTACCCTTTAAGTTGGTTTATTCGTTTACATTGTACCCCCTCAAGGACCAACAGTGGACCTTGAGGGGGTTCCCAGTTAAATTTGTTTGTAACCAAATGGACCCTTATAGAGATTTAAGTTAAATTATTGTTAAACATCTGCATTACTTATTTTACAAGAAGTCTATACACAATTAGAGAAATTGTTATTTTCGTAAACATTTGACTGTTCTCTCTCTCTCCTAATTGTACCGCATCAATAAAGCATGGAATTGTGGACAAAATGTTATCCAATGACGACAAAGGTTTTGGGTCGTGAGAGACTACATGTCATCAAACGAATGCAGAATAAATAATGGGCCTTGATATAAAAAAAAAGGTTGAAAACACACTCACTGCTTTAATACATTGTAAAAGTTTACGGAGTGTACTCTCTTGTTCTTCTCCCCGAAGTCATCGTTATGCAACATATGACCCAGATATAATCTGCACCTGCGTTTTGTTTCCTTACCTCCGAGAGGTAGCGGCACCAGGAGGTGTACTTTAGTGTGAGTGCTAAAGTACATATCTGGGCCTCGCTCTCCCCCCACGAGAGCAACGCAGGCATTTTCTTTCTGATGACTGTGACATAGATATGGAAGACACACTATGTCCGAAGGCTTTGCGCATGGTTGGCTTTTGGAGGTCGTTTCGGGGATGCACGCCAGGTGTAGATTACACGTCCGTCCCTCCCCCCCCCCCCCCCTCTCTCTGCCACCCCCCCACTCCCACCCCACTCGCTTCTTCAGGTGACTTTCACAGGGTCTCGAGCAGTGTTGTTTTCGTCGACTATGACGAAAAATGTTCGTCGACTACCATTTTTCACTGACACAAATTAAGCCATGATGACTAAAACTATGACTAACTATACTGACAATTTCGTCAACAAATAAAAACTAGACTAAAATGTTAGGAAGGGACTAGTGGACAAGAGATCCAGTATAAGTCATTTTACACTTGGTTGCATGCTGAAAATAGCTGCGACGCGTTGTGAGCTTGTAGATCGGCTATTTTCAGCAAGTGTAAAAACAGTCATTACGACGGCAGCCATCAACGCCCACCAAAATACATTTTAGTCGACTCGATCAACTAAAATCTAAATTCGCTGCCAAAACAAGACTGGTCTCGAGGATGATCGGTTAAGCAGTGGCGGAAAACGTAACAAATGCACGGGACCGCGCTCACGTGAATACGCTTGCGTTGTCGCAGCGCGACTTCTCAGAGCAAAAAACGCAGGTCTCGTTGAAAATGAACTATATAGGCGCGTTTTATCGCTCCCCGTTTGCAAGGCCCTTAAGACTGTGGTTGTACTGGTCAGCTCCAGTACTGTACTGTACTGTACTCCAGTACTGTACTGGTCAGCTCCCAGGTTTTAATGTGTGTGTCTGTGTGTGCAGGGCGTTGCTGAAAATGAGCACTTGTGCTCAGCTACTATACCATGGGTAAATAAAGGATTAAAAAAATAAAAATAAAGTATTGGAAATTGGAAATACTCAAGTAAAGTAGTTACAGTGAAGGAATCTCATACAAGCTCATACAACCCTTTGAATCCAAGCACTAAGATTACGTACTAAGACTAATTAACGAGCACTAATGCTCGTTAGCACGCACGCACGCACCCACACGCATGCATGCGCCGTAGATGTGAAAATACATACAGGACCAGGATAATAGAAAGTGGTCCTTGTGATGCTTTTTGTCTTGGTTAAATTATACACAGGACAAACTGTTTGGGTACATACCTGTACTAAATAATCTTGCTCTTGCTTATTAAAATCCATTTTGGTCCATTTGGTGTTGGCATTATGTTATGCTTTAACGCCACTCGGTGGCGCGCTATGAGCTTGTAGATCTGCTATTTTTAGAAAAATCGAAGAACAACTGACATAGAAACATAGCTTTTTCAGAAAACTGTCATTTTCAAACAGACATTTTTTTAATCTGATCTCAGGTCAGAATGGGTTAACAAAATTGAGAACAGGGGGTATAGCCCTAAGTGTATTTGCTCCCTGCGTTCCAAACGTATGTGTTCAAAATGTGCTGTGTGCGAGTAGCAGGTCTGCCAGGCGGTGGTAAGACTGCCCGACTTTGCACTACAGCCCTTATTGATCGGGGATGTGTTTGTCCACTGCTGATGTTCCTTCCAAATGTGCTGCGCTGGTGTTTTATAGAAAGCAAAAAGGGGGGGGGGCTTCCCCGCTCTCACCTGGCGCCGTTGTGTTGCATAACGAGACTATAACGAAAAAATAATGCCAGAGAATGTATTTTGCATTGATTCTACACATTGTATACTAGCGACAATGCTTGTAATGTCATGTCAAGGACCCCCAGAATTAACCCATTTTGACCTGGGAACGATTCTGCAAATGTCTTCTAAATCCTGATTGTTTTCTTGAAAAAGCAGTTTTTCTATTATGTCAGTCGTTCTCAAACACTTTCATGTCACTTTTCACGATTCTTCAAAAATAGCAGACCTACAAGCTCGTAGCGCGCCACTCGGTGGCGCGCTATGAGTTTGTAGATCTGCAATTTTTCAATAGAAAAACACCAAAAGGGGTTCCCGCCCAAAATGGGTTAACTGAATTTGGCCATGGACCCCCCATCTGAAAATATGTAGTTCCAGGGACCTCCCCAGAAGCAATGTTTGAGTTCAAAACGTTCACTCTGAAAGAATATATATTCAAAGATTTGCGTCATCAGTGCCCATACCCGAGGTGCATGGGGTTTGCGAAAGGACCTTTCTGTGTGGAGTTTGTATGTTCTCCCCGTGTCCCCTAGGGTAGATACCCTCACAAAAAACATGCAGTAATCCTGGTCACTATTAAACTGCCACCCCCTGGCCAGCCCCGGCCCCTGATGGAGGGGAAAGGAACTGGTCGGAATAGCGTGTTCCTTCTACACGCTACGTCCGGCAGGGGAAACCCCCCCCCCCCCCCCATCAGGTGAAAAGAAGCAGCTTGGACTCCTCATGCATAGTAGGAAGCATGAGGTCAGTCCGCTGCCCTTCCCCCCCCCCCCCCCCCCCCCGATTGGCAGAGGAAGTGTAGCGCCCAGGACTACATTAGATAATATTGACACTGGGGGGAAAAATGGGTTGCAAAATCGTGGGATTAAAAACACCAAAAGGGGTTAAATCATTTAGAAAAAGTCACCCCTTTTATTTCCCTATTTTGGGCATGTAATAATAGGTGAAAATGTGTAAAGAAAAACAAATCCCCCCCCCCCACAAACAAAAAAATAAATTGTCAAAAATAGCTTTAGAATGTGTCTACATTTGTGATATGATGAAGTAGTATACTGTAGTGTATAGGGCTTACTGTACATGGTTAACTATTGATCTTATTATGCTTGCAAACTGTACTTACGCACAATGCATTGCATGTCTGTCCCAAAGATGTACAGTATGCACCCAACCAATGTTCCTGTACGTCCCAGGCGTGTTTTGCAAGTCATTGGTCAAAACTGTGAGCACCATTTCCAGAGCAATAACATATCAATTATAACTTAATTTGTTTTTTGACAAAGCAACTGATGGAACACTTTTTCATAATCCAGCTCATTTCACTCATGAATTCCATTGTTGATATAATGCTGTAATGTGATATTCTCACTTTTTGTAATGGATATCCAATCGTCATATATTAATCGGCGATAGATATGTGTATTCATTCATTATTCACTGGTGATCATGTACATGTTTTATGATAGACTGTACATAATGTGAATCAATGTATTCAGAGGTCCAGTGTCAGAAGCCTAACTGATTTATTTTATCTATTATTAAAAAATCACACCCGTGTGAACTGAGTGGTGCAACTCCTCCCCCCCCCCCCCCCTCTCCCCTCTCTCTCTCATTAGCAGGCAACAGTGCAGCACTAATGCTATCTCTCTCTTTTTCTGGCACAACAGCGCCCCTACTGGTACGGTAGTCATAGTCATACTGGTGCTCATGAACCAACGCATACATAGGCACACACATAGGTGAACACGGACAATAATTTGTATTGTCGCTTTACTCTTACCGGTTACCATGTTTCACTCTGACTGCTGTGACACCTGAATTCCCCCCTGGATTGTTTTTGTTCTCTATTGTATCGAGACTATCACTCCACCCAACATATTTCATATGTATGGGGAATGACGCCACCTAACTTGTGAATATCGTGGATATCTCTAAAAGACAACTTTAGAGATATCTAAACCAAGGTTCAGGTTTTAGGTTGTTATTAGAGAAAGTAAAAGATGAGGGTTAAACATGTCAGGTAACAAACTGACATGTTGAGCCATACAACACAGTATGGCATCCCCCTATAGTACCCCCCCCCCCCCCCCCCCCCTTCACATTCTGTAGATCCTGTGATCTTTTGTGGCCAGATGTAATTTCCTGGGGTCTAGTAGGACTATAGTAAATAATAAATAAAATAAATCACTATAAAATTGTGTAAAAAAAATTAATACATATTATGTTCGAATGCCCCCGCCCCCCCTGTCAAGAATAGCTAAAACGCTAAAACGAAAGAAAGCAGCAAATGAGAAAAAAATAAATGGGTACTCTCTTCTGATTGGCTGAAATTGGCAAACTGCTTGAAAATGTGTTTAGTTTATTAAAGAGCTGCTAGAGAGTCCACTGTTACTGAACAAACTCTCTAGTCTATAGCAACGGTTACTATCAAAATACAGTGCTTTGATATTTTTTTATAATAATTACAAAGAAAAACAAAAAATTATGCATTTTCAGGTATCTTAATCTACAGGATAAACAAGGACACAGTGTGAAACTGGAACACTGTCAAATGTAATCTGATAAACGGGTACTCTCTCCCGATTGGCTATAATTGGCAACCTACCTGCCGATGTATTTTCTGTTAAAACCGATTCTAGGCCCAGGCCGTGGCGTAACGGTCTGGGCACCGGACTGGTAATCCAGTCGCAGTGTGCCGCGGGTTCGACTCCCGAGCCCGACACGGCCTTTACTGCATGTCTTCCCCCATCTCTCTCCCGTTTCCTGTCAGCCTACTGTCTGTCCCTTCAAAAATCAATAAAAAGGCGTAAGCCGCAAAAAAAAAAAAAAAAAAAAAAAAAAAAAAAAAAAAAAAACGATTCTGAACGGGAACCCATTTTGGTGTTAGCATCATGTCTTGCTTTAGCTATTGAAAAATAGCAGATCTACAAGCTCATAGCGCGCCACCGAGTGGCGCGCTACGAGCTTGTAGATCTGCTATTTTTGAAAAATCGAAGGGCGAGTGACATAGAAGACATTTTTAGAATCTGATCTCAGGTCAGAATGGGTTAAAGAGATGTAGTGACATCATGGAGACCCCTAGCTGTTACTCTATGTTAGGTATAGCAATGATTAGCCCGTTAAGTGCTGTGTTTTGGGCCACTGCTTTTGACAGCCCCTGCCATTAGAGGGCAGTGTTGCTGTGGCTATGATGATGTCCTGCCTAATTCCACAGAAGTGAACGGTGAACATCCTATAATACAGTGACTGGTTTTCAACCTTTTTTCCTATAAAGGTCCGTTATTGTCTCCACCAGGCCGAAGGCATGTGGGGAGACTATGTTTTGCACTCCGTCCGTCCGTGTGTCCGTCCGTCCGTCCGTCCGTGAGCAGCTAATCTCGGCCACCGTTAACCCGGTCGAGGCCAAATTTTGCACACACACTCCCTGGATGCCAACGATGAACCTCTGCCCCAAACTTTCCAGAACGGCCTGTTATAGCGCCACCAGGAGGCCGCTTTGTGCAAAACAAGTTTTTGCACAGTACACCTACAGATTTTGTCCAAACATCACGCAAATTGGTACACAGTCTCTCTAGAGCCATTCAACAATTTCTCACACTCCATCCTGATTGGTTAAGATTGCCTTCCAAAGTTCACAGGAGTGCTCAGTTTCAAACAAAATGCTGCAAATCATGAACACATCGCGTGATTTCCGTGAAATTGTGCACCCACATTCCCACTAGGCCGAGGACCAAATGCCACATGAACAATTTCAACTCAGACTCAAGGTGGCGCTATAACTGGCCGAAAAGTGTTTTTACCTCTAACTGCACGGATCTGTGGATAACTTTGTATGCCAACTCCCTAGAGGCCAAGGAAAAACCTTTGCCTGGAATTTTTCACATCTGCTCTTTATAGCGCCACCAGGAGGCCGACATATGTAAAACACATTTTCTATTATTACTCCTTCAGATTTTATCCAAATTTTACGCAAATCGGTATACACTATCTCCATAGTCATGTGATCAACACGGAGCGGCACCATTTCCCATCTTCCATCCTGATTGGCTAAGATTGGCTTCCAAAGCTCACACGATTCGTCCATTTCGAAAAAAGGCCACAAATCACAAACACAGTGTGCAATTTCCGTTAAATTATACACGCACATTTTCACTAGGCCGAGGACGACATGCCACAATTTTTTCCTCAAAATCAGCCTCACGGTGGCGCTATAACAGGCCAATTCCTGTTTTTAGCTATAACTGCATCGATCTGTATACAACTTATGTATGCACACATGGAAAAACATTGTACCTGCATCCCTCCAACACGAACCTCCGGCCCAAATCTTCCTCAACAGCCTGTTATAGCGCCACCATGAGGCCACAACCTGACCTGCCCTGGTGGAGACCTGTGCCGATTGGCACTTTGTCTAGTTTATTCTGCATTTGAGTCATGGACCACCATATGATGACATTTAGCCTCCCAGATTCTGCTTCAGATTCAGATACCTTTATTTCCCATTGTGTAAAACACATGTTTTGACATTGTGTGTGTGCATTTCTTATTCCTTTTTTCCCCACATATAACAAAAATAACAACAACACAAATACAACACCGTGCAGTAAGTATAAATATAAAGTGCAGAGTTTATGGAACATAGTACAAAACATGTCCGGTGACACTCCCTAGGGGGCGGGGTGTTGAGGGAAACCAGAGTCATTTAGCAGCCTGGCGGCTGAGGGGAAAAAAGCTCAGTCTGTGGCAGACTTTTGTAGCCTTCGGCAGCCGCAACCATCTCCCAGAGGGGAGCAGGGTGAGGAGGCCGAGGCCAGGGTGGGAGGGGTCGGCCATGATCTTTCTCCCTCTCCTCAATGCCCTTGCTTTGTTCTATAGATGTGTTATCCCGATTGATCCCAGGAGCACCTTTTTACTATTTTTACATTTTGTATACCTGCACACCTCATGAGCAGATATAAAGATATAAATAATGCATTATTGTGAGGTATAGGGAGGAAGAGTTGCATTGACAACTTATCATTTTTGACTCATTTGTATGCATATGTTTAATGTGTCAAATATATGTACTATATATATATATACATTATTTGATATAATATAATATAAAATACAGAATAGAATACATTATGTAGTATGATTGATGATTTTGTTCAACCCATTTTGGACGGGAACCACTTTTGGTGTTTGCAGCATTATGTTATACTTTAGCTATTGAAAAACAGCAGATCTACAAGCTCGTATAGCGCGGCACCGAGTGCCACGCTATACGAGCTTGTAGATCTGCTTGTAGGTGCCAGGAGCTGATAGGCTGAGGCTGCGGCACACAAACTGGGGGTTAACCCATTCTGACCTGAGATCAGATTCTATAAATGTCTTCTACATCCTGACGGTTTTCTGAAAAAGCTATGTTTCTATGTCAGTCATTTTTTGATTTTTTGAAAATAGCAGACCTACAAGCTCGTAGCGCGCCACTCGGTGGATAGCATAGCATAATGCTAACACCAAAAGGGGTTCCCGCCCAAAATGGGTTTTAAACACAAACATTGTTTTGCTACCGTTCCATATGACTATTTCTGAGTGTTTGTGCACTTTATGGACAATGGACAACTTTGAGTGTTTGTGTAAACACAAACATCGAAGACGAAGGTTAGGACGCAGATTTTGATTGGCCGCAATGCAATGACGTATTTGATTTGATTTGATTTGATTTGATTTGATTTATTTGATATATTCATGATACAATTCATAGAAGAGCAGTACAGAATTATCAGGATTGCACAAAAAGTCAGAGGACAAATAAATAAATAAATAGTTACAGCATATGATAAGAAGAACATGTGTACTAACATTACAATACTAATGACATTTACAACCGGCCATCATAGATCAATAAACAAAAGACAATAAATAGATATTATATTATGATAAGAGTGCCGCCCCTCACTTCACACGGGGTGTAATTGTCTTTCTTTTTTTTTGTTGCCATGCTAGGGTTTGACCTGGGCGGCCAGGTGGCCATCGGTATCTCCCACTGGAAGAGCCCGTTCCCCTCCTCGGGGGCCAACGGCGGCCAGACGCTGTCCACCCCGGACTGCGTCCAGTCGGAGGCCTCGTCGGCCATGTGTCTGGCCATCGGCGGCGATGGCAGGACACCGGAGCCTCCGGTGTCCTGCCCGGCCTCTCTGTCCATCACCCCGCTGCCCTCCTGCAACGCCAGCCAGGAGACCATCAACGACAACAGCACCAGTATGTACTATTATATGCTTTTTTTCTTTTTATCTTTTTTTTTATCCCACGATTTTGTAACCCATTTTTCACCCCTGTCAATTATCTATAATATTAATAATAATAAATACGATTTATATAGTGCTTTTCTAGGTACCCAGAGTCGATTTACAGAACAAAAGTAAAAACAATTTTATTGGGGGAAAGCCAGTCTGAAAAGGTGGGTTTTTACTTTCGAGTGTGCTTTTGAACATGTCAAAGGTGTGGGGCAGCTCTGATGTGAGTTCCACAGTGACCACTGCAAAGGCCCTGTCACCCCAGGTTCTCTTGTTCGACTTGTGGGGTTCCAGTAGGTTGGCAGTGCTTGAGGGAGCGGGTGGGGGCATGGCGATTGGATGAGTTCAGAGAGGTAGAGGGGGGCCTGGTTGTTGAGGGCTTTGTATGTGGTGGTGAGTATTTTGAAGTCTATTCTGAATTTGACTGTGAGCCAGTGCAGTTCACGGAGGACAGGTGTGATGTGGTCCCTGGATCTATAAGCATGTAGAGAATGAAGAGGAGGGGACCAAGTACTGAGCCTTGGGGGACGCCGTGGGTGACAGGTGATGTGAGTGCTTGGCAGTACGTTAATATAAATAAAATGTCTGTCAGTGAGGTATGATTGGAACCAGGAGAGGGCAGTGCCAGTGATTCCAAGGGTGGATTTGAGGCGTGAGATGAGTATGGAGGGGTGAATGATGTTAAGTGAACCGGTATCGGCAGATAACAGGAGGTCGTTTGTGACTCTGAGGAGGGCGGTTTCGGTGCTGTGTTTAGTTGCGAAAGCCGTATTGAAATTGTTCATAGAGGTGGTTTGTTTCCAGGTACTGTATGCAGTGATTTGGCTGACAATCTAATGTGACCCTGGGCTCTACACACCCTCTACTCCGCTAGCCTGGGGAGAGCAACGGACTTGAAGACTTGAGTGTCCAGGTTGCTCCTTTACACCTGACAGGGGGGAGTTTCCCTGGTTGGACGTAGCGCGTGGAAGGAACACGTTATTCCAACCAGTTCCTTTCCCCTCCATCAGGCGCCCCGGCTGGCCAGGGGGAGACCAGGCACTTCTGCTCGCCTGCAGCAACGCAGGCGTGCCATTAATGACTGTAAAGCGCACCCTCTTGTGTAATATTGCTTAATTTGAACATTTGCTTTTGCAGTGTAGGCCAAACGTTGTATAATTACCCCCCAAATAAATAATTAAATAAAGGTCACCACAACAGCACAATAACTTTATTTTCATTACTGAGCAGTTGAGACGAATAACCGTCTAAGTCCATAATTTATTCTGACCACTCCCTGAAACGAATCTGCCCTGACCCCTTATCCTGCATGATTTATACATTATAGATAATTATTATGGACATACAGTATATGGTTATTCGTCTCAACTGCTCACACAGATGAACTCCAGCTGAGGCAGACCCTGCTACCTTCCACACACTGTGCACACTGCTGTGGCCCCCTGCCTATTCTAGTCGAATACCCCTGCTCTACATGGTGGATATCAAGTGTTTCTGACGTTGTTGAAATTCAATATCTTGTAATGTGTAACTGCATACACTCTACAACGTATTTCTTTCTTTCTTTTACTCAGCGTTGGATCAAACGGGTCCATGTGTTTGGTCCGACGGAGCATTGGTCCGAACGACAACCTACCTCAAACCCTCACCCTAACCCTATCCTCCCCCGGGGCAGCACACCTAAACCTAACCCCAACCCTCCCCCGACCCCCAGCGCACCTCGGACCAATGCTCCTTCCAACCAATGCTCCGTCGGATCATAGGATGCCTCCCGGATCAAACGTCGCCGCAATGTTTGGCCAAAAAAGGAATGACGTGTCAACATTTTGACAGTTAAAATAGACATGGTCGTTTCTTCATCTTGTTAGAAGCACGGTTCCCACGGTCATGAAATTCCTGGAAATATTTTGAAATTAGAAAAGAAAACTATAACTAGAAAAGTCGCAATTTTTGAAAAATTGCAAAGTGTGGTTGCCGCAGTCGCTTACATAGACCCCTCCCTAATTTGAATATTTCTATAACACTTGAATAGTTTGGTCTTCTACCCCGCAATGGAATTTATGTCTTTATAAACGATTGTAAAACATAGATTGGTTACGTAACCAACAACAGCCATAGCTACTACAAACGTTATGCAAAGCTGCCAGCAGGTCTGCACAGAACTGCTGTCAGTGAAGTGCCAGTACTATACTCGTTTGTATTACAACAATTTCAGTGATGTACCATTAAAGTGTTACTGTAGCTTATGGTGGGAATGTTTGCCTTTATTGATGGATTCACAGTAAGTTGACAGAAAACGGGGAGAGAGATGGGTGGGGGGGGGGGGATACACACAGTTAAGTTCGTCGGTGTTGTAATCTGATCGCCCATGGCTGTGTACTTGTACGTGAGAGCACTTGTACGTGAGAGCACAGTGTACTTGTTATGTATTGTGTACTGCCTGAACTGTATCATACTTTATAGTTAGCTACGGTCGGAGACATCTCAGACAGCAAGGTCAGCTTGCTGCAGTTAGCGGTTGTTATGTCTCAAGTGTTGTTGTCACGTCCAGCTATATATTTATGCTATGTTGTTAGGATCCAGCTCTATATATTTCCTGTATGTGTGTAATAAACTTTGTGAACCTTTAGCGTGATACTGTCTCGTGCCGCGTTATTGTTCTCCCGGGCCCGTCGCCGCTGCCGCCGTACCAAGGTATACTTCAACCGGATTGTCACACACCACCCAGCCGGCACACACTACCTCGTCTGTCAAACCAGACGAGGGTTCAGTACTTGGAGTTTTAAAACAGTCGGGATCAGGACTCGAATCCGAGACATGCTTGGATTATAGATGCCTGGACCGTTAGGACGGCGGGAACGACCCTTAACAGGAGGGATGATTACGTGCATTTTGTTTATCCCCAAGTAAAGGTGTCGGCTCCACTGATAAATGAAACATGTGACGTCAGACCAGAGCTTGGTCTGCATATATAAGGTGTTGTAGACGGAAATATCCTCAGTTGTAGAAACACCAAGATAATTAGGAATTTGTGAATTCTCTCGACTGGAAATAGTCAACTATTGATAGATTTATTCTGATTCTGATCCTGATTCTGACCCTGAACAGAATGTCAGACGTGGAAACTCTAGCGGCCCATATGGCCAGAATGAACCTCAGGGGAATGACGGCCGAGGACGAATACCCAGATCTAAGCAAGCACAACAACCACATGGCCAAGGTCCTCACCAAGGACATGTACAAGACACTGCGGGAGCGCGTCACCCCCAGCGGATACACCGTCGACGATGTCATTCAAACGGGGGTTGACAATCCCGGCCATCCGTTCATTATGACGGTGGGCTGTGTGGCCGGAGACGAGGAGACGTACGAGGTCTTCAAGGAGCTGCTGGACCCCGTGATCGAGGACAGGCACGGAGGCTACAAAACCACGGACAAACACAAGACCGACATCAACCCTGACAACCTGAAGGGTGGAGATGACCTCGATCCGGCCTATGTCCTGAGCTCCCGTGTCCGAACTGGCAGGAGCATTCGTGGGCTCTCCCTGCCGCCACACTGCACCCGTGGAGAGAGGCGGAGTGTGGAGAAACTTTCCATTGAGGCTCTGGCGTCTCTGACAGGTGATCTGAAGGGGAAGTACTACGCACTGAAGGACATGACTGATGCCGAGCAACAGCAGCTCATTGACGACCACTTCCTTTTCGACAAGCCAGTCTCTCCTCTGCTGCTGTCCGCCGGGATGGGCCGCGACTGGCCCGACGCCAGGGGCATCTGGCATAACGACAACAAGACGTTCCTGGTGTGGGTCAACGAGGAGGACCACCTGCGCGTCATCTCCATGGAGAATGGAGGAAACATGAAGGTGGTCTTCAACCGCTTCTGCACCGGCCTCACCAAGATCGAAGAGCTGTTCAAAGCAAAAGGAAATGAATTCATGTGGAACGAGCATCTGGGCTACGTGTTGACCTGCCCCTCTAACCTGGGAACCGGCCTGCGTGCAGGAGTGCACGTCAAGCTGCCCAAAATGAGCGAACATTGCAAATTTGAGGAGGTTCTCACGAACCTGCGGCTACAGAAACGCGGAACCGGCGGTGTGGACACGGCTGCTACGGGCGGTGTGTTCGACATCTCCAATGCTGACAGACTGGGCTTCTCTGAGGTGGAGCTGGTGCAGACGGTGATAGACGGAGTCAAGATGCTGGTTGAAATGGAGAAGAAGCTGGAGGCAGGGGGGTGCATCGACGACATGATACCGGCCCCGAAATAAGTCCTCTGACTATTAGTCATATAGGGTGGGAGAGGTCATGCAAGTGCCCGAGGATGACGCAGAAGACAGAACCAGATAGAAACGGATGATCTGCTGATCCCCCGATTGGAATTTGCTGAGAAAGAAGAAAATAAATAAGTATTAAACATAGGGTGCTATATGGGACACAAGACTTTTGATTTACTGGATCTGTTGCAGAGTGTAACGAAGTGGTCCTCCGTTGCTGATATTTGGCTGCCTTTTACATCCTGACTGTGCTCATTTCCAGCTGCTTATCTGGCAAACACTACACAGAGTAGCATCAGTCTGAAGCCAAAGGCCTTCTATCCTCCCTGCCCTGGTCAAGGGGATTTCCTCTTGACCTAGTGGTAGACGTTTTCTTTCTCATGATGGGAGTCCAGGTTTGAATCTACATATCGAGTCATCAGAGGTCCGGAATGGCTTAATTTGATTGAGGTCACCCATGATTTGTAAAATGTGACCTCGGCTGTGTAATTTATTAATTTCTGCTTGTGTGCAATTTTTGTTTCGTTTTTTTTTATTTGTTAGAAGATAGCTTGAAATGCATTGTTATACGATTGTTCATCTACCAAGTAATTTTCTTCCTTAAATCTCTATTTTTTTCCAAGAACCAGTGGTTCCGCAGCTTTATTGTTCAGGACTTTTATTATACTGGAAACTAGGGGGTTGATTTACATAGAAGCACTAATACTCATTCTTTTTTTGAGGGGCGAAGGGGGGCTAGCCCCTCCAATGTTGTCATGTGTGTGTGGCCTAGTCAATGCACTTTTTAGGAACTTTCAGGCCAAGCCAAGCTCCTTGCTTTCATCGTGGAGCTGTATGGGATGTAATTAATACTAATTAGTACTGTAATTCCTAATTCCACAATAATATTTTGTCAACACAACATGGTGGTTTTGTTTGTTCATACCGCATGTGCATAATGTGTATGTGAACAAACACATTGTGTAAGAATTAAGAGGAAGAACAAGTTATTTTCCATGTCTTCTTCAACAGGATGTGGCCTTTATGCTGCAGATCTGCAGGGGGTTGGGGTTGTTTGGTATGTTTTCTGGCCTATGGATGAATTTTGGGGGTCAAGTATAGTAGACTTGAATGCATAGAATTAAGTCGAATGAATGAATTAATGAATGAATTAACCCATTCTGACCTGAGATCAGATTCTAAAAATGTCTTCTACATCCTGACAGTTTTCATTCTGACCCGAGATCAGATTAAAAAAAGATCTTCTATGTCAGTCGCTCTTTGATTTAAAAAAAAAATAGCAGACCTACAAGCTCGCAGTGCGCCACTCGGTGGCGCGCTATGAGCTTGTACATCTGCTATTTTTCAATAGCTAAAGCACAACATGATGCTAACACCAAAACGGGTTCCCGCCTAAAATGGGTTAATTAATTAATGAATGAATGAATGAACGGACAAAGGGACGGACATAATAGCCAGTCTGTTGTCTCCGTCCTAAAGGCTACAGTATAGCAATGCAATGCAAAGTGACGTGTTGTGAGCTTGTAGATCTTTTATTTTCACTAGTTTGGGTCTCGGGGCAAACATCTCATTTCTCTTTAATAACGTCACACAGGCTAAAAGGTTTGGGAACCCCTGCTCTAATAGTATACTGTTTGCAGCCTCAACCTCCACCCCATAATGGAGGAAGCATGCAGGCGTATTGCCGTGGATTGTCCACTGAAACAGAGTCATTCCCTTGATGCAAAAGCATGCGTACAGAACAGATTCAACATTGAATGTGGTGATACCATGGTGATACCATGAGTTGTACTGTATATTGTATGAGAATGTAATTAATTTAGTTGACATTGCAGTCAGTGGTATAGGCCAGGGGTTTTCAACTGATCATGAACCAGGGACCCCCTGACTGAGAATCAACCCGGGGACCACTGTTGTGTTGGGAGGAGGGGGATATGGGTGTGGGGGGAAATTAACCCATTCTGACCTGAGATCAGATTCTAAAAATGTCTTCTACATCCTGACAGTTTTCCATTCTGACCTGAGATCAGATTCTAAAAAATGTCTTCTATGTCAGTCGCTTTTCGATTTTTCAAAAATAGCAGACCTACAAGCTCGTAGCTCGTGAGCTTGTAGATCTGCTATTTTTCAATAGCTAAAGCATAACGTAATGCTACAGTAACACCAAAATGGGTTCCCGCCCAAAATGGGTTTACCATTTAGGCCTAAGGCCGATTCTAAAAACGCCTCTAAATCCTGACCTAAGGTTTCTGAAAAACGTCAAATATTTATATAGCAGAATAATAAAAAAATCATTTTTGAATACTGTACAGAACCCAAATATGGGTTCCCGGCCTGAGGGGGTAAGATACCAATATGGGTTCCCGCCCAGAATGGGTTAAACTCATGATGCTGTTCATTGCAACTTATGCATGACGAGCAGTGAGCAGACATCACATTGAGTATGGGCATATTTCTTTATAATGGTGACTCAACCTGCAGGCAATCCGGTATACCTATGTACTTTCCCTTGACATTCTAACTCCCTTTTCTGTGGAAGTAATTCTTGGCGTCCGACTTCCCAGTAACTGACAACATTGACGTGTCATCGTACACGTATGATTTTGTGTCCGTAAAGATGAATACAAAATGAATATCAACATCTTTATGTTGTCCAATAATTAGATAGGGAGGGGGGTGAAATTATGACAGGCAGTTGCTGCTGTCAAAAAACACTTGAAATAGACACTCGTGCTTTCTAAGGTGTGATTTGGGGCCCTAAAGATGAATACAAAATTAATATAAACATCTTAATATTGTCCAATACTTCAATACGGAGGGGGGTGAAATGATGATGACCTTATGACTAAGGTGTACTTTGGGGCCCTAAAGATGAATACAAATGTAGGTAACACTTGCTATGCATCCCAAATAAGCTTTATAATGTGTTTTGATAAAGTTCATGATTATTTATAAGTAACCTACTTATATTATTATATTATAAATGTGGGACCTGATCTAGATGGTCGGGTCCGAACCTATAGTTATATTTATAATTAACCAACAACATGCGATTGCGATATACAGTATATACCATATTCCCTGGTATAGTATGACTTTTCTATACATTGTTGCAACAGAGTATTTTGAAACGTTTATCTGATCAAATTAGAGGAAGAAGAGAGGCCCGTAGAGCGATAAAAGAACGGCCACTTCCCTTTTGTTCAGTGTGTTGAAGAGCCTAAGAGGTGATAGTAATATCAAACTAGTAATTACTAAAGTAATTAAAGTCATAAACGTATAAATGGCTGTGGCTTTTCATCCTGGACGAATTGAGGTCCTAGAGGAAGATATTTATGCTAAAGTTGAGACGAAGACTAGGCCTACAGCTGAGCAGAAACATCCTGCATGGAAGATTACCAAATTTACCAAATTTACCAAAAGTAAGTGTTCCGTTTCACAAATCATCATATATATATATATATATATATATATATATATATATATATATATATATATGATTTTGTGAAACGGGACACTTAAATTTGGTAATCTTCCAATTATCTTATCTTCCAATTATTTGATAGTAGTGTATGTATATATATATATATATATATATATACAGTATATATATATATATATATATATATATATACATATATACATACAAAACATACATACACTACTATCAAAAAATTGGTCTCTGAGCCTAGTGGAGCAGAAGCAAAAGTAGAGGAAATTGGAAATACTCCTCCCGTAAGGTAAAAAGAAGTAGTCAGAATAAATAATTAAGCAATAATGATAAAGTTGCAACCAAACTAATAATAATCCAGTCCTGGTTTGGAATATATCAAGGGTACTACAATTTATAAGTAAGTAAAATAAATAAATAAAATAATCCTGTCTTTGGGCATTGCATGCATACAGTAGTAAGAACAGATCTACAAGCTCACAACGTGCTGCAACATGATAATCCTGTCTGGGCAGTGCATGCATACAGTAGTAACTTAGTAAGAACAGATCTACAAGCTCACAACGTGCTGCAACATGATAATCCTGTCTGGGCAGTGCATGCATACAGTAGTAAGAACAGATCTACAAGCTCACAACGTGCTGCAACATGATAATCCTGTCTGGGCAGTGCATGCATACAGTAGTAAGAACAGATCTACAAGCTCACAACGTGCTGCAACATGATAATCCTGTCATTGGGCATTGACGTATTTATTTAAAGACCTTTTAAGCGTTGTATGAAGCCAACTCTTGTCGTGACAAATCATTCATCACACAATATTTTGGACCAAACAAATGATTACAAAGAAGAAAAACAACAAAAAACGTTTTTTTCTACTTTCCAATTCTTTGTTTGCCCCGAAAAATTGTGTTTGTTGTCATGATTTGTCACGACAAGAGTTGACGGCGTAAACGTCTTTAAATAAATACTTTCTGAAAAGTCTGAGGAAAATGAACGGGATTTCTTTTCCGGGTCTCTCAAGGGGGCGGGACTGCGACACTCTATTGGGTTATTTATTTTCTGCAGAATTCTGGAAACGTGTTTGAAATTCATTGGTAAAAATGTGTGGGCAGTCAACCCTGTGCGTTCTGGGGACCCCCAGGGGTCCTTGAGGGAGTCCCAGGAGTTACATGCTCTATTTAGTTAGTTCCAGGGGGTCCCCAGCTAAATTATAGTTTGGAACCCAATTGATCCTTATGGGTCTGTAACTCTGACCGTGTAGAAATGGTAACAGGTCCATTTGCATTTGGTTCCATTTTGTACACATTTGTTAAATTGACATTGGTTTTACAATATAAATTGGGGGTCCCAGAGATATAAATGTCATTAAATGGGGGGTCCGTAGACTCATGCATGTCAAACTGGGGGGTCCTTGAAATTAAACGGGTTGAGAATCACTATAGAGCCGTAAAAAGTCTTCTCTTATGAGGGTCCCTGGCATGTTTTCAAATGGGGGTGGGGGGGGGGGGTCCGCGGCCTAATTGGTGTCAATTTTGGGGGTCCTTGACATGAAAAAGTGTGGGAATCACTGCTGTAGGAGGCATGTGGAAAGCCATGTCTCTCCAAATGTCACCTTCTCTGGGGATGCTAAAGTTCCTGCTTTGAGTTCCGAGGGTGCAGTCAGACAGTACACACAAATACTGTTGCCAACCGTGTGGCAGTAATATGTGTACGTGCATGATTTAATTAATTTAATCAATGCATTTCAAATTCTTCTGAAGGTCATTTCATAATTGAACTAATTTGACATTCATTAATTATACCAATGTTCTTTGACCTAATGAATAGCAGGATTTCTCTAAAACAATTTCGCCAACCTTTCTGGGGAATATTTATCTGTGTGATTTGATTATATACCACTTATTTCATTAAACAGACGGATCGAGTCCTCGGTCCCAGTTGGATGGGAAAGTTCCCTAATAGAACAATTATAATCATAAGATAAGACTCTCCATAGCCTTAGATATAGATATGTCTCTCCATTTATATTTCGTAATATATATAAAACACAATACACACAACAAAACAAAAAAACAAAAAATCTTCCTCTGTCATCTTAGTTCTCATAAGGGAGCCTTAAATAGCCGTTTGCGACTATAATGTAATTGTGTTTATGTTATTCATACCTGGCACGTGTGTGTGCGTCTGTGCATGTGTGTGTGTGACTGCGTGTGTGTGTGTGTGTGTGTGTTCTGTGGATTTACTGCATCAAAGGCACATTGACTGTGGACTACACACTACAGCAACACCGATACAGCCAAGCTTTTTTCTCATTGGCCGTCGTAGGAGCCGCACAGCCTGCGATTGGCTGACAGGGAAGACAGCCTGAGAATGCTGATGAGTACCATCATGCAGCGCTCCTCACCCCCCCCCCTCTCTCCCTCTCTCTCTCTCTCTCTCTCTACCTCCGTATATTGCTCCCTCCCTCCCTCTCTTTCTCTCCCCCTCGCCCTCCCTCTCCCTCTCCCTCCCTCCCTCTCCCTCTCTCTCTCTCCCTCGCCCTCCCTCTCTCCCTCCCCCCTCTCTCCCTCCCCCCCCCTCCCCCCCCCTCTCCCTCTCCGTCTCCCTCTCCCTCTCCCTCTCCCCCTCTCTCTCCCTCTCTCTCTCTCTCTCTCTCTCTCTCTCTCTCTCTCTCTCTCTCCCCCTCTCACTGTAAACATTCAGCCCGTGCCAGCAGCCACCAGTCAGTGTGTTTTCTGTTTTCGTCTCCCCGTGTTGAACTGAAAAGATCCCTGTCAGTGTCAGTGTTTGCATATATTTCGGAGCAGCTCTCCCTCCTCCTGTTACTCCTGCAGCTCAGCAGCTTTTCTCTGAATGCATCCTCCGTATCTCTCCAAACATCCAGCAGACAGCGTGGTGGTCGACGTGGTTCTCATTATGACAGCCGTGGCTCCGTTGTTGTCGAGCAGCGTTGTGTCAACGGGAGGACGTCGGGAAGGGTCAACGTTGTCGCGGTGATCGTTATACGGAGGAGTAGAGCGAGGAGGAGGAGCGGGCATGCGGGTCCCCCCCCCGCCGGCCACCGCCGCTGCGGGAAAAGCGAACGCACGACCTCCTGCGGAGGTGAACTCTTCCAGCACGCTTTTTTAAGTGGGGAGGAAGAGGAAGGGGGAGGGAAGGTGTCCCGCTGACCTGGCCGTGCCGTCCTGTCCTGGTTTTGCCCCCTAGCTCGCTCCCTCCTTCCTCCCCCCCTCCACTCCCCACTTACCCCGGCTCCCCCCCACACCTCTCTCTCTCTCTCTCTTGCTCTCTGGGTGCTCGAGCTTCTGTCCCTTCTGCTGTCATCTGGGGAGGAAGAGGAGGAGGAGGAGGAGGAGAGAGGGGGGAGGGGGGAGGGCGAGCGCTGAAGTGCAGATCTCTGTCTCTCTCCACCTTCGCTTCGGTGAGTGTTGTCAAGTTGTCTTTAAAAGAAGCACAGGCAGACTCTGTGCTCTCTCTCCGTCCGTAGTGGGTTAGGATTCTTTTGCTGCAGTGATCTCTCTTTCTCTCTCTCATACCTTCGTCCTCTTTAGTTGCTCCGTGCCTCTCTCTCCTTTTGCTCTCTACTTTTTGGGGTTCTTTTTTCCACCCCTGTCTCGCCATATTGTCCAGCCATTCATCTGTGCATTCGGCGCAACGTGCACATGTAGTCTTCACCTCCTCACCTTACACCACCTCCTGTCGCAAATTATGACATTTAGCATGATCACCACAATCGTTTCCACGTTGAAAAATGTCCATACATTCCCCCCCCCCCCCCAAAACAATAGCAGAAATGGCCGATCTACAAACTTACAACACGTCACTTTTGTTACCAATCTCTGAGAGTCCCATCGGCAAATAACGTGAAAACAGCGACCCCTGTTGTTCTGACGTGAGTCAACAGTCGGTCTTGAGACTACTTTGTCACTGACGTGTTGTAGATCCAACGATTTCTGCTATTTTGCAAATTATTCGGAAAGAAAAATATGTATAAAACATTCTTCAATGTGTCAGTGATTTCTTTGTGTCGCCCAGTGGTTCCCAAACTGTGGTGCGTTCACCCCTTGTGGTGCGCGAGCGCCTTCTAGGGGGCGCGTGACATTTTAAATATGTTAACATATTATGCCAATATATGGCAAGTATATGCAGAATATAGCCTATGCTTCACATATATTCCATATTCAGGCTCATATGTGCATATATGTGGATATATAGAGAATATACTGTATGTCTCTATATAGCTTATGCAATTATTATTTCCTTGTGTGGGGGGGGGGGGGGGGTACGTCAGCTAGGTCTAGAGGTAACGGGGGGTGCATGGCAAATGTGCATTTCTGTCTGAAAGGCAGACAGAAATACAAATTGGTTAAAAAATAAATAAAACATTATAATCGTTAACCGCAATCATTTGCGTGACAATCGATCGTCAACTCAAATGTGTGATGGTGACAACACTACCTATACCTCAGTGTTTTCATGACCTTCACGCAACCCCATCCATAGCTGCGGTCACTTCCCGCGTTCGCGCGTCTTACTTGTGGTATATGGTGTCGCGCTGTAGCCTCTGTTGTGAATGTTATGGTATATGGTGCAGTGTTTTCATTTTGTCTAGTATTAGTCGACTGAATATCATAAGATTTTAGTCGACTAAATCTACAGTTGATTTAGTCGACAAATTATTTTTGGCGGGCCTTGATGCCGTCGTAATAACTGATTTTACACTTGCTGAAAATAGCAGATCTACAACCTCACGACGCGTCACAGCATGTTGTAGAGCTTGTAGATCTGCTATTTTCAGCATGCATAAAAGTGTAAAATGACTTGTACTGGATATCTTGTCCACTAGTCCCTTCCTAACGTTTTAGTCTAGTTTTTATTTGTTGACGAAATTGTCAGTATATTTAGTCTTAGTTTTAGTCATCATAGCTTAGTTTTCATGTAGTTTTCGTCAGTGAAAAAACGTAGTCGACGAAAAATAATTGTCTTCGTTTTAGTCGACGAAAACAACACTGATATGGTGTCGCCCTGTAGCCTCTGTTGTGAAGGTTATGGTGTCGCCCTGTAGCCTCTGTTGTGAAGGTTATGGTGTCGCCCTGTAGCCTCTGTTGTGAAGGTTATGGTGTCGCCCTGTAGCCTCTGTTGTGAAGGTTATGGTGTCGCCCTGTAGCCTTTGTTGTGAATGTTATGGTATTATGGTGTCGCCCTGTAGCCTCTGTTGTGAAGGTTATGGTGTCGCCCTGTAGCCTCTGTTGTGAAGGTTATGGTGTCGCCCTGTAGCCTTTGTTGTGAATGTTATGGTGTCGCCCTGTAGCCTCTGTTGTGAAGTTTATGGTGTCGCCCTGTAGCCTTTGTTGTGAATGTTATGGTATTATGGTGTCGCCCTGTAGCCTCTGTTGTGAAGGTTATGGTGTCGCCCTGTAGCCTCTGTTGTGAATGTTATGGTGTCGCCCTGTAGCCTCTGTTGTGAATGTTATGGTGTCCTGTAGCCTCTGTTGTGAATGTTATGGTGTCCTGTAGCCTCTGTTGTGAATGGTATGGTATTATGGTGTCCTGTAGCCTGTGTTATTTATGCATGCGTGGGTTCTGCGATAGAGAGATGCCTCACTAGGCCCATTACAGCCGGGTTGTCCAGCTACTTCTACAACCCGGCACGCACGCACGCAAAACATCTGCAGAGTTACAGTATGAACAACCCAACAAAAACCTTCAAGACGGCTGTCGACTGTTGCGTTCCACTCTGCCAAACCCTGGCCATAATGACTGGAGCAGACGTGAGTAAAGTGGTGTTTTATAGGTAAATTGTTGTTCACTCCCTGAATTTACAGTCAGTGGTTGCCTGAATTTATTGCACCCATTGTATAATTCAGTGGGTGTCAACTGTCAAGTTTATTATCCCCTTGTCCATCTGGCATTCATGTGAAGAGGGTAAATCCACCATTGAAAAGGTCTTAATGCAGTTGGTTTTCAACCCTTTTCATATCAAGGTCCATTATTTATTTGGCATTTTCAGGTGTGTGTGTGTGTGTGTGTGTGTGTGTGTGTGTGTGTGTGTGTGTGTGTGTGTGTGTGTGTGTGTGTGTGTGTGTGTGTGTGTGTGTGTGTGTGTGTGTGTGTGTGTGTGTGTGTGTGTGTGTGTGTGTGTGTGTGTGTGTGTGTGTGTGTGTGTGTGTGTGTGTGTGTACAACAACTGTAGCCCATTCGGCAGCTCAACAGTGCCACTTTAGGTCACCCAGCGGTATTGCAGCTGTCCCTATACTCCAACAGACGGACATACAGACAGACAGCGGTTAGTCACTGCTCAAACAAAGTGGTCAGATGGTTAGTCACTCAGCCGGCCATGCTAACATATTCCCATTGATATTGAGGTTTATGGCGTGAGACGTCGGTGTGATATCAATTATTCAAACTTTTAATCCTGAGCAATTTGTGGTTCCCAGCGTGGTCACGCCTTTGAGTGTTGCTTGCTGTTAAAGCATTTTCCTTCGCTCAGCGTGGAAAACAATTATTCGCGCTCGCAAAAAGTATGCCATTTTTGGCATATATATATATATATATATATATACATCATGATTTATAACCCATTCAGCACTTGAACCCCTTTTGGTGTTTTAAGCATTATGATATACTTCATAGCGATTGAAAAATAACAGATCCACAAGCTTATAGCGCGGAACCGAGTGCCGCACTACAAGCTTGTCTGCTATTTTTGAAAACTCGTGAAAATGTGGCGCAAATCTTGAATATAATATTCTTTCAGAACAAAAACTCAAATCTTAGCTTCTGGGGAACTACATATTTTCAGATGGGGGTCCACGGCCACATACAGATAATTCTGGGGGTCGTTGACATGAGAAAGGTTGAGCACCATTGACATATGGGGCTGTATTTTGCGTGTCTTAAGTACCAGGTCTTATTCCCTAACTTGAGTCAACTAAAGACCTGGAGGCGTGATCAATGCCATTTGGCTATTCTGAGTGGCCAAAGAGCATTGATCACGCCTCCAGGTCTTTAGTTTACTCAAGTTAGGGAATAAGACCTGGTACTTAAGACACACAAAATACAGCCCATAGAATCATAGGTTTTTTTCTTCAGAAAACTGTTTTTTGGATTTAGAAGCATTCTGTTTTAGAATCGACCTCGGGTCTAAATGGGTGAATTCGCACTGTGAAAATATGTAATTATTCACCTGACAGTTTGAATTATAGCCTCCTCTCTTTTCACTTTGTCCCTCTTTCTCTACAGCAACAATATTGCGAGTTTACTTCGTGTTTCCTCCCCTTCATCGGAGCCCTCGTTAGTTGTTGAAGGAGCGCTCCATTCGTCACGGCGGTGACCTGCTTTCGTTGTGCGGTTTACATACGAGCGACGCGATGAATCTTAGAAAGTCCAACTGGGGCACAGCGGTGGCTTTTTCAAACAACGTGGTGATCATTGAAAGTGCAACGCTAGTTAACTTTGAATTGAATGCCAGATTTATTTATCGCTGTGTTTATTAACTTCTGCCACGTTTTTCGTTTGTCTTACCTTTTTTTTTTTTTTTTCGCGTTTATTTTTATATATTTGTTTCCGCTCCCCCGGTTGATCGCCGACCGGTGTAGTTTTTTGGCAGCAAATTACAACAACTAATAAAGTAGATCAAAATTAGACCTTTATAGCATCCTCTCAGATTGAGAGGGGGGGAAACAAACAAAACAAGAAACATTTAGTTCTATCCACCATTTACTATTAGTAAATTAGTTCACTTCATTAAGTTTAAACATAATAATGTGTAGGCCGCGGCCTCCCTCATTAAACAGACAGAGAGGTTCTGACTGACTGGGGGCACCTGTAGACATTCCCCAGTTAATAGGAGTAAGTAGCCTATAGTGAGGATAGGGGATCCAAATTGATCTCTGTTGCACCTAGCCAAAAATAAAACAGAGATA
Source organism: Protomyctophum parallelum (assembly GCF_964188405.1). NCBI lineage: Eukaryota > Metazoa > Chordata > Actinopteri > Myctophiformes > Myctophidae > Protomyctophum > Protomyctophum parallelum. The sequence goes on from NC_139714.1 coordinate 19,159,547, forward strand.
ACCAGACCAAAAAAGAAAAAAGGGGGGGGGGGGGGGGGGACACAAAAACAAAAGCAACAACAGATCACTGCAGTCTCATGATTCATGCGTGTTAGACGGACGTCGATTGACAGACAGCCACGCATCCGTGATATGCACATTATAGACATGAACACAGCCGTCTAGGCGTCTACGAACCAAACCCACTAACTCATGCTTGACATAGACATCTCAAGGTTAACATAATGATCAGGTAGACAAATCAGGAAAGGGCGCACACCAGTGTTGGTGAGGTGCTGGCCTAAGGCAGTAAATAAGTAAAAATTAGAAAAAACATAATGATCAGCATGTCTTGCCGCGATAAAAAACCCCAAAAGCAAACGGTAGACCTACATACTGTATAAAACAAACAGAAAGACATGTATAATCAAACAGAAGAGACACGCAATGTAGCCTATACCTATACATATTACACATCCTGGGTTAGTGGGTTTGGTTTGTAGACGGCTGTGTTCATGTCTATATGTGCATATCGCGGATGCGTGGCTGTCTGTCTGTCAATCAATGTCAGTTCTCCCGTCCGTGTGTGCATGTGTTTGACTGCGTGTGTTTTACGTGTGTGCGCGAAAGAAAAAGAGAGCAGAACACAAAACGGTCTCATTATAATTCATGTGCCAAACCTTTACGAGGTTGACACATTATCAAAGTCTTGCAAGCTGGTAAATTAAATGACGTGTAACCAAATCGAGCAGGCCTAGCCGCTGCATATAATACATACTGTGGGGAGATAACAACAGACAATACAATTAAAAAAAAAATATATATATATATATATATATATAATATATATATATGGTATGGTATTCCTGGTTTGACCACTGTAGTAGTTTATGTGCATGTCGTGGTTGCCTGTTTGTGCACGAATGTTCATGTCAGTCGGCAAACGTACACTGTGTGTGCGTGTGTGTGTGTGTGTGTGTGTGTGTGTGTGTGTGTGTGTGCTTGCGTGCGCGCATGTGTGTGTGCTCGGTGCAGCTTGGCTCTTAAGTCAATAAGCTTCTTTGACATACCTTATAGCTTGCGTGTAAAGTTCCGGAGTCCGGTAAAGGTATGCCGATGCTGCGCAGCCTGGCTTGAGTATAGAGTCCCAGTCCCGCCGTCCCCGCGCCCGGGACTTCTGTCCCAAATACAGAGAAGGTAAACGAGGGATCCGAAAGGGGCCAGATAGAGCTCGCTCCGTTAAACAAAATTCAGAGTGTGGAAAGGCAAGGCACACACCACACCACGCTGTGATCGTGTGTGTGCCGCTGTGCGCTCTGTGCGTAAAGGTGCATTCCAAGGTGGCCAAGGTTTAATCCGTATAGCCGATGGGTCCTCAGATTGATCCTCCGAGAAGTGTAGATCGTAGAATGACTGGGCCTCGTCAGGGGTATGGAAGACACTTCTCTGTCCGTCGAGGACCACCCCCGGATGGCTGCCGTCATCTTGTGTGATCATCTTGACTTTTTTTTTTCCAGAGGGAATGTTTCACATCCGCAAACGAGGCAATCGTTTTAGCAACGCTGGTTGGTACGTCGGGGAACAAGAGAATATTATGATCAACGGAACTTGTTTTGTTCTCTTCTGCGCTTCAGGGCACGCTCTTTATCCTGGGGGCCTCCAGGCCCTGGGGAAACAGAATCTATATAATATGTCTCCTCTCCTGATTGTCAAGCAGATCGGTTATTTATTTTTGGAGAGCAGCACATTATAGGCTTCAGAACGTTTGGGTGATGCTGTATGGCAATGAATATTGGTTTCATATGTTTTCTTTTTAGTTTTCTTAGTTTATTTTTTATTTTTAGGTCTATGCATTTTATTATATTCGTTTTTATTAGGTTTTTAAGTGGTGCAACCACTCTCTTACGGAGCTATGTGTGTGGGTGGGTGGCTGGGTGCGTCTGAGCACGAAAACAGCATTGTTTTTTTCACCACCTGTGCGCAACCTAACACACACACGCACATATTAACTGTATATATGGTGTTTTCGGGTGTGCCAGCACAGTACAGTACAGTAGAGGGACCCCCATGCGCGGTAACTCTGTCATTTCTCAACCGTTTCGGACGCGTGGCGTCGCGGGGCGACTTGTCTTGGCCGTTGCAACGCAGCCTCTTCAAGTGTATCAGCGACACACATTTGTTAAGTCATTTGTACACTCTCAGAGTTAAATTAACATTGATTTCGCAATTTAAATTGGGGTCTCAGAAATTGAAATGCCATTAACCCATTTTGACCTGGGAACGATTCTGCAAATGTCTTCTAAATCCTGACTGTTTTCTTGAAAAATGTATGTTTTTCTATGTCAGTTGTTCTCAAACACTTTCATGTCACTTTTCACGATTCTTCAAAAATAGCAGACCTACAAGCTCGTAGGGCGCCACTCGGTGGCGCTATGAGCTTGTAGATCTGCTATTTTTCAATAGCTAAAGCATGACATGATGCTAACACCAAATGCTAACACCAAAATTGGTTGAACTGGACAAGTTTGCAATCTGGCATTGACTGAACCAGTGAGTGGATCCTCCACCTCAACCCCTCGCTCCAGATCTCATCGGTACAGGTTTCATTTATGTTTACAGTGAAATTCAGTTCCCTCTCAGTTTTCGCCTCGCCTGACCTCATCGTCCAATGTAGCATGTACACTTGGGGCTATAGTGAAACAAGCCGCCTGCCACCAAAATAGTGCTATATCAGTTCACTGTCAAGGTCATCTGAGGGAAAGGCTGAGCGATCGATTTTTATAGAACTCATGGCGGTTGTTTTTTTTATTAGCGGTGGTGGTATGCTCCATTTGTACCGACACTTCACTGGCTGATTAAGGGCCGAGAAACACTCTCTCCTATCTCTGTCTCCAGTAGTAATGGTTCAGCAGAAAATGAATCTGCTGAGTCGCCTCTGCCTGTCACAAACGGGAATTCAGCATGCAGACCTGTCGTCCCCCCTCCCCTCCCCCCCAACGACAGTTCTCTGCCGTCTCTCAGGACTGATGGAAGATGGAGCAGTAGACCTATTTGTGTGTTCCCGGGAGTTGATTTAACACCATCAGCTATAAGCCTTGAATATTTTCCCTTTGTACAGCAAACTTAACTGCAGCTGCCAGACTTTTTTTGAAGGTCCTTTAAAGCTTGAGCAGTATGAACGAACGTGTACAGAATTGTGTCTCCCAATTAGCCCTTCACTAAGTCCCTCCCCAACCCATCCTTTTCCAATAGGCACGTTAGCAGCGAAGAAAGCTTGACCTGCATAGCAACCGTTGCTAAACTATTTGGATTGGCATTAATAATTATAATATCTGGGATTTATATAGCGCTTTTCTTAACACTCAAAGACGCTTTACATGTGTTGGGGCCAGGGGGGGAACAAGAAAAAGGACAACTTTATTAGAATAAAAAACAATTAAAATAATAAAACCAATAAAACAGTGCATATGACAAGTTTTAAAACACATCACGCATTGGACAATCGCTTTTTGGGGTGGGATTTAGGGCTAATTGGCCTGCCTGGGGTGCAGTCTCACGTTTAAATGCCTATGTACACACACGCAGTCGCCCCAAAAAAGAAGAAAAAAGACAAAAGTGGAATGAAATATTCATATTACTACAGGTAGTTCTTCTGACGAGGCAATTGGTTGAATATATACGCTATCCAGCCGTGCTGAAATGAGCATGATGGCACACCTAGCCGTTTAATAGAAGATTTGATAACGGATTAGAAATAGTATCACATTAGAAATAGTATCAGATGTGCTGATTAGTGATTAGACAGAGTTTTGTCAGAGCAGCAGCATTGTTGGCTTATAGGAATGGAACATAAAGGGCAGGTATACGTTCCTGTATTTTAACTAACTAAATAATACAGGTTATTATGGTGGTTGGGAACCAATGGGCTACTGTCAGGGGACACGAGTTGAAAGAAACGCTCTCGCATGAAGTCTCATGCATTGCATGCTTCGTCATAACGTCGCGTGGTGGCGGCGGCGCATGCTTAAAATAAACAGATCTACAAGCTTACATCGTGTACCATACTCCGTGTCGATAACTTGTACATCTGTTTTTTGTGCGCATGCATGTGAACCTCGTACGCTGCCATTACATTTGCGCTGTGCCTCCTTAGTCTACCATAGACTGTAAAAAATATGAACAAAGCGTTCCCCGGGTCTAACATGGAAGTAAAATGAAGCCTGTAATTCCTTGCACTGTAAGTCGCCATATTTCTAGATCCGTTTGGGCCCAGCTGGCCATTGGCTGGCTCAGTTTGGGCCCAGCTGGCCATTGGCTGGCCCAGACAACGAGGCGGGACTTCCCCCCCCTTACTCTTCGTTGGTTTTTATTTTGACTGAACGGGGGGTGGCTCCCGTTCATAGACTGTAACGGTAGCCACGCCCCTCAGAACATGACTTTATGGTCATTTTTTAAATAAATGGGACTATAATTTTCCAAAAAGAATATTATGACATGAGAAATGAGACTTTAAACTAGTGACTGGAAGCAGAAAGTATTCATGACCATGTTTATTAAGGTAATACAGTCTAGGTGAAGTTGGGCCCAAATACATGGATCTCTATGGGTTTTTTTGGGCCCAATGACAGCGCCACAACAGGAACTTTCAGGAAGTCCCGATTTCCTTAGTGGCTTCACAAAATATCTGTCTGACTGCCCACCTGGGGTCTACTCATAGACATATACAGTATGCGTCTACTATTAAAATCAGCTGACAGCTGTCATATCAATAGTGATCCCCGTGAAAAAGACATGCTTTTATAGAACTAATTATTAATGCAGGCTCACAACTGCCGACGCCCGACGGCTACTTTGCCTATCGTCCTGTATTTGGTCCTCTATAAAGTCCGAATGCGTTCACACCAGTAACGAATCGCACCGTGGTTACATCATTAGGCCTATATTTGCTGTATATATGCGTGTGTACGTACAGTACAATTCAAACTGTAAGATTGGTTATTGTCACAGACGTATGATTCTTTCCTTTTCCATGTCATGTCGTTGGGGAGTGCTGCAGTCAAAGGAGCCAAATTAGCAACTCTGTACAACCTTTGATGTGCACGGCCGGTTCGCTGATCACTCAGCTGCGTGCTATTGTCTCACTGATTGACTGGCTGAAGCGCAACCATTATCCCCAAATGATCCCCCCCCTGCCCCCACCCCCCACGTCCCCCGTCAATGCTGCAGAGAGAGAGAGAGAGAGAGAGAGAGAGAGAGACGCTCGCAGTTACTCTACTCCTTACTTACAACAGCGTTTCACCGGATTTTGCTGTTAAATAAATAAATAATTAACGTGTGACTGCGCACGTCTGTAGGAACCGATTAGTTAGAACCCAAATTTAATTATTATAATGGGTAGCCACTAGCCGGGAACCCTTCTCCCTTCTGGCTCGTAGTCTCTTGAATGGCTTCCATTTAGTTTTAGTCACATTTTAGTCATACCCCAAATGTTTTAGTATTAGTCTAGTTTCAGTCGACTAAATATCATAAGATTTTAGTCAACTAAATCTACAGTTGATTTAGTCGACTAAAATTTATTTTGGCGGGCCTTGATCCCGTCGTAATGGCTGATTTTATACACTTGCTGAAAATAGCCGTTCTACAAGCCCACAACACGTCGCAGCGCGACACGTTGTGGGCTTGTAGATCTGCTATTTTCAGCATGCAACCAAGTATAAAATAACTTATACTGAAACTCTTGTCCACTAGTCTCTTCCTAACATTTTGGCCTAGTTTTTATCTGTTGACGAAATTGTCAATATATTTACAGTAGTCTTAGTTTTAGTCATCATGGCTTAGTTTTTATTTTAGTTTTTATGTAGTTCTTGTCAGTGAAAAAAGGTAGTCGACGAACATTTTTAGTCATAGTTTCATAGTGTGGGTATTGGGTAATCTACAGTTATGCACAGACAGTATAAGAGCCTATTCAGGCAGACAGCCTATATGCAAATGACCATGAATACAGCATACCTAGAATGCTGAGAGGGGCAGCAGTGGAGCCGTGTGTGTCCTCACCTAACCCTCAGCAGTGCTGTTCTGTGCTGCTGGATATATACAAATCCACAGAGGGTTGCCTGGGTGCGGCCATTACTGAGGTGTACCATTAAGCACAGCGGCACTGATTAGCCACACCTGGCCTACGGAGCACCTGCTCCATGTATTACACCTCAGTAATGGCCGCGCCCAGGGCACCCTTCTGTGGATTTGTCTATATACAGAGAAACACATCCACGCGCTGCTGTCTGTCTGGCTGCAGCGTTCGTTGTCTGGCTCCGGTTCTGGTGGGTCAGGGTCTATTTAATTCACCTGGCTGGAATCGGACTCATGTTGTCTCGATACTGCTGGCTTAATTAACCCATTTTGACCTGGGATCAGATTCTAAAAATGTCTTCTACATCCTGACAGTTTTCTGAAAAAGCTATGTTTCTATGTCAGTCGTTCTTTTCAAAAATAGCAGACCTACAAGCTCGTAGCGCACCACTCGGTGGCGCGCTATGAGCTTGTAGATCTGCTATTTTTCAATAGCTAAAGCATGACATGATGCTAACACCAAAAGGGGTTCCCGCCAAAAATGGGCTGGCTTTTGCTAAGATATTTCTGGCTTTAATAAAAAACTTTTTTGATGATGATTTGAATTATACATACAGAACATAATTCATATGTACTATAGACCGGTGAGGGCACTAGCTAGCCGCACTCTCTGTGGGGGTGTGGAACGCGTGTGTCGAATTTAAAGTCGAAGGTGGGGCGAACGGTTCTCGAGTTGGAGTGCATTACCAGTTTACGCACGTACGTACGTACATACGTACGCACTGTACATACAGACAGACTTACAGAGACATGGTGAATTTATAGATAGATGTTCTGTCTGTCTGTCTGTCTATAATCCAGTATTTGTTGTAACATTGTTGTATTTTGTATTCTCGCAAAACACGTCACACCAATATTTCATTGCTGGTACCTGTATGCATTCTTGGCAGTCTGTATCGGCTCATAATAAGCCAGTCAATAAATGGAGACTGTCCAGACTGTCTCTTCCATTTTATGAAACGCCTTACAGAGCAGCTCTCAGCAGTATACTCTATAGCTAAGTGGTGCGCTTAAAACATTTTAGACCTGAGGACGATTCTACAAATGTCTTCTAAATCCTGAAAAGTTTTCTGAAAACCCCATGTTTCTATGTCGGTGGTTCCCAAACATTTTCATGCCAAGGACCCCCAAAAATGTATGTAATTGGCCGCCGACCCACGTCCGAAAAATATGTTTTTCCAGGGAAGCACATATATATATTTTTTTAAAAGATATTTTTTTGCGGCTTACGCCTTTTATTGATTTTTTAAGGGACAGATAGTAGGCTGACAGGAAACGGGAGAGAGATGGGGGGATGACATGCGGTAAAGGCCGTGTCGGGTTCGGGAGTCGAACCCGCGGCACACCGCGACTGGATCACCAGTCCGGTGCCCAGACCGTTACGCTACGGCCTGGGCCGGGAAGCACATATTTGAGTTAAAAATGTTCGCTCCGAAAGAATATGTACTGTATTCAAAGATCTGCGCCGCATTTTCACGATTTTTCAAAAAAAAAGCAGACCTACAAGCTCATAGCGCGGCACTCGGTGCCACGCTATGATCTGCTATTTTTCAATAGCTAAAGAAATTAAAGAATAACATAATGCTTAATACACCAAAAGGGGTTCGTGCCGAAAATGGGTTAAAACTATTTAAGCCTAAACATTCCCAAAACCGAGGAGATGCCAGGCTAGACTAGACTTCTGCATGAATAAGAATGACATCAACATGTCCGTACACGGACAAAATGTGTCCGTGGCAAAGACTTGGTCTTGTCCGTGTGGCAAATGTTTTTGTTTAGTTTTTCATGTTTTTTTTAAGATTCCCTCTTCAGATTTTCTGTTTTACACACCATTATAATGTTCTTATTTTGATCATAAGACCCAATTACTGAATGCCAGTCTCCAGGATTTGGTCAGAATATGTTTGACACTGATTTACTATGACACTATGGCGCATTATGAGTCCACTAGGACAGCGCTTCTCTAACTCACTCTCAGAGTTACAAATCTGTTAAGGTCATTTAAGGCTGCAGCTCTTCATGTGTTTCTGAGTTCTGAGCTTGTATATCTGCTATTTTTGCTACGATAGTATGCAATGTGGCCCTCTGGAGTGAGTGTGGAACTATAGTGGCCCTCTGGAGTGAGTGTGGAACTGTAGTGGCCCTCTGGAGTGAGTGTGGAACTATAGTGGCCCTCTGGAGTGAGTGTGGAACTATAGTGGCCCTCTGGAGTGAGTGTGGAACTATAGTGGCCCTCTGGAGTGAGTGCATGTGGAACTATAGTGGCCCTCTGGAGTGAGTGTGGAACTATAATGGCCCTCTGGAGTGAGTGTGGAACTATAGTGGCCCTCTGGAGTGAGTGTGGAACTATAGTGGCCCTCTGGAGTGAGTGTGGAACTATAGTGGCCCTCTGGAGTGAGTGTGGAACTATAGTGGCCCTCTGGAGTGAGTGTGGAACTATAGTGGCCCTCTCCATCTTCAAAGTTGCCCATCCCCGCTCTATGCAGGTGTGAGTTTATCTCTACATGGGTCTGAGCTCCAGTGGCACAGCAGCGCTCACCGACGACGCAGTGTTCCACCGGCCTCCGGCCGCCACCAGGGGGCAGACGCGGCGGTCAAGGTCCCGGCAGACAACATGGTGGAGTCCTCCGAAGGACCTCCGAACTCCACCAGCACTCAGGACAACACTCCTCCCCTCGGTGAGAGAGCCGTTACCTGGCCTCCAGGTAACCACATGATGCTGACAAAATCTGAATAGTATTCAACAAACTCAGTCTAATTCTGTAATAATAATACTAATAATAATAGTTCTTCTTTTCTGGTTGATGCTGTCCACTGTAGCTGTGAAGGATGTCAAGGTGCTCATGGAGAATGGGAGATCGGACGGTTTGAGCAGCCCTGACCAGGAGGACGACGACACCTTACTGCACCTGGGAACGCACAGTAGCATCCTGGACGACCACAGCCGCACCGACTCTGCACTGCCCGAGGTGAGTGACCACAGCCCTGTTGGTCAGGACAGGACAGGACAGGGGAGGGGAGGGGAGGTCAATCTGAAATTCTTCCCAGGAGAAGAATGATCTATGCATCGTGCATAGATTTGACACAGGGGGCCACTCGATGTATAATATTTCACGTGATGATAAACGGCTTCTGATGTCTAAAATAGTTCCTCTTAACACATTCCGTTCGTAAAACGCCTCAGGACGTCTTAAGGATTAAAACCGAGCTGAGCCTTAGACGTCGGTGGACGTCCTAGCGCTTCCTCAATGATACCGGGCGAGATAAGAATATTCAGATTTTTTCCTATTTTCTTTTTGGCCCGTTCGCCTTTCGGCTGCCTTATGCTACGCTCTGGGCTCATATTAGCTTACCGTTGACTTGCATGTTAGCGCGGCGGAAAGAATGACTCGTATCTCCTAATCCAGGGCGCTCTCCGTGGTTATGAACGGATCGATATGCTGCCGCTTCATTTCTGCTCCTTATCCGTCTCCCCCGCAAAATATGAACGCTTTTTGGATCATATATCGTATAAATTAAAATGATCGCAATGTAAGCTAGCAATGTAAAGTCAACTTTTTTTAGTAGATTGTTTCCGGGTCATGGCTTTCAGAGTAAAAGCGCTGAGACAATCCCGGCCACCCAGAGCTCCTATTTTGAAGCACTTCCGGCACTGATAGTGTTTAATAAGCTGAATGAACTGCTCTCTCAGGTAAGGAGTAAATCCTCTCCTTTACTTCTGTGAAATAAAGATGATTGTGATTGGTCCCTGGGCTCTCTCAGGTGAGGAGTATGTATTGTGATTGGTCCCTGGCCTCTCTCTCTCTCTCTCTCTCTCTCAGGTGAGGAGTAAATCCAGCGGCCTGTGCTTCAGCGACGGCAAGTGTCGCATCGACTACATCCTGGTGTACAGGAAGTCCAACAGCACGCAGGCGGAGAAGAGGGAGGTGTTCGAGAGGAACATCCGCGCCGAGGGCCTGCACCTGGAGAAGGAGGCAAGGAGAACGCACGCTGCTTAAATGACTTGCTCTTCCGGAGTACACACTAAACTCCAGTACTTGACACAATGTTTTAGGGCGCTTTCACACCCAAAGTTCGCTTAGAAGGTCCGGATCAAGGACCAAATATTTGCATTTTGATTTTGGTCCGTTTGGTGTTCACACTGGACTTTGTAAAGCGTACCAAATATGTAAACAAATGACACGTGGACATGTTAAGCGAACCAAATAGTGAGGGGGAAAAGAACATCTAGGGGAAATCACTGTCTACAATTTTTGGGGCAACCTTCAGTCACACAGAGAGAGAAGAGAACAGCAACATGACAGGCAGCAACAACTTGCTATTGCATTCATTCTTATTAATTATTTTATTAGCCAAATAAGAGCAACAGATGAACAGAGGAGCAGGTGTTTGAACAATAATGTGCTTGCTGCTGAATGCTGATGCATAAATTCACAGAGACGTATAGCCTACAACAAGGTATCCCCGATAAAAAGGACTTTTCTTCCATGTGTGCACCTTCACCCATGTTATTTCTGCGCATCAAATCGGCGCCGCGGCGGGCATTTCCATGTCATCTTATGGTTTGGTCAGTTGGTTATTGAGCTTCAAGTCAGAACAGCTCCGCTGCAGCTAATTGAGTTGACCTCGTTTTACGTCTTTTGCTATAGTGATGTAATCAATTAATCATTTGGGACCACCTGTGTATAGCTTATTTAACATTGGCTTTTTCTCGATACCTGCGGCCTGCGCGACATGGATGATTTTAAATATTTCTCTGTCTCTGCGTCTCTCCCATATAAATATATGGGTCTCTCCCCATGTGCGTGCGCGCCCACACACACACACACACAAAAAAAGGAGGGGACACGAGTTGAAAGAGAAACTCGCATGAAGACTCATGCATCGCAGATTCGCATGCTTTGTCATAACTTTGCGTGGCGGCGGCCGGCGCATGCTTAAAATAAACAGATCTACAAACTTACATCGTGTGCCATACCGTACACCATTCCATGTCGATAACTTGTACATTTTGCGCATGTGAACCTCGTATGCTGCGCTGCGCCTTGACATATACTGTATGCGTCTACTATTAAAATCAGACTGTCAGCTGTCATATGATCCCCGTAAAAAAATACATGCTTTTATAACTATAATTATTAATGCAGCCTCACAACTGCCGACGCCCGACGGCTATTTTGCCTATCGTCCTGTATTTGGTCCTCTATAAAGTCCGAATGCGTTCACACCAGTAACGAAGCGCACCGTGGTTCGTTTGGAAGCGAACCGAGTCCGGCCTTTTTTAGCGGACCATGGTTCGTTTCTTTGATCCGCACCAGAGTTCGTATGCACGTTCACACCAACCGAACCAAAGGGGTAAGCGGACCATGGTTCGTTTTAAACGAACCAAACATGTCCGGTGTGAAAGCGCCCTTAGTCTAGTTTTAGTGGACTAAATATCATCTGATTTTAGTCGACTAAAATCTACAGTTGATTTTGTCTACAAAAAAAGTATTTAATTTGGAGGGCCTTGATGGCGTCGTAATGCAGCGATTTTATACTTTGTTGCATGCTGAGAATAGCAGATCTACAAGCTCACAACTGTTAGTCGATCTAATGTTAGTCGACTACAAGTGAAATTTGCTCTGTCAAATGTGTGCTTGAGTTAGTATTCATTAGAAAAAAGAAATCACACCCGTGTGAAGTGAGGGGCACTCTTATCATTATACATCATCTCATGAACAACTGAATTTATGTGATTGGTTGGTTAAATTTATGTCACATTTGGTGGACATTTGACCTAATTTCTCCTTTCATTGTCAATGGCAAATATTGAGACATGTGAGGACAAAAGGTGTGTATATAGAGCGTCGCAAAACGTTTTTTTTTCTTCTTTCTATTTATTTGATCAGCCCAAAACATTGTGTTAATTGTCATGATTTGTCACAACTCGAGTTGTCTTTGTCCGCAGCGTAAACGTCTTTAAATAAATACTTTTTGAAAAGTCTATGAGGAAAAGGAATGGGGAATTATTTTCCGGGTGTCTCTCGAGGGGGCGGGACTGCGACGCTCTATTGGAGGGGCTAGCGTCCCTCAAAAACCACACCCGTGTGAAGTGAGGTGCGCTCTCACATTCCGTGCTCAGCCAATCAAATCATCACAAATGTCATTCCGGCCAATCACTTTTGGCGTCTTCACTTTTCTGCCCTCACTTTTATCATCGTGCAGCCACATCACAAGCCAATAATTGTATTTACACAAACCCAGAAAGCTGGGCATAGGAGGTGCTAACGCCCCTCAAAAATATCAATGCATTGCTTAACATTTTGACCAAAAACTAACAAAAAAAATATTTTCAAGGTTAAAACATATATATAAATAATAGTAAGAATCGACTGTCAGCCAATAATTTGTACACTGTAGTGCAGTGGTCCTCTAGGCGGACCGCGACACATCTCTCTGCGGACCCTGGAGAAATTATAGAAAAAAGAGAATAAAGTCACTGCGACCGCGAGTTGAATTATCTGTTGTAATAATAATTAGACTCGCGGTCGCAGTGACTTTCTTCTCTTTTTTGTTCGTTGTATTTGCTGAATGAGGAGCAACGCAACCTGTGTATTATGGGCCAGCATGTCCTGATGACAATGTTGTGCTGACTGGCTCACGTACTGGCTGTTAGCTGGGGTCGCAGTGACACAGTCACACCTCCGCATGCAGCACGCATCAGCCCAATACACAACCATTCAAACTAGGCATGTAACGATATATCGTATATCGATATCGTTTTTCAAAAATAAGGGGGGCTAGTGTGTGATGTGAAATGTGAGCTTTAGTCATATTCCATCATATTCAAGTGCTTTTGAAGAGAAATGATAGTCACTTTCAGTAGTAGAGCACTGTATAGGGGAGCTGTGTGTGTCTGTGACTGTGCCCAGGTGATGATGGTCGTTGATTCTCATCAAGGAAGGCAATTATGTTTCTGCACTGGTGCTAACCGTCAGGCTGGCCTAGGGGCCCAGACGGTTGAGCTAACCGTCAGGCTGACTCAGCAGCCTCTAGGGGCCCAGACGGTTGAGCTAACCGTCAGGCTGGCTCAGCAGCCTAGGGGCCCAGACGGTTGAGCTAACCGTAACCGTCTGGGCCCCCCAGTGCAATCTTGGCTCTCACTTTCCCTGTCCATGGAAGAGCGACACTGCCATGGAATTAAATTATATTTGATACACAGAAGGTACAAGAAACTTGAAATTACAAGTGGTTGTTAACAAAATTAATAACAAGTTGTTTCTAGTGTCTCAATCTCTCTCTGGAACAGATTTCACATGAACGAGACCTGTGAATTAATAAGGGGAAATTAGCTTAAGTTATGGCAAATCTGGAAAAAACATGCTTACCACTAGCTTTCTTCACAGATGCGGTCATAAAGGTGTCTACTATCACAGAAAAAAATCTTCTAACCCAACTCCCTTAGGAAACTTTGTGACAGCTGCTGAAAGTTGGGGTACCATCCAATATAAGGCAAAAAAATCCAAATTTCATTATACTTTAAGTAGCATGTGACATGTCAAACTAGGGGATTTTCATGATGCTGAATCAATTGCAAGCTTTAGTTTTGCACAAAAACACTCCTTTGCCTAAAAATGCCCATAGCCGTCATCACAAATGTGATGAGGTCAGCACATTTTGGGCAAGTGGCTATGGCCAAATTTATATAGTTTATTTATATAGCACATTTCACACGACAAGCGAGGACTCAATGTGCTTAAATGAAATACAATACATAAGAAACAAAAATCTATAATTATTTATATTTATTATTATTAAAATGCAACAATTAGTTATTTTAAATAAAAACATTTCACAATCTAGCTGAAAGTTAGTGAAGACAAGGTCTGCTAAAAGGATAAATCCAAGAGGAAAGCCTATTGTCTGCAGGCTGTTATAATATAATATGAAATTACAGTTGTGATCAGATCATCAGATCAGCTTTGCTTCGCTGTGTGAGCCTTTTGGATAACTGGCCAATGCCAAGGCTGATTTATATATGTGAGCATAATATTTCAGGATTTAGTACCGTCCGTGACACATGCCTATTTACAACCTAAGCTTACGTTGTAGTTTTGCAAGGTCTGACAATTTAATTTAGTTGTAGTGTAGTGTAGTCAGTGTGGCAGTACAGCTCCTGACTGGAGTGCTGTCATTCATTCATAAAACCAACGTGAATGTAATGACGACATGATGATCTTAAACCATCTGCCAAAGAGCGCTACCATGAATACTGAGTAATATAGCAGGCAGTTCAGTGCACTTGCTGTGTGTGTGTGTGTGTGTGTGTGTGTGTGTGTGTGTGTGTGTGTGTGTGTGTGTGTGTGTGTGTGTGTGTGTGTGTGTGTGTGTGTGTGTGTGTGTGTGTGTGTGTGTGTGTGTGTGTGTGTGTGTGTGTGTGTGTGTGTGTGTGTGTGTGTGTGTGTGTGTGTGTGTGTGCGTGCGTGCGTGCGTGTTAAGCAACTAGTCGACTATTCAACTAGTCGACTTTTTTTGTATTTTGTAGGCCTCAAGATCAGTTAGATTATAGTTATAGTCACCAATGTACACAGTTTTATAAATGTACAAATAATAGGTAGTTAAACAACCAGTCGACTAGGCAACTAGTCAACTATTAACAATGTGCAATGTGTACAATTAACAATGACTAGAAGTGAATGGGCCTAGTGTGTGTGTGTGTGTGTGTGTGTGTGAGCGAGCGTGTGTGCAGTAACATCAAGGTCATCGTTTTCTGGAACGTTCCAAAGGGAAGCCGACGCTCCTCCGTGCTCTCCTTGAAACAGTCCCACTTGTACCTGCATGGTTTTCTGTAGCATGGAGTTACTGTACACGGATATATTTTTAGGCTCTTTCTTTCTTTCTGCCATGGCAGCGTCTTCGTGTGCCATACAAGCGACTCTATCTGTTTAATCCATTTTGGGCGGGAACCCCTTTTGGTGTTAGCATTATGTCATGCTTTAGCTATTGAAAAATAGCAGATCTACAAGCTCATAGCGTGCCACTCTGTGGCGCACTATGAGCTTGTAGGTCTGCTATTTTTGAAAAATCGAAGAACGACTGACATAGAAACAGGACTGCAGGAGAGGAAGAAGTTTCACTGACATCAGGGATCTCCATATATGGGCTTAATTGCGACAGCAGCAGGTCGCATTTACTATGACATCATCAGGGATCTCCATCCCTGATGATGTCACGTGATGTCACGAGACCCATGGGCACCATATACGTATGGGGGCTTTCATGTACATGTAAAAAATTGCATTGTACTGTACATTGTACTGTTTATTGAAAATGTTTTAAAATTATACTAGGCCTAATTAAACAAAAAAAGTAAATAAAGGGACCCATAAAAATGTGTCCGTGACTCATAGATAGATAGATAGATAGAATTCTTTGGCAGTTTAAGACTTTCTTTTTTTAGAAATGTTTAAGAATCGCCAAATGGACTTAAGACACAAAAAAAAGTCATCGCCTGGGCCCCAACCCTGTGTTTGGGAACCAGTGCTCTAGACTTGGTAAATTGGACACGAGTTGTTGGCTCTGCTTATCAATGTCAAGGTCAAGGTAAACTTTATTGTCCACAAGGGAAATTTGTCTTGGGCTTTCACCCCACACATAAAACATCAAAGACAACAAAAATACATTACAGAGGAAGACACAACATTACACAATTGCACACATGATGTGGATCATCTAGCCTCACACAGTTACCGCTGTTTCAGAGCCTCGTTCAACATCTTGGTTGATGCTGGTGTACAAACGATTTTTTTTAATCTGATGTACTTCCACTTTGGTCTTTGTATCTTCTCCCAGAGGGCAGAAGTACAAACTCGCCATTTAAAACATGGGTAACATCACTGACGATGTTTTGAGCCTGTTTTAATGTAGCCTGCTCATAAATGGACATGTTTTACCGTCTGCACCAAATCACTTCCCCAGAAATAACTGTGACGTGTCATGATGAGCTTTTAAATCTGATAGTTTTTGGCTAATGTTCTCCCTGGATATTATGGGTGCACGTGTTTAAGTTAAGTGTTATTGAGCATTATATATCTGCTGTCGGGAGGAAAGCTCATAACTCCAAAATGTTTTTTTTCAGGAAATGAAAAATATGCATTTTTCAGGAAATTAAGAAAACCTTATATTTTTTTTTAATCAAAGCAATACAGCCTCATCAAAGTTGGTGTTGTAACTTTATATTATTGTTAATTTACTTCCATGGGAGGGGGAGAGGTGGTGGAGTTAGTTGCAGACATTTTGAGGGTCCAATGGAGTTAAGTGTACAAAAGTGCTTCAATAAAATAAATGGGTCATTTAAAACGTTCATGCATAAAAAAAAGATGTGACATCTTTATGTGACATTTTGTGTGTGTGCGTGTGTGTGCGTGTGTGCCTCTCCACAGTCGTCCTTAACGAACAGTGACGTGATCTTCGTGAAGCTCCACGCTCCGTGGGACGTGCTGTGTCGCTACGCAGAGCTCATGAACATACGCATGCCGTTCAGGTGAGTGGACACAACGCTGCCCCCTAGTGGACAGAGCTCATGAACATACGCATGCCGTTCAGGTGAGTGGACACAACGCTGCCCCCTAGTGGACAGAGCTCATGAACATACGCATGCCGTTCAGGTGAGTGGACACAACGCTGCCCCCTAGTGGACAGAGCTCATGAACATACGCATGCCGTTCAGGTGAGTGCACACAACGCTGCCCCCTAAGTTGTGAGCTTGTAGATCTGCTATTTTCAGTGTGAAATGACTTGTATCTATTTATTTGTTGACGAAGTTGTCAATATATTTAGTCTTTAAGTTTTAGTAATCATAGCTTTTTAATTTAGTTAAATTTAGTTTTTGTCAGTGAGCAAAGGTAGGCCGACGGACATTTTTCGCCATAGTTTTAGTCGACGAACTCAACACTGGTGGAGGAGGCGATGATGGAAGTTTATCTAATAGGACGTGTTTCTAGAGAGAGAGAACTATCAAGTGTCTGAATCATGGGTGAGTGGGTGCAGCGTTGTGACTCACTCAGCCCGTTGTCACCGTTACAAATCTCATCGCTGCATAATTATCTTGCCTCCTGAAAAGTCTTACTGTCTTGTCCTTCTCTGAAGTTTCACTGCAGTATACATAACTACATATATGGTTTCCTCTGGTGGTGTGAATGCCACAGAAAAGTAATGTAAACATTGGTCATAAACCACCCTTTCAATAACATTTTTAATTACTTGCGCAAGCAGAGCGTGCAAGTATTGCGATCGGCTCAGTATGTATGTCGGTGTTGTCCACCGGCCAATAAGGGACCGCCATTCTTGATGACGTAACACACGCACGTGCAGAAGAATGGTGGTCCCTTATTGGCTGTTGATGGTGACGTAACTAAGGTACATTTCAAGGTTTGTAGCAGTACTTGCGCACTCTGCTTGCGCACAATTAGGCCATGCATAGCCTACTTGTGTGCAGAGTGCATTCCTAGTTTATGATATATTCTCTCTATTATTAAAGTTATTGTAGCGGTCAATTTGTATTTGCAGGGTGGGGGTCGCGAGACATGGCAGACATGGCAGACAGACGCAGCAGCCATCTGAGGAGTTAGGCACCGCTCAAAAATGTTATAATTGCCTGTCCTGGTTCCAAGCTATAGGAAAGTGGTTCATGAATCAAACGAACAAAGCCCTCCAGTGTGTGTGTGTAGTGTTTGTCAGCTCAGCAGTTTCATGTTTTCCAGTGACAACAACCTCCTCCTATGGGCAGTGCTTTATGCTGCACATTGATTCCAGAGGAGCCACCAAAGGCTCTGCTGCTGTTTTATTATTTGGGATTTTATGTTGTGGTCTTCTGGGGGGACAGCTGAGGAGAGAAAATAATACTACTGCCCTACAAAGCCAACGTGCAGTAACTACAAAACAAAAAAATGGCTGATATTGGGTTTCAAATAAGTGATATTACACTAATTAGTGTCCGTTGGCTAATGGCTATATAGGCAAGCAGACCATTTTGTTATTGCACTCCAGTGCTTAAATCGTTGAAAACGGTTACATCTGTTACATTTTCCCGATGTTATCTGAACTTCTTGATTATGTTTGGTTTTATTGCTTGTTGTTGTACACCTTGCATCATTACATTGTCTTGTTTTAATTTGATTGATTATATTGTGTTCTCTGTACAGCACCTTGTAACCTTGTTTCGAAAAAGGTGCTTTATAAATAAAATTTACTTTCTTACTTACATTCCTTGTGCAAATCGACCCAGTCCACCCATGGTTGCCATACTGCGGCATACTATTGCAAATGTGGCTGGATCGGGGGCTGTAAATTAAGTTATTATTGGCTTAATCCATATTAATTGTATTTTATTATTATTATTAGTAGTGGTAATGATAGTAGTGGTGTTTCCATTGCCATTATTATCTTTACTAGACTATATAGATCTGTATACTGTGCATTTATTATTTATGAACTGCTCAATCCTATTTATGACCTGCTCAATATTTCAGGAGGAAAATCTATTATATGCATCGAAGGCACAGGTTTATGACTCGGTGAGTGGCAACCTCATACTTTATAGATTTTTTGATTTTCATGAAACAGAAAATTGCGTGTATAAATGTATTAAAAACGCCAACTATGCAACTATGCAGTGTTGATTTTGACAGCAAATTTAGATTTTTGTTTTAGTCTTTTGAATAGTTTTAATTTAGTTTTAGTCACATTTTAGTCACCCGGAATGTCGTAGTGATAGTCTAGTTTTAGTCGACTAAATATCATAAGGTTTTAGTCAAAAAATATAGTATTTTGGCGGGCCTTGATGCCGTCGTAATGGCTGATTTTACACTTGCTGAAAATAGCCGATCTACAAGCTCACAACGTGTCGTAGCGTGGCGCATTGTGAGCTTGTAGATCGGCTATATTCAGCAGGCAACTGCATGTAAAATGACTCACCGGTATGTCTTTTACTTATACTGGATCTCTTGTCCACTAGTCCCTTACTAACATTTTGTTGACGACATTGTCACTATATTTAGTCTTAGTTTTAGTCATCATAGCTTAGTTTTCATTTAGTTTTCATCAGTGGAAAAAAGGTAGTCGACGAGTCACGCTTTTAGTCGACAAAAATCAACACTGCAACTTTGCATAATAATATGCATTAATTTCTAATCTAAACGTTTGATCTCAGGATGGAGAAACGGATCAACAAGCTACGCGGCTGGCTTCCCCGCAAGCCCATGAAGTTTGACGAGAACCTGCCCGAGCTGGAGGAGAACGAGAGTTTCACCGCACCGTTCAGTCGCTCCAGAATACACCAGTGAGTTTTATTTATTTTTTCGTTGGTGAAAGGCCCTTTCACCAACCCCACCTAGGGTATGAGCAGTTTAAAAGGAACACTTATCTCTGTATTTGGGTCCTCACTAATGCTCGCTGTTTTTAGTGCCATTTTGGTCTTCTGGCACTGCATCTCAGAGGATAGATACATTCACAGGTGACGTCATCGGCAGGGACGTCTCTAGAGAGGCACGGAATTGTTTGCTCGTCATGTGGAGTATATACTGTATATATCTCTAAAAGAGAAAACCAGCACTCACGGATCTCTCGTTTTAAGGCACTTTTAATTCATTTAATGGGTGGCATCAAGGGTGGACTGGCCACAGGACCTACCGGTCATATTACCGATGGGCCGTGACTGTAGGGGGCCGCGCGCAAGTTATGATATGATTAGGCAGGCAAAGTGAGTGACAAATAAACCCTCTTCTGTCTTCAATCGTTTTGCCAGCATTCTTGTGAAAGCAACAAAGGGTTGCGTAGTTGTCTGTTGGTTTGTATCATTTATGTTGTTCTGTAAAAGTGGTGGTATTATTAGGGCTTGTTTGTTTGTGTGTGCCTCGACGGAGCGGGCGGTAGTGTTTTTATTATCTGCTCGCTGGTTGTGGTGGGCCGGTGTGGGCCAAATTCTCATGAAAATGACCAGCCCTGGTTGGCATGGTATGCTGCAGAGCAGCAGACAATGCTGATGAAGGCCGGAACACGTTTGTTGTGTCTTTTAGAGTTGTTTCTGTAAAGTTACTTAAAGGGACACTTCACCCTTTTTGCAAAAAAATACATGTTAATGACGTTTAGAAAATTTAGAACACTTTCCTGAGGTTCTTTATGTGTGTAATATGTGGTTTTACATATTTTAGATTTTAGCAGTGAGCCCAGTGTCTCTGATGTCATGGACACTGGGCTCACTTCCTTCCTGGACTACAATTCCCATAATGCTTTGATGCACTGCTCCTCCTTGTGGATAGGGGTAGGGCTGTCTTACTGAGACATGTAGTCCAGGATGTAAGTGAGCCCAGTGTTCATGACATCACTGTTATATCTAAAACCACATATTACACACATAAAGACCCCCAGGAAAGTGTTCTAAATATTCTAAACAACATTAACATGTATTTTTTTTTCAAAAAGGGTGAAGCTTCCCTTTAAAGAAATGCTCGTGTGGAGTATAACCTTTTTTGTACCTGTGTTACAGTTTCATTATCCACAACAAAGACACGTTCTTCAACAACGCCACCAGGAGTCGAATCGTCCACCACGTCTTGCAAAGGATTAAATATGAGGAGGGTAAAAATAAGTTGGGTGAGTTTTTCATTTTATCTTTTTAATATAATATATCATTTTATTATTATGGTTGTCTAACAAGTGCACAAGTACCACGCAGGAACCATTCACACTAGAGCCCGGGTTGGGGTGGCCACACTCACTTTTGACTTGAGAGCTACTTTCAGAATGACCTGCTCAAAGTCAAAGTCGTACGATTTGTCACACACGTTACTGCAGTGAAATTGGTTCTCTGCATTTGACCCATCTCATGGGAGCGGTGAGCCGCAGCCAAGGAGCGGTGAGCTGCAGCCGCACACGCGGGTGTGTGTGCGTGGGTAAGGCTCGGGAATCATTTGATTAGTAGATTTGACCCCCTAATTTCCAACCCTTTGATGCGACCCCCTAATTTCCAACCCTTTGATGCTGAGTGTCAAGCAGGGAGGCATTGGGTCCCATTTTTACAGTCTTTGGTATGACCCGGCCGCGGGGATCAAACCCCGACCTCCCAGTTTCAGGGCGGACACTCTAACCACAAGGCCACTGAGCTCAACAAGATCTACCCACCAGTGTTGTTTTTGGCAGCAAATTTTGATTTTAGTTTTAGTCGTAGTCTCTTCCATAGTTTTAATTTAGTTTCAGTCGCATTTTAGTCACCTGGAATGTTTTAGTGTTTAGTCTAGTTTTAGTCGACTAAATGTCATAAGATTTTAGTCGACTAAATCCACAGTTTTTTTAGTCGACTAAAATGTGTTTTGGCAGGCCTTGATGCCGTCATAATGATTGAAAAATAGCTGAAAATAGCTGATCTACAAGCTCACAACGTGTTGTGCTGCGACGTGTCGTGTGCTTGTAGATCTGCTATTTTCAGCATGCAAGTGTAAAATGACTTATACTGGATCTCTTGTCCACTAGTCCCTGTCTAACATTTTAGTCTAGTTTTTATTTGTTGACTATATTGTCAGTATATTTAGTCTTAGTTTTAGTCATCGTAGCTTAGTTTTCATGTAGTTTCCATTTAGTTTTCGTCAGTGAAAAAAGGTAGTCGACGAACATTTTTCCTCTTATTTTTTTGCCACAACAACACTGCTACCCTCCCAATAAAATATTATCCCATTGCTGAAAACAGTTAAAAAATGTACCTGCGGCGCTGTCGTTTACACACACACACACACACACACACACACACAGACAAACAGAGGGGGAAAATCTTTGTAAATGCTACCGACGTTGACCTTGAAAACAAAGTAGGCCTATTGCATTTTGGGTTTGAGATGACAGGCCCCTTTTGATGTCAATCAATCAAGTCACCTTAATTCAAGTGACAGCTGCCAAAAATAGTTGTATTTATATTTATATTATATGCGTGTGCATGTGTGTGCTCGTGCGCATGTGTGTGTGTGTGTGTGTGTGTGTGTGTGTGTGTGCGGGTAAGGCCTCTCCATATTACACTGAGGGCGCCCACATGGTCGGCGGGGGCCAAACTTTGCCCTTGACGTGTGTGTGTGATTGAAAAGCAAACTGCTTTGAAAGCTTGAAGAAAAGAGAATAGAGATCACGGTCGTTATTCTGGTAATGGCGGTGATCGCTGTGTTTGTGTGTGGTGCCGTACGTCCTGTAGCAGCTGTTGTTCGACTTGCTTTGATCTCGCTCCATCGTTCACGCTTCTCTGGTCTCACGCAGGGCTTAATCGTCTGCTGGGCAATAATTCCTATGAGGCAGCGTTTCCTCTCCATGAGGTAATTAATTTAAATTTTATTAATTGACTCACTTCTTTTCCTCTCAGACCGAAAGCTTGCAATTAATCTATTGATTGTGCAAAGATTTGAGTGCAGAGAGCCGAGCTGTGAGCTCTGTTGTTTTGTTGGTAGTTCTCTCCAACTTAAGTAGTAATCCATTCCTGGCTGATTGTTTTCATATCATATACAAGCCTACTGTACTGCCAACTGTACGTGTTTTTTTCTCCGTCACCGTCACTCGTATAGGTGCGGTGGGCGGCGGTGGCACTGACCACATTCAAGACAGATTTGCTTTGGGAAAAGCATGCCCCATAGCCATAGGCTCATATTATGCTCAATGGGGACAACTACAGTGTGTAAATACTATTACTATCGGTTACTATTTATTACTGTAGTTTGTTCAACAAGTTAGATTGCAGACGTCTCATCGCTTAAAGTAAAGTATAGAGAGTTCAAAAATATCAAAAATGTAACGTTTGATTAATGCCCTACCACCTGCACACAGGCAGGGCCATTGATGTGTTATTAACTTAACCCATTTTGGGCGGGAACCCCTTTTGGTGTTTTAAACATTATGTTATAATTTAGCTATTGAAAAATAGCAGACCTACAAGCTCGTAGCGCGCCACTTGGTGGCGAGCTACGAGCTTGTAGATCTGCTATTTTTGACTATCACTGACATAGAAACATGAGGTATTTCAGAAAACTGAAATATCTGCAACCAGATCTTATTTTAATGATCTTTTTGGGGAAATGTTTGGGCTGTCTTATACTGAGACAACATGTAGTCCAGGAAATAAGTGAGCCCAGTGTCCATGACATCATGAAGCCCATGGACACTTTGAAATACCGTACTAAAATATCTATTACCTACATAAAACCCCCCAGAAAAGTGTTTCTTGTCTCCCCAACATCATTAAAATAAGATCTGGTTGAAAAAAGGGGTGAAGTGGCCCTTTAACGTAGTACTGTGTGTATGCGTGTCCGTATGAATCCATACCTCTTTCCCCTCCTGTGTGTTTCGTACTGTATATCCATCTGTGGTACGTGGTGTGTGGTGTGTGGTGTGTGTGTGTGCGTGCGTGCGGTGTGCGTGGTGTGTGTGCGTTTGGACAGGGGAGCCACCAAAGCAGAAACTCAGTGCGGACACATGGAGCCGACAACACGCGCCATCTGCTCTACGAGTGCTGGGCCTGGTGGGGGGTGTGGTACAAGTACCAGCCACTGGACCAGATCAGGTACTTTAGAGTGCTTTTTCATTTTTCAAGGACTCCTAAATTGACATTCATTAGCCTGCGGACCCCCATTTGAAAATATTTGCCAGGGAGCCCCATTTGAAAATATAACCCATTCCGGGGCGGGAACCCCTTTTGGTGTTAGCATTATGTTGTGCTTTAGCTGTTGAAAAATAGCATATCTACAGATCTACAAGATCTACGAGCTATTTTTGAAAAATCGAAGAACGACTGACATAGAAACATAGGCTTTTTCAGAAAACTGTCAGGATGTAGAAGACATTTTTAGAATCTGATCTCAGGTCAGAATGCAGGTTAAATAACGAAAGCATGTATGTTGTCTGATGTTGAAGTCGACGATGCGCTCCTCTCTTATAGAAAGTACTTTGGGGAGAAGATCGGCCTGTATTTCGCCTGGCTGGGCTGGTACACGGGCATGCTGTTCCCTGCCGCGCTGGTGGGTCTGCTGGTGTTCCTCTACGGCGTCTTCACCCTGGAGCACTGCCAAGTCAGGTAACGAAAGCACGTATGTAACGAACACTGGTACACGGGCATGCTGTTCCCCGCGGCGCTGGTGGGTCTGGGCCAAGTCAGGTAACGAAAGCATGTATGTAACGAACACTGGTACACTGGTACCTGGTACACTGGTACCTGGTACACAGGCATGCTGTTCCCCGCGGCGCTGGTGGGTCTGCTGGTGTTCCTCTACGGCGTGTTCACCCTGGAGGACTGCCGAGTCAGGTAACGGGAGAGGAGGTGAGAGAGCTCCGCTGTGTTGTAATGCTCACCAGGCTTGACCCACATCTTGTCTACAATCGTCTTCATCTGTCTAACTATACTTAATCCGTTAAGACCTGACATCTCTACATCATCTTAAAACTATCACTCTTAACCACATTATAACCACTTGTCCTATACTGTACTGTATGTTGGGCAAAATATATTAAAAGTGTCAAAAACATTTAAAACTAATCTGAAATTGTGTTTTATTATATTTCTGTTTTTGCCTTCTTTTCTTAAAAAAACGAAAGAAAAAATATTGGCGATTCTTGTTGTACAACAAAATATAGGCTATGGTGCTTAAATCCTAAAGGACAACTTGTTTTTTCTTTTCAACCAATGTTCATGTTTTAGGTTGTTATTAGAGAAAGTGTTATTTATTTTTTTCATTTGCTGCTTTCTTTCGTTTTAGCAATGTTTGACAGGGTGGCGGGGCCATTCGAACATGGGGCTAAATATGTATTTTTGTACAAAATAACATGGTGATTTATTTCTTTATTATTTACTATAGTCCTACTAGACCCCAAGAAATGATATCTGGCCACAAAATCTCACGGGATCTATTGAATATAAAGAGGGACTAGACAAACTGACATATTGAGCCTACAGTATATGACATGCAGTTTGGCAGTCCCATAATACAGTACCTTCAGATACATTAGGGCCGTCAACCATATATTCCAAATTTGAACATGTTAAATCACATTGTAAAAAATATACGCAGATTTTCTATTGTGATTTGTCTGTGGGGAAAAAGAACAATACGAAAGCAGTGGTCTGGGTTGCTATAATCTTGTGAGATCACAGTTCTTCTCGATAGCTGCCCACATGCAATGAATCCTCGGACAGGAGTCACGTAACGTCACTTTAATTGATTAAACATTAACGCGTAGGCAAAAGGTGAAACGAGTGATCCGTGTGCTTAACGACAGAGTTCACAACCCAACGAGGCCGCAGCGCGCAGAGAGAGAGTTATTTGGCACTAGATTACACATGACTCACAGTTACATGGATTGATTATCGTTGCCTGTTTCGTGTCAAGGAAAAAAGACACTTATGGGTCATGCTTGTCACAACACAGCTCCAATCAAGTTGTTGATGCTTTTTTTGTCTGTTTCTCCCCAGTAAAGAAATCTGCCAAGCCACAGAGATCATAATGTGTCCCATTTGTGATGAATACTGCCCCTACCTGAGGCTGTCAGACAGCTGCATCTATGCCAAGGTAATCTTAAAGACTGGGGCCATTATTATTATTTGACTTTTTGGACGACATCTGTATGAACTTCTGCATGTGTCCTTATTTTAGCCACTTTCAACCTGGCATCCCATACCTTGGGCATATCATAGGCCCACATTAGATGGGTTAGATGTTAGATGTTTTGACCAAAATATTGGTCAAAACATCAGTCATGTGTGGGCTAAGAGACTCTTCAAAAATCTAGCATCACTCGGGCTATAATAAAGATAACTGCAAATACACAAAAACCACAAAACCTTAAAGGATTTCATAAGCAGCAGTTAAATCTTAAGTCAGGGGTTCTCAACCCGTGGGTCGCGACCCCTCGGGTCGCGACCCGAGGGGTCAATAATTTCAATAATTTGAAATTTATTTTCAAAGCATTTCCAGGGGTCCCCAGCCAAAAACGTTGAGAACCCCTGTCTTAAGTGACAGTTTGCTTTGTGCATTTTCCAATTCTACCCTGTGAAAAAGCACGAGCGTGTCTGTTTTCTCCAGTGTTATCTGATCGTGTAGGTCATTCTGTAATATTTTCCCTTATTCATTTGACCTTGTACTGCGTTTTGGACTAAATAAAGAAATGTAGACTACCCACAGAAACGGCTGGCCAACTATGATAGTATTCAGTCATTCAAAAAGCCATTGGGATTTCCTATAAACACACAGTTGCCAAGTTATCTGATATCAAGTGCGTAAGCCAAGGCTTGGTAAGGAAATCCTTGCATTGTATTGGACTGATCTTAGATTAAAGTATTTTATTAAGTTAACCCATTTTGGGGGCGAGAACCCTTTTTGGATCTACAAGCTCATAGTGCTGCACTACGAGCTTGTAGGTCTGCTATTTTAGAAAAATCACACCCGTGTGAACTGAGTAGTGCAGGCATTAGCAGGCAACATTGCAGCACTATACCTCTCTCTGTTTCTGGCGCCCCCTACTGGTACCCTATAGTCATACTGGTGCTCATGACCACATGGGTACATGACCACATAGGTGTACACGGACATTGCTGGTTGTAGGAGTGGTTGCACCACTCAAAAAAAATTGTGAAAATGTGGCCCAAATGTTTGAATATATTCTTTCAGAGCGAACGTTTTTAACTCAAATATTTGCTTCTGGGGGG
The DNA here is from genome assembly GCF_964188405.1 of Protomyctophum parallelum. Classification (NCBI taxonomy): domain Eukaryota; kingdom Metazoa; phylum Chordata; class Actinopteri; order Myctophiformes; family Myctophidae; genus Protomyctophum; species Protomyctophum parallelum. The sequence goes on from NC_139714.1 coordinate 19,186,362, forward strand.
TCCCTGGAACAACGTATTTTCAGATGGGAGGTCGGCTGCCAATTACATTGGGGGTCTTTGACATGATGATGTTTGAGAACCACTGATATAGAAACATAGGGTTTTTCAGAAAACTGTCAGGATTTAGAAGACATTTTGAAGAATCTGGTCTCAGATCTAAATGGGTTACATGTTTTATTATCACACGGTTATTGTGATTTCTTACACCACGGATGATGGACCTTGTTTTACAGGCTTTAATATTAACATTTAAATTGTTGTTTTTTGAGGGGCCCCTACTATAGAATATTCAGCTATTAGTGTAGATTTCCGTCTTACACAAACATTAAATTCCCATTGACAATGAATGGAGAATTTACGTCATAATATTAATATTATGTGTCTGAGCAAATCGACATGATGACGCCCGATGATAAGAGCGCCCCTCACTTCACACAGGTGTGATTTGTAGCATTCTAATGGAGCTAGACAAGTCGAAGCTTTCATGTTTAATACATTCTATATTTCTATTATATTCGTTTGTTTCTGTTCTGTTTTCAGCTCACTCATTTGTTTGACAACGGGGCTACCGTGTTCTTTGCTGTATTCATGGCTGTCTGGGGTAAGTTTGATATTGTTTCTTAACCCCTTTTGGTGTTAGCATTATGTTATGCTTTAGCTATTGAAAAATAGCAGATCTACAAGCTCATAGCGCACCACCGAGTGGCGCGCTACGAGCTTGTAGGTCTGCTATTTTTGAAAAACCGAAGAACCACTGAAAAAACCACTGAGAAAACTGTCGGGATGTAGAAGACATTTTTAGAATCTGATCTCAGGTCATAATGGGTTAAGTCCTCCTCCACCAAACTAAACATTGCACTCGGATGTCGTGATGCCCATTGAGTATAGCATGTGGTAACTTCTCAGAAAGATTTAAAGCATTGCATTTACTTTCATTCAGTTGTTTGTTTGCATGCTGTACAAAATAAGGGTAGATTTGGTTCATATAACTATCATTTAGCTGGGGACCCCCTGGAACTCCCTGAAGGACCCCTGGGGGTCTCCGGACCACACTTTGAGAACCACTGCTGTACAGTATATTGTACAGTATTATGACTGATATAAAAACAGGGTGTAATGTCTGCATGCCTTCTCAGTGAAGTCAGTCACTATTTTCAGCATGCAACCAAGTAGAATGTATTGTAGAATTATTGTGTGTGGGGGGCCGCACAGTGTGCGCGCGAAGTGCGGAAATTTGTGGGTTCTCAAAATGCTTTTTGTGCTCAAACACGAAGATTTATGTATATTTCCGCACAGTAATGAGCAGGATAATATGTCTATACAGGTATATGCTACCTTAGAATAGATGTAGGCCTAGACCTATTTGACAGTGCATAAACAGCATTGCTTTGACATTAACGACTGGACGGACACACACACACACACACACACACACACACACACACACACACACACACACACACACACACACACACACACACACACACACACACACACACACACACTCACTCTGCTGTGGGCAGTTCAGAAACCCGTCCACGACCACCAGTGACATCATCGTTAGGCAGATTATTTTTTAAACAAGATTTATTTACGTGAGAATAGTTTATCAGACTATAAAGATCAGATTAGATAGAGCAGTGATTCCCAAAGTGGGGTCCGGGGACCCCCAGGGTCCTGGAGGCAGTTCCAGGGGGTCCCCAGGGAAATGATGGTTTGAAACCAAATGGACCCTTATGGGTCTGTAACTCTGAGAGTGTACAAATGGAACCAAATGGACCCTAACAGGGTTTATTATTGTGAGAATGATGGCTTCCATTTTCGCATTGCAACTTTTCAGGACTACAAAGCCTGCAGTTTCTATTAGCTTGGATTCTCCATTGATGTCACTGTTGGGTGGGTTTCTGAACTGCCCACAGCCCTCCTATGTGACACAGACCGAGTAGAAAAAAACGTGTCATTTTATCATGATTATTAGTGAGGACCTATTATATGAAGATAGGTTGAAAAGTGGTCCTTTAATGATTACCGTCATTATGGTAATCAAACAATTAATATCGCACACACCATACCTGTAACTTTTATTATCCCTCTTATTATTCTAAAAAAAGAAAAAAAAAAGTCCGCCAATTGAATATCCCTGCCATATACCATATACACCGTCTGCCGAGCAGCACACAACACTCACTGCGGCATAATTCAGACTTTATATTTGACATATGTGACTAAATTTGACTGAGGGACTGCCATTGGATGTTTTTGAATTTTCATTTTTTCTTGTCATATGAAAGCAGGGAATCATAGCTTCAAATTGACATATTGGTTGTTCAGTTTGACCCACGGGTTTTGGAGATATGGCTTATAGAGTAATGTCTTGCAGAAAACAGCGAGTTGAGAAAACAGGCTTTAAAGGTTCACTTCTGTGGTCTCGAACATTACACCTATAGCTACATGTTTAAGCATGTATTTCATCGTCGATTTCAGCTCTGATATTTGTTTCAGACATGCTCTAGTATGTGAAGAGTCTGCCTGTGCTATAAACTCTTTTTTTTTAAGAAAAAAAAAACAGTTTTTCTCCTCTGGTGAAAAGCTGGAATTTGCGCGATGGCAGTCTCTCAGTCAAATCTGGTCACATATTTACATTTGGCATAGTGTCCCATAGGTGGAGTGGAGCAGGATCCTGTCAGCGTTGTAAAAGGTCCCAGTATTCCCTGTTATTATAGCATCTATATTCTCCAATATAAATTGAATGCAGAGTGGTAGACGACGCAGCCTCCTCGTCCCAGCTGTGCAGACGGGCTGGTTGCAGAGTTATAGACTGCGCAGCCGCAGCCTCCTCAGTGTCCCAGGGCAGACGGTGTGGTTGTTTGTCTGTGAGGTCGTACGTTTGAACGCCTGAAGGGACTTGATAGACACAAAGACGAAGTGGTATAACACCATAAGCGTTAGCTCACATGAAGAAGTAGCAATATTAATTTGCTTTGCTTCATGCCTGCATGTCAACATGGATAGAAAACACATATTAGCAGTCTTTATTAAAACCTTTGGGCGGGAACCCCTTTTGGTGTTAGCGTTACGTTATGCTTTAGCTATTGAAAAATAGCAGATCTACAAGCTCATAGCGCGCCACCGAGTGGCGCGCTACGAGCTTGTAGGTCTGCTATTTTTGAAAAATCGAAGAAAGACTGACATGGAAACATAGCTTTTTCAGAAAACTGTCAGGATGTAGAAGACATTTTTATAATCTGATCTCAGGTCAGAATGGGTTAAAACATATATTTGCAGCATATAGGGTTCATGTGGTTACTCTCCCTCACAGACTAAAATACTGCCGTTTGTGTCTGGGCACCTCAATGTAAAATTGTCTATTTAGTCCAAAATGTTTTTTTTTTAAAGAAGCCGTTCCATACTGCTTGTTCTGCTTTCAACTGTAAGACTTTACTGATTCTGACTGCCTGTGTACAGCATCGCTTCAGGGCAGGCTGGGTGTAAGCTCTGAGCTGAAAGCGTTTAGCCTCGGGCCATAATATGGCCCGAGGCTAAACGCTTTCTATAACTCTGCAAAAAAAATAAAGAATGCGAGCTCACACCCCTGCCTTGCCCATATTATGGGCAAGGCAGGGGTGTGAGCTCGCATTCTTTATTTTTTTTAGGGAACATCAACAGGTTTGGTCTGCCATGGCCAGGGGGTAATAACGGACAACTCCTTTGTCATGGGATGCATAACTGTGACGGAGAGGAGAGACGAAGGCTTTGGGGGAGAATCTTGATCTGACAGGGAGGGGGACTCTGACGAAGGGCCGAGGGCTGTCGGAGGCCGATATGGAGTCTGTGTGGCACCATGAGCTTAGAATAAACTTCTACGGTGTGCATTCAGCTTTCTGGCAAAAAGAGTCTGCACACCAATTTCTGCTCCCAGACATATCGTTTTACTTAAGCTTTGGCTGGAAAAGTTACCACTGTAAATGAAAATGTCTGGGAGCAGTCATTGGTGTGCAGACTCTTTTTATACTCCTTTTTTATTCTTGAACTATCACAGTTTTTTTTATCCGGCACCCAGCCTAAATAAACAACATACAGTATGTGGCCAAATTTGACTGAGGGTACATTGATTTTTCTTTTTTTTTTCTTTTTTTCATATGCACATGAAAGCAGGGAATCATAGCTTCAAATTGACATTGGTTGTTCAGTTTGACCCACCAGTTTTGGAGATATGGCTTATAGAGTGATGTCTTGCAGAAAACAGCGAGTTGAGAAAACAGGCTTGAAAGGTTCACTTCTGTGGTCTCAAACATTACACCTATAGCTACATGTTTAAGCATTTATTTCATATACATGTCGATTTCAGCTCTGACATTTATTTCAGACATGCTCTAGTATGTGATGAGTCTGCCTGTGCTATTAACTCATTTTGGATAATAAAAAGAAATATATATATATATAGAGAGAGAGAGTTTTTCTCCTCTGGTGAAAAGCTGGAGGTTGTGCGATGGCAGGCTCTCAGTCAAAACACAAAAAAGTTTATTTAAATACCGGTACACTAATAATCAAAGACAAACTAAGACCATTTAAGACAATTCGACTAATCAGGCAAAATGCTGTGAACGCTCACCTTTGCAGAGCTCCGTGGTGTCTTGCCGTATTTGTTTGTCGTAACGCCAACACTTCAGCAGGAGGTAGACCGCTGTGCCCAGCTGGAGGGCAAAGGTCAACACCGCTATCAGGACGATGGCTCTGTTAACTGTTTATGGTTCACAAATACAACAGTGGAGTGGTTAATATTTCTTTAGACTGATTTACTTTGTCTACCAGTTCCAGTGTTGTTTTTGGCAGCACATTTAGATATATATATATATATATTTTTTTTCTCTTGAATAGTTTTCATTTAGTTTTAGTCACATTTTAGTCACCTGGAATGTTTTAGTGTTAGTTGTAGTTGACTAAATATAAGATTATAGTCAACTAAATCTACAGTTGATTTAGTCTACTAAATCAACTTGCTGAAAATAGCCGATCACAAAAATTAGTTTTTAGCTGTCAACGAAATACATTTAGTCTTAGTTTTAGTCATCATAGCTTAGTTTTCATTTTGTTTCCATTTAGTTTTCGTCACTGAAAAAAGGTAGTCGACGAACATTTTTAATCGACATAAACAACACTGACCAGTCCCTTTGTGCATTTTTGAGGGGCTGCTAGTCCCTTCTATATCCAGCTTTTAGTTTCATGACCTGACGAAGATGTGACTGATGCATCGAAACGTTGTCGCTTTTGGAGTGCACTCCAAGGAACAGCAATACAGTCCCTATGTCCCTTTGTCCGTCCCTATGTTTAGAGCACCAACAGGGACAATGTCCCTTTGTCCGTCCCTATGTTTAGAGCACCAACAGGGACAATGTCCCTTTGTCCGTCCCTATGTTTAGAGCACCAACAGGGACAATGTCCCTTTGTCTGTCCCTATGTTTAGAGCACCAACAGGGACAATGTCCCTTTGTCCGTCCCTATGTTTAGAGCACCAACAGGGACAATGTCCCTTTGTCCGTCCCTATGTTTAGAGCACCAACAGGGACAATGTCCCTTTGTCTGTCCCTATGTTTAGAGCACCAACAGGGACAATGTCCCTTTGTCCGTCCCTATGTTTAGAGCACCAACAGGGGGTGCTGACTGTTGCACCACTCACTTCAGACTGGTCTGATTATTACTTGCACCATGATAATAAAATACCAGCTCAGTGGCCTTGTGGTTAGAGTGTCCGTCCTGAGACTGGGAGGTCGGGGTTCAATCCCCGGCCGGGTCATACCAAAGACGTAAAAAATGGGACCCAGTGCCTCCCTGCTTGACAATCAGCATCAAGGGTTGGATTGGGGGTAAGTCCCTGCGACATACTAGCGTCATGTCAAGGGGGTGTACTTGTACATCAAGCTGCCTCCCGCTACAGAAACAGGACATAGGCTCCTGCCCTATGGGCCTCATGGCTCGGCAAGGCTACTTCTATGATAATAAAATAAGGGCTTAAAATGTCTTTGCTCCAGTGCCTCCTTTCCGCTATTTGAACTATTCAAAACAGTAATTAGAGAGGTTCAAAGTATTTGGGGGTGGTTCTGTACAGCATTAGTTGAGGGGTGTTGTGTACAATTGGATGTCACTAAATCAGTCCTTGAGCGGGTGTCAGGTGGTCCCCAGCTAAATTATGGAGAGTTTGTAACCAAATGGACCCTTATTAGATCTTTAACTGGTTTCATGTTGAGCTCTCAAGAGTTAAATTATTGTTAAGCGTCTGCACTACTTCATTTACAAAAAGTCTACACAATTTAGAGAATGTGGAAGAATAGTTATTTTTTTATATCATTGTTTGCCGGTTATCCTTGATGGGTATTTTATTATCCCATCATGAGATGAAAATGCAAGGACTGTATTATAAAATAAAGACTAAGAATGATCAATGATAAGCTTCGATAGCAGAGAGCTAGTAGCTGAGAGCGCTCCGGAGCAGAGAGCCAAGATGCACCGGAGCTCTCAGAATACTTTTAGGAGTAATCCAATTACAATATAAACTTAACTTTAGCTTTTACCAGGATACTATAAGTAAATAGCCAAAATGAACAATGTTACATCAGGAGGATTACCCAATAAATGCCAAAATGTTACCTGAGTCCACCCAAGGAGAGACATCCATATCAAAGTGAGGCTTTAGTCATTTTTATATATTGTTTCAGAGAGACAGAACAAGATCCACATTCAGCATAATAATTTACAATCGAATTGACCCCGACCCCGTAGGGTCTGGTGGGTGGTTGGTTTCTCTCTACCGTCTCTCAAAATGAGAGACAGTATTTATACTTCCTCAATACAAAATGGAGAATGGTACCAAGCAGACGTGGCAAGACCGAGGAACATCCTACTCAATGCAAAGGGATATGCAGTTCTGGGCACGGGATGGAAAAACACAGACCCTAAACCAGAAGAGCACAGAGGTTGGCTCGGCTTTAAAGGATAAATTGTCTATGGCATACAGTCTCGGCGAGCTGATAAGAGAATGCCTGCATGGCCTTCAAGGTCAGATACATGTAGGGTTCTAGACAGACAGTGCAATAATAATTCTTACTAACTAAGACAGCGTGAAGTCACTACACAGGGCAACCAGATTAAAAGGTCAAAAGGTCAAAGGACCATTCACCCATAAAATAAACAAAATTATCTATCAATCCTCTCCTATAGTGTGGTACCACATCAATACAGCATTGAAGTGTGTGTGTCTTGGGTCCGAGAGGCTAAATGTCGTCAAATGGTGGTCCGTGGCTCAAAGTATATAAATAATGGACCTTGATATGGAAAGGATTGAAAACCACTGCAATAAATGATTACCGCTTTTACTCTGATATGCTGCTTTAAATTCGCAATCAAGCAATGCAAGACAGGCCTGTACATGTATACATTATATTATCAAGCAATGCAAGATAGGCCTTCGTGTATACATTATATTATCAAGCAATGCAAGTTAGGCCTTCGTGTATACATTATATTATCAAGCAATGCCCCAGATCCCCCAAGTAAACCAGGGTTTTGATTTTGGAGCTTTGTCGCCTTTTTCGTCGGGTCCAGGGGTCCTCTATGAGTTTGCAGGTCCGTCTAAGTAAAGTTTTTTATTATTTATGGATGAAGAAGAAGACAATATTATATTAAGCCAGCAGGCAAATAAAGATATCACATGAAACCTCTAGCCCATTTTGGGCGGGAACCCCTTTTGGTGTTAGCATTATGTTATGCTTTATCTATTGAAAAATAGCAGATCTACAAGCTCATAGCGCGCCACCGAGTGGCGCACTACGACCTTGTAGGTCTGCTATTTTTGAAAAGTCGAAGAACGACTGACATAGAAACATAGCTTTTTCAGAAAACTGTCAGGATGTAGAAGATATTTTTAGAATCTGATCTCAGGTCAAAATGGGCTAGAGCACCTTCATACTGAACTTAAAAGCGATCCTACCAGCTGTAACACCGCCCACTATTATAATATACTGTCCATTTAGATTCTGAAACGCATCCAAGCTGGAGAGCATCCTGGATGTGCTCTCTGGCACCGAGGCTGTATACGACGTGCTGCTTGTTATTGGCATCGTCGCCATCACTGTTGCTGCAGGTTATGAATAATTGATACAGCCTGGCATATTCAGACGTTGTCACACTGTGGAAACCCGATCTCTTGTAAATGTTTTATTGTGGTGATTTTGCACTTATGGAGCTATAGAGCTGTGACGACCCTCCGGGGTTACGGGATAGGTGAGGTGAGGTGAGATATTATGACGTAGTACTGTACTTGTGTGTGTGTGTGTGGGTTCATTCATTTCTGTCTGATCAATCATAATCGTATCATAATCGTAAATTATTAATACATTATCATCATCATTTGTGTGCTTTCACGGTTAAGAAACCTTGCATAATTCATCGGTCCCCCAAGGCCATGATACACAAGACATGAGAAATGAGACCAAATGACTGCAGGCTCTCCGACAACGGAAGGCCTGGTTCTGGTTCCCGAACTGACTAGCGTGATCCAGTCGAGGTCACGAAGTCCCCCGAAGTCACTGCAATGTTATTGTTCCCCCGTGTTAACGCTTCGTAGCCAGCATGGCTGGACTGGCCACCGGGCATACCGGGCATTTTCCCGGTGGGCCGCGACCGTAGGGGGCCGCCATGATTAAGGAAAAAAAATAAAATAGGCGGCAGGCCACCAGGAAAGGTCCGGGCGTGCTGCCATTCTGCTAGTGCCATCATGATAATTTCACTGTACCTGTGTGACTGAGTGACAAATAAACCCTCTACAAAGGGTTGTGTAGTTGTCTGTTGGTCTGTATCATTTATGTTGTTCTGTAAAAGTGGTGGTATTAGGGCTTGTTTGTTTGTGTGTGCCTCGACGGAGCGGGCGGTAGAGTTTCTGCTATCTGCGCGCTGGTTGTAGCGGGCCGGTCTGGGCCAAATTCACGCGAAAATCGGCCCGGGCCGAATTTTTGTCCCAGTCCTGCCCTGGTAGCCAGTCACTATGAGCTACAATATAACATGGACTATACCAAATTACTGTAATTAATTACACCAATAATTATTTGAATAACCTATTACCGGTAGTCATATTCATAAGATTTCACTATAGTTTATGGGTAGGCCCTATAGCACTATGATGCCCCTGATTTAGCTTTACCCGTATCGGCCAGTTCTAAACCCGATTGGAAAACTTGCAGAATGAGTCGATCCCATGCAGTCTTAACTGTGTGCTAATACTCACCACCAGTGGGTGACATCTGGGCTGTTGGGTCCCACTCGGTCACCTCTGGCCCAGAGGAACCCAGGGAAAGGCTCTGGTTCCGGGGAAGACTCATCGCTCCCCTCCCCTCTCCTCTTCACTGCTCCCGGAGACCTGCTGTGCAAACACATGGCTCTGCTTTAGCTCGTGTTGTGAACCATGCAAAATGGACCGTTTTGTGGATGGCGCGCGGGGTGTTGGAGGATATTGCACATTATTCACACCTCACTGGAAGGTGTGTTAAGAAGCGTGCGTAATGGTAAATCTGCAAGCTGAGAAATATAGTGAGAATATATGAATACAAGATACAGACTCCAGCCGACTCCTACATTACCATGCCGGCTTTACGCTTAACTATTGAGAATCATAAATTCATATTGAGAATCATAATGCAACTCCCCATATAGGCCATTTCAGTCTGAACATTTTACACCACGTTGGCATTTTCTTCATAACACAGTTTTTTGCTACTACTCCTACACATTTTGTCCAAAACTTGCACAAATTGTTACACATTACTTATATGTTCATTCAAATTTTGCAGAACCCATTCCGATTGGCTACGATTGCCTTCTGAAGTGTGCTTGCTCATTGCTTGGCCTATTTTACAAAAATCATGAACGATCTGCCCCAAATATGAGCCTAGAAGCAACACAGAGTCCATTTCACTTGAGCACCAAAAATACTACAAATGTGTGTTGCATGATTACATGTTTCGGTGCAAAATGAAGTTGTGGCGTTATATGTGACAGTGAGCGTCAAACAGGATTTTGATACTCATGCTGTTTGCCTGTAATTAGTGGGAGATTATATGGCTTACCAAAAATCATGTGAAAAGAGAAGGGAACCCGCACACTCATATGCTCCAAAAGATGAATTTATTGACGAAGTTTTGAGCCAAGGCTCTTCATCTGGTCAAACTCAAGATGTCAGTGATCCACCCACTTAAATAGACACCCACGGGTCACGTTACTAGTCAAAAATCATGAACACAACATCAACACAACAATCGCATGTTGAGGCCGGGCCTCTATCCCCAAAAGCACTTCACAAGTTCGATGCAATGTTTCTGTTAAAATATACTTTAAACACGTGTTTCCCATCCGAACAGTGTAAATGATAGTGAGTGATTATTTAATCATGCTGTGATGTGATTATGTTAATACTAGAGTCACTGTATGGTAATTGAACATTATAAGGAGGGAAAGGGGCAAAGTCAGTATGTCGACGGTATGCAGTCTCAAATCTTCCTTGTCAAAATCACGTATATCGGTATGACAGATAATAGCATTTCAATATCAACAATCCTCTCAGTATGTGGTAAAACATGTAAAACTTTGTGTAGAATTATGCAACCGATTAACCTAATTAGACCTGGGCACGATTCTACAAAATGTCTTCTAAATCCTGACAGTTTTCAGTCAGTTGGTGCTCAACCTTTTTCATATCAAGGACCCGCGGAATGATCTGTATTTGGCCGTGGACCCCCATCTGAAAATATGTTGTTCCAGAGACACCCACCCCCCCCCCCCCCCCAGAAGCTAAAATTTGAATTAAAAACGTTCACTATGAAAGAATATATATATAACTAATTACTGATACAATTATAAAGTATTGACAAGTCATGAACGTAACACATGAGTGTAACTAACACATGAACGTGACACTTTTAACTCACACAACACATGGAAATCTTTCTATGAAATGTAAGCCTATACTGTTATAACAGAAAGGTTGCTTTTACAGCTGCAGATGGCGAGCAGCCTACATCTACAGTACACTGCTCGGCAGCCCGCGCTCCCATTTCTTTAATGCAGCTTAAAATAAGGTTGAAAAAAAAGCAACTGAGTGACGACTGACCTTGCTTGTTGGCTCTAGGAATTATCATTGTCCAAATGGGTAACGTTGCAGCGAGATATCCACCCAAGTCACTTCATTAACATTCAACACAGGCGCTCGATCCCCTAGCTGCTCGCTTGACAAAATAAAAAACATGCCCTTTCTTCCAAGAATGTGACACTGACACAGCCAGGCCAGGACAGATGCACGAGGAGTTCCTCTGCTTCAAAGAGCCATTGGAATGAAAAGGCTAACCCTGAACCTTCGCTTTAATTATGGAAGCTCCATTGGAATAGAGAGACTGATAAACATGCAATAAGTAAACTATCCACAGGACTTTGCTCTGCAGCACCTATAGCCTCTGGTTACTACCCAGTGGGTAGACACTGAAAGGAGCATTTTTACTGAAGTTTTACTAAACAAAAATGTGCCAGACTTTACAAATGTATCTTATTAACTTAAAATATTGATAGTAATAGCCTGAGAACTCTGTCTGTCTTCTGGGGCCTCATTGGTAAAATGTTTTAAAGATGAAAAACATCAATCTTAACCCATTCTGGGCGGGAACCCCGTTTGGTGTTTTAACTAAGCATTATACTTTAGCTATTGAAAAATAGCAGATCTACAAGCTCGTAGCGTGCCACTCGAGCTTGTACGTGTAGGTCTGCTATTTTTTTTAATCGTGAAAATGCGGCACAAATCTTTGAATATATATATTCTTTCAGATGACTTTTTTTTATTTTGACGTCGGGCCTGAATGGGTTAAACACCCCATACTTTAATCCAGTCCTTTTTTGAGGGGCGCTAGCCCCTCTTATGTCCAGCTTTTGGTGTGTGTAAACACAAACTTTGTCCTGACATAAACATTAAATGCCATTGATAATGAATGGCCATTTTTACGTCATTAGTGTAAACACAAACATTAAAAGCTGTATTATAAGTGTACTGAAAGTGTTAAAATTAAGTTTTTATGTGGCCACACCCACCAATTAATTTAGTATGCCTGGTTTGCCTGGTGGGTGGGGATGTGTGGTGATCCACCTGAACTGAAGCCACACCCACACATCTTGTTTTGTGATAAAGGGGGAGGGGTTAGGGGCGGGGATGCTGTTGTGATGTCACTATATCACTGTCATTTCGATTGGGCCTTTAGACCTGGGCTTTCATTAAGCCTTTTGAGAAACCAAAAATACACAGGGAAGACATTATTTGAATATTCTTTCTAACCACACCTGGGGGTCTATTAGAGTAATGTTAACTACATAGACGCATACAAAACAGAAAAAGGTTTCACAGGGATCATCAGCTGAAACCACATGGTTTCTATGTGGATCTCCGTCATGTTGATGATGTCATATTGATGATTACTCATTGCAGTGTTTAAAAGTAACATTTATCTAAAGATACAATCTTAAATGCTGCTGTACAAAATTCTGCAACCGAATAGATACAGATCTCATGCAAAGTTGGGTTCCTTTTGATGCAAACTTTGTGCAATCACATGCCCTAAGATCCTCTAATAATGTATCTGTTGCAGCTACCGTTTTCTAAGATCCTCTAATTGATTCGTTTCAGCTAACTGCTTCCTAAGATCCTCTAATTGATTCGTTTCAGCTAACTGCTTCCTAAGATCCTCTAATTGATTTGTTTCAGCTAACTGCTTCCTAAGATCCTCTAATTGATTCGTTTCAGCTAACTGCTTCCTAAGATCCTCTAATTGATTCGTTTCAGTTAACTGCTTCCTAAGATCCTCTACTTGATTTGTTTCAGCTAACTGCTTCCTAAGATCCTCTAATTGATTAGTTTCAGCTAACTGCTTCCTAAGATCCTCTAATTGATTCGTTTCAGTTAACTGCTTCCTAAGATCCTCTAATTGATTTGTTTCAGCTAACTGCTTCCTAAGATCCTCTAATTGATTCATTTCAGCTAACTGCTTCCTAAGATCCTCTAATTGATTCGTTTCAGCTAACTGCTTCCTAAGATCCTCTAATTGATTCGTTTCAGCTAACTGCTTCCTAAGATCCTCTAATTGATTCGTTTCAGTTAACTGCTTCCTAAGATCCTCTAATTGATTTGTTTCAGCTAACTGCTTCCTAAGATCCTCTAATTGATTTGTTTCAGCTAACTGCTTCCTAAGATCCTCTAATTGATTTGTTTCAGCTAACTGCTTCCTAAGATCCTCTAATTGATTCGTTTCAGCTAACTGCTTCCTAAGATCCTCTAATTGATTCGTTTCAGCTAACTGCTTCCTAAGATCCTCTAATTGATTCGTTTCAGCTAACTGCTTCCTAAGATCCTCTAATTGATTCGTTTCAGCTAACTGCTTCCTAAGATCCTCTAATTGATTCATTTCAGCTAACTGCTTCCTAAGATCCTCTAATTGACTCGTTTCAGCTAACTGCTTCCTAAGATCCTCTAATTGATTCGTTTCAGCTAACTGCTTCCTAAGATCCTCTAATGGATTTGTTTCAGCGAACTGCTTCCTAAGATCCTCAACTTCATCTGTTTCAGCTACCGTTTTCTTGGAGTTTTGGAAGAGACGGCGCGCTGTCCTCGCCTACGACTGGGACCTAATCGACTGGGAAGAAGAGGAGGTAAAGGTCCATTGAATTCGTGTAGGTCTTTGTGGGCCAGCGTTGACGTTAACTGTACAGGACGAGGTAGTGCTGCTGGCACACGGTAACACCTACGTACTGTACGTACATTAACCACAACTACGTAGAAGTACTATTATTTCCAGTGTTGTTTTCGTCGACTAAAACCAAGACGAAAAATGTTCACCGACTACCTTTTTTTCACTGACCAAAACTACATGGAAAATAATGACAATTTTGTCAACAAATAAAAACTAGACTAACATGTTAGGAAGGGACTATAGTGGACAAGAGATCCAGTATAAGTAATTTTACACTTGGTGGTTGCGTGCTATTTTCAGCAAGTGTAAAATCAGCCATTACAACGGCATCAAGGCCCGCCAAAACACATTTTAGTCGACTAAATCACTTGTAGATTTAGTCGACTAAAATCTTATGACATTTAGTCGACTAAAACTAGACTAACACTAATACATTCCAGGTGACTAAAATGTGACTAAAACTAACTGAAAACTGAGACTATGACTAAAACTAAAATAGAAATTTGCTGCCAAAAAACAACACTGATTACCTACAGTACAGCTGTGTTTATATGAAACAATGTCTGCGGTGAAAAGGGCCTGTGTATCCCTCGTCATACGGTTGTTTGTGACACTCAATGAATATAATTTACAGTAATTTCTGGTAAGCGACAGGGCCGTGTGAAAGAAGTACATTATGGTGTATTCAGTAAAGTATATATATATATATACATGTATACACCCACAGTATACACAGGCAATCCACATAACTGGGAGAGGCGGTTGCAAGAGTTGCTTGCACCTAAAATGTTAAAGATGGAGTGCCGTGCTTTTTGTATTTCTAATAGTTTTTCACAGGTTTACTTGTGTGACAGTACTTACATTAGACCCCTTGGTGTGGTTGTCATGTGTAATGATCTCTTCCCTTTGTACTATTTAGGGTTTCTTCCTGGAGGCTGAAACCTTGACAGTCAGGGCTGGACTGGCCACAGGGCATACCGGGCATTTTCCCGGTTTTTATTTTGACTCGAACGGGGGCACCCTGGGCAAGACCTAAGCTGAAAAGACTATCAGGGAAGTTGCGGGATTTTAGCGGAAGTGAAATCGTTGATGCTTTACAAATCAGTTTACATTCTCCGCGAATGAAACAAGTGTTGTGATTGGTCGGGAAAATATCGTATCCGGGGGAAATACATTTGACGGATGTTCCGGAGGATACAACCGCCGATAGCTTCTCTGCCTTAGGTTGTGACCAGGCTTTTCTTTTCGCAGATAAGTAAGCCTGGGACCGAGGCTAAACGGGGGGTGGCTCCCGATCATAGACTGTAATGGTAGCCACGCCCCTCAGAACATATGCAACTTTATGGTATTCTTTTTTATAAATGGGACCATAATTTTCCAAAAATAATATTATGACATGAGAAATGAGACTTTAAACTAGTGACTGGAAGCAGAAAGTATTCATGACCATGTTTTTTAAGGTAATACAGTCTAGGTGAAGTTGGGCCCAAATACATGGACCTCTATGGAGATATGGGTTTTTTTGGGCCCAATGACAGCGCCACAACAGGAAGTCCCAATTGTCTTAGTGGCTTCACAAAATATCTGTCTGACTGCCCCCCTGGGGC
Organism: Protomyctophum parallelum; assembly: GCF_964188405.1. Lineage (NCBI taxonomy): Eukaryota > Metazoa > Chordata > Actinopteri > Myctophiformes > Myctophidae > Protomyctophum > Protomyctophum parallelum. Next base: position 19,201,738 of record NC_139714.1, read on the forward strand.
CGCCATGATTTGTTTTCACTGTACCTGTATCAGGTACTGTACCTGTATCAGTGAGTGACAATTAAACCCTCTACAAAGGGTTGTGTAGTTGTCTGTTGGTTTGTATCATTTATGTTTTTCTGTAAAAGTGGTGGTATTAGGGCTTGTTTGTTTGTGTGTGCCTCGACGGAGCGGGCAGTAGAGTTTCTGCTATCTGCGCGCTGGTTGTGGTGGGCCGGTCTGGGCCAAATTCACGCGAAAATGACCGGGCCGAATTTTTGTCCCAGTCCAGCCCTGTTGACAGTCAAACGTGCCAATGAAAAAAGAAAAACACAGTAATATAGTGACATCACAATATCATCCCCTCCACTAACCCCTCCCCCTCTCCATCATACAACAACAGCTGTGGGTGCGGCTTCAGTTCAGGTGGATCACCACCCACCAGGAAAACGGGGCATACATAATGAACTGGTGGGCGTGTCCATGTAAAAACGACATTTTAACAAATACTGTACACACAGAAATCTTCCTCCTTATATAATATGATGTTTTAGGGTGGAAAAAATCACGGCACTCCATCTTTAATTCAATGTTAATCAATTCATAACTTAGAGACTTGGATGACAGACTTTGTTGTTTACTTTTATTTTTTACCCTCTTTCTTGACGATGAAAACTCTAAGAGCTTTGTGTGTGTGTGTGTGTGTGTGTGTGTGTGTGTGTGTGTGTGTGTGTGTGTGTGTGTGTGTGTGTGTGTGTGTGTGTGTGTGTGTGTGTGTGTGTGTGTGTGTGTGTGCGTGCGTGCGTGCGCTTGTGAGGTCATGCATGTTGGAGACTGGATGCATGCGTGAGTGTGCCTGCCATGCGCATGAATCCATATTGATAAAAGAGAGAACGGAGTTTGCCAACAGCAAACAAATATATTTAAAATTTATATTTTTCTTGTGTTTACAACCCCCTATCTCTTTGAGTTTGACTTTATAGTTAGTTAGTTGCTGTGAGAGTTGAAGTCTAGCCAACACCAACTCACGATTCCTGGATCGCTGCCCTCCACAATTTCCTATCCAACATCAGGTTCTTGAGCTCTGCAGTGTTGTCAGCCAAGCTGTCGCGCCGCAGCACGTCTATATAGGTGGAATACGCTTCTTTCCCCTCCTGGCTCTGCCCTGGGTTAGTTCCCAGAGTCAATTTACTTGCCTCTAGTTCTGGGTGCCTGACGCAGTGCCCTGCCAGCCTCATCCTTCTCTCTCTGACTTTGTCCGTGACCCGTGGTAGGTCCCCAATAAAGGTCCACATTTCTGATGTGGTCCGTCCATGTGACACCTGTAGTGCCATTCGTAGCATTATTGTGTAGACTCCATCCAGGGCTTTTTCCTGTTGTTTTGACTTCATAAGCACTATGAAAATGTCAATAAAACGACTCCCACACAGTGTCAGTATAATATGTGGCTCTAGCTGCACTATAGGGTTGCGTTTTCCATCGTTTCCTACCTTCTTGGTTTGGTGACCTCCCCCCTCGTCCCCCTCGGCAATCATGAACTCCTCCAGTTGGTAAACAAGTACCGGTTCAATGTGAAGGAGCTCCTAATTGTTGTCGTGGGTGTTGGAGTGACTCAGAAATAACTATAGGCCTGTACACTTTAGTCCAGTATAGTCAACACAGTGAGATAATCAACTATGCTGTCATGTTGTTTTGTCCTTGCCTATACACCCAATCATTATACCTGCATGAGGCAGGTTATATAGAGTGTCGCAGTCCCGCCCCCTCGAGAGACCCGGAAAATAAATCCCTGTTCATTTTCCTCAGACTTTTCAGAAAGTATTTATTTAATTAAAGACGTTTACGCCGCGGACAAAGCCAACTCTTGTCGTGACAAAGCCAACTCTTGTCGTGACAAATCATGACAACAAGGGCCAAACAAAGAATTAGAAAGTAGAAAAAAACGGCAGGTTACAACACTTTTCTGTTGTTTTTCTTCTTTGTAATTATTTGTTTGGTCCAAAATATTGTGTGTGTTGTCATGATTTGTCACGACAAGAGTTTGCTTCGTACGACGCTTAAAAGGTCTTTAAATAAATTATACGTTTTGAAAAGCCTATGGAGAAAATGAAAGGAGAATCATTTCCTGGGCCACTCGTCGTTCTGAAAGGGGGAGGGACTATGACACTCTATAGAGCAGTGGTTTTCAACCCTTATTGTATCAAGGTCCATTACATATTCAGCATTTGAGCCACGAACCACCATTTGATGACATTTAGGGCTCCATTTTCGTCACCACTAAACCCCTTATCCCTAAACTTTTTTTTTTTTTACTATTTTGCAAAACATATTTTTAAATAGTTAAAATGGCCAGTCTACAAGCTCACAGAGTGTCAATGTAGATTGGCTAGTTGAACTATTTAAAAATGTTTTTCAAAATAGTAAAAAAAAAGAAAAGGCAAAGAAGTTTAGGGAAAAAGGGTTTAGCGTGACGAAAATGGAGCCCTTAGACTCTCAGACCCAAAATGAATGTCGTTGGATAGGATGTTGTCCACAATTCCATGCTTTATTGATGTTGGTATACGATTGGAGAGATAACAGGCAAACATTGATCAAAATAACAATTATTATACAGTCTCTAATTGTACATTGTACACTTCTTGTAAGTTAAGTAATGCATGTTTAACAATAATTTAACTCTTGAGAGTTAAATTATTAACTCTTTAGCTCTCAAGAGTTAAAGATCTAGAAGGGTCCATTTGGTTAGCGGTATATATTTATAGTTCTATACTAGTGTTTGTTTAAATCAGTTTTATACGTAATTGAGAATTGTTGTATGTTATTTCATTGTTTTATATATATATAGGCCCACAAAAGGCGTCGTTTGCATTCAAAGTATAGTCAAATAAAAGCAAATAAAAGCAGGCAGATACAAGCACTAAATAACTTCGCAGAGCACGGCAAAAACAATTGAACTTTTAATTCGTTTAGTGACCCCGTGGGAACATTAATTTTAATTCCCGCAGGGTACATCTAGGCAAAAAAAAAAAAAAAACGTTGATTGTATTTATCTTTATCTCTCTCTCTCTCTCTCTCTCTCTCTCTCTCTCTCTCTCTCTCTCTCTCTCAACCCAATCGGTCAAGGCAGGGTCAGAGCCCGGTTCTGCTCGAGGTTTCTTCCCGTTAAAGGGGAGTTTTTCCTTGCCACCACCGTCGCCCAGTGCTTGCTAATAATGGGGGGGAATTGTTGGGGTCTCTGTAAATTATAGAGTGTGGTATTTGACCTGTTCTATTTATGTAAAAGTGTCGTGATGAGATAACCGTCGATGTGATGTGGCGCTTTGTATCGCATCACAGCAGACAGACAGACGACAGCGCAGGCTTTCCAAAGACTTTATTTCCGGCGCAAAACAAGATAACTAAAACTCCACTGCTTTGCCACGCTCAAGGAATGTCAAAGCAGTTGACATTCACCACATGGAAATAAAGAGAAATAACCGGAGCGGATTAAACGAGCTGTCATGAAAGAGACTCTCCCTGGGGGTGTGTGTGGGGGAGGGGGAGGGCTGTTTTAGGGCACACGGTCACACACGGAAGCCAACTGTTTGCCATACTGTTGCCATATGGCACCGTCCATATGGCAAAAACGGCCAAGAGAAGGCAGACCTTCAAGCTCTCAGCCAAGGACTATTAAAAGAGGACCGGAAGCGTGGACTCCATTTTGCTCCCTGGAAGGAAAGAAGACCGTACGGTGGACTCCATGTTGCTCCCTGGAAGGACAGAAACATGCCCAATGGGCTATATGCAGCCAACACTTCCACGTTCAGCTTCCTTGTTATGTTTCTTTCCTTCCAGGAAGCAACATGGAGTCCACCGCTGGAGTCTTCGCCTTAGTCTAACCTGCACTGTGGTTGACCGCCATAGTGTATTAAAAGGATAGAGACTGAACCGGAGAATAACGTGATAAGGTGATAAGAAGCGAGCCTGCTCACTCCCTCATTGAAGGAAGGAAGCATATGAGGTCAGTTTGGGGCTCTTCCCAGGTTGGCAGAGGGAGAGTATAGCGCACAAGGACTACAACTGCCTGTAAAACGTAACAGGATTTGTTTGCAACGTTTTCCTCACCCCATCCCCATCCCCCTCTTTTCTTTTCCCAAACGTCCCTGCACTGTCCTTCCTTCCTTCCTTCCTTCCTTCCTTCCTTGGGCTGAACCGTGTGTCTCACATTCCCATGTCTCGTCCGTTGCTTCCTTTCCTTGCAGGAGGAAATCCGTCCCCAGTTTGAGGCCAAGTACTCCAAGAAGGAGAGAATGAACACCATCACCGGGAAGCCAGAACCTTACCAGGAATTCACGGACAAATACAGTCGCCTCGTCATCTCGGCGTCTGGGATCTTCTTCATGGTAATAATATTAATGCACAGACTTATAGCCTGGCAAGGCTGGCATGGGCCAGGCTAATATCACTGTGTAGACATTAGTCTGGAAGTGTGGAAGATTAATTGCCGAGGGCTGGTTACCAACATTACAAAACGTCACAGCAAACAAACAAATAGCATAGTGGGCCAAAGACCAATCTGCCCAGGGCTATTTCTTTTCAGCTGTGGCAGATGGTGGGGGGGGGGGGGGTGTGTGTGTGTGTGTGTGTGTGTGTGTGTGTGTGTGTGTGTGTGTGTGTGTGTGAGTGCACGTGCGTGCGTGCGACCTTGGTTTAGAAACAATGTATGTACATGCATAGCATGTGTTACTAATGCAATAATCCACAACAGTGTGTTCCCCAGGTTGATTCTTAGTTAGGATGGTGGTCCCCAGGTTGACTCTAAGTCAGGGTGGTGGTCCCCAGGTTGACTAAGTCAGGGTGGTGGTCCCCAGGTTGACTCTAAGTCAGGGTGGTGGTCCCCAGGTTGATTCTAAGTCAGGGTGGTGGTCCCCAGGTTGACTCTAAGTCAGGGTGGTGGTCCCCAGGTTGATTCTAAGTCAGGGTGGTGGTCCCCAGGTTGATTCTTAGTCAGGGTGGTGGTCCCTGGTTGATTCTCAGTCAGGGTGGTGGTCCCCAGGTTGATTCTCAGTCAGGGTGGTGGTCCCCAGGTTGATTCTCAGTCAGGGTGGTGGTCCCCAGGTTGACTCTAAGTCAGGGTGGTGGTCCCCAGGTTGATTCTAAGTCAGGGTGGTGGTCCCCAGGTTGATTCTTAGTCAGGGTGGTGGTCCCTGGTTGATTCTAAGTCAGGGTGGTGGTCCCTGGTTGATTCTTAGTCAGGGTGGTGGTCCCCAGGTTGATTCTAAGTCAGGGTGGTGGTCCCCAGTTTGACTCTAAGTCAGGGTGGTGCATGGTCCCCAGGTTGACTCTAAGTCAGGGTGGTGGTCCCCAGGTTGATTCTAAGTCAGGGTGGTGGTCCCCAGGTTGATTCTAAGTCAGGGTGGTGGTCCCCAGGTTGATTCTTAGTCAGGGTGGTGGTCCCCAGGTTGATTCTTAGTCAGGGTGGTGGTCCCCAGGTTGATTCTTAGTCAGGATGGTGGTCCCCAGGTTGATTCTTAGTCAGGGTGGTGGTCCCCAGGTTGATTCTTAGTCAGGATGGTGGTCCCCAGGTTGACTCTAAGTCAGGGTGGTGGTCCCCAGGTTGACTCTAAGTCAGGGTGGTGGTCCCCAGGTTGATTCTAAGTCAGGGTGGTGGTCCCCAGGTTGATTCTTAGTCAGGATGGTGGTCCCCAGGTTGACTCTAAGTCAGGGTGGTGGTCCCCAGGTTGATTCTTAGTCAGGGTGGTGGTCCCCAGGTTGATTCTTAGTCAGGGTGGTGGTCCCCAGGTTGATTCTTAGTCAGGGTGGTGGTCCCCAGGTTGATTCTTAGTCAGGGTGGTGGTCCCCAGGTTGATTCTTAGTCAGGATGGTGGTCCCCAGGTTGACTCTAAGTCAGGGTGGTGGTCCCCAGTTTGACTCTAAGTCAGGGTGGTGGTCCCCAGGTTGATTCTCTGTCAGGGTGGTGGTCCCCAGGTTGATTCTAAGTCAGGGTGGTGGTCCCTGGTTTTTCAGTGTCTCCATTAACTGGAACATTGGGATAGATGTCATTAGGAGGAGAGGGAACAGTGCCACCTACTGGTCCACTTGCATCACTTCCAGCAGCAGATCTTCAAAAAACCTTGAATCATGTTCCATTTCTACTACCTGTGCAGTGGTGGAAAGTAATTTACTTAATTACGTACTTAAGTAATTCACTTAAGTACTGCACTTAAGTAAAATGGTGAGGTATTTGTACTTGAGTGAAAATGTGTGCAAATCTTTGAATATGTATTCTTTCACAGCAAACGTTTTTGACTCATTACTTTGCTTCTTGCGGGGGGGGGGGGGGGGGGGGGAACTGGACTACTACATATTTTCAGATGGGGGTCAGCGGCCAATTACATATCATTTGGGGGGGGTCCTTCGTCCTTGACATGACGTATAGCTTGAACACAACTGAAATAGAAACTTAGGTTTTTTTCAGAAATGATTTAGAAGACATTTTGTAGAATCTGGTCTCAGGTCTAAATGGGTAAAGTAAATAATATGTGAGTGCTTTTTCCCTGCACGGCTGTGCGTGTGTGTGTGCGTGTGTGTGTGGGTGTGTGTGTGCGTGTGTGGGTGTGTGTGTGTGTGTGTGGGTGTGTGTGTGCGTGTGTGGGTGTGTGTGTGCGTGTGTGCGTGGCTTGCAGATCCTAGTGGTGATCGCCGCCGTGTTCGGCATCGTCATCTACCGTGTCATCACGGTCAGCACCTTCGCCGCCTTCGGCTGGGCTCTCATCAGGAACAACTCTCAGGTGGCGACCACCGGCACCGCCGTCTGCATCAACTTCTGCATCATCATGCTCCTTAACGTGGTGAGAGACGAGAACGCATTCTCTCTGTGTAGTTGTCAGTTCTCTCTGTGTAGTTGTCAGTTCTCTCTGTGTAGTTGTCAGTTCTCTCTGTGTAGTTGTCAGTTCTCTCTGTATAGTTGTCAGTTCTCTCTGTGTAGTTGTCAGTTCTCTCTGTATAGTTGTCAGTTCTCTCTGTGTAGTTGTCAGTTCTCTCTGTATAGTTGTCAGTTCTCTCTGTGTAGTTGTCAGTTCTCTCTGTGTAGTTGTCAGTTCTCTCTGTATAGTTGTCAGTTCTCTCTGTATAGTTGTCAGTTCTCTCTGTGTAGTTGTCAGTTCTCTCTGTATAGTTGTCAGTTCTCTCTGTATAGTTGTCACTTCTCTCTGTGTAGTTGTCAGTTCTCTCTGTGTAGTTGTCAGTTCTCTCTGTGTAGTTGTCACTTCTCTCTGTGTAGTTGTCAGTTCTCTCTGTATAGTTGTCAGTTCTCTCTGTATAGTTGTCAGTTCTCTCTGTGTAGTTGTCAGTTCTCTCTGTATAGTTGTCAGTTCTCTCTGTATAGTTGTCAGTTCTCTCTGTGTAGTTGTCAGTTCTCTCTGTGTAGTTGTCAGTTCTCTCTGTGTAGTTGTCAGTTCTCTCTGTATAGTTGTCAGTTCTCTCTGTGTAGTTGTCAGTTCTCTCTGTGTAGTTGTCAGTTCTCTCTGTGTAGTTGTCAGTTCTCTCTGTGTAGTTGTCAGTTCTCTCTGTATAGTTAGTTGTCAGTTCTCTCTGTGTAGTTGTCAGTTCTCTCTGTATAGTTAGTTGTCAGTTCTCTCTGTATAGTTAGTTGTCAGTTCTCTCTGTATAGTTAGTTGTCAGTTCTCTCTGTGTAGTTGTCACTTCTCTCTGTGTAGTTGTCAGTTCTCTGTGTAGTTGTCACTTCTCTCTGTGTAGTTGTCAGTTCTCTCTGTGTAGTTGTCACTTCTCTCTGTGTAGTTGTCAGTTCTCTCTGTGTAGTTGTCACTTCTCTCTGTGTAGTTGTCAGTTCTCTCTGTGTAGTTGTCAGTTCTCTCTGTGTAGTTGTCAGTTCTCTCTGTGTAGTTGTCAGTTCTCTCTGTGTAGTTGTCAGTTCTCTCTGTGTAGTTGTCAGTTCTCTCTGTATAGTTAGTTGTCAGTTCTCTCTGTGTAGTTGTCAGTTCTCTCTGTGTAGTTGTCAGTTCTCTCTGTGTAGTTGTCAGTTCTCTCTGTGTAGTTGTCAGTTCTCTCTGTATAGTTAGTTGTCAGTTCTCTCTGTGTAGTTGTCAGTTCTCTCTGTGTAGTTGTCAGTTCTCTCTGTATAGTTGTCAGTTCTCTCTGTATAGTTGTCAGTTCTCTCTGTATAGTTGTCAGTTCTCTCTGTGTAGTTGTCAGTTCTCTCTGTATAGTTGTCAGTTCTCTCTGTGTAGTTGTCAGTTCTCTCTGTGTAGTTGTCAGTTCTCTCTGTGTAGTTGTCAGTTCTCTCTGTGTAGTTGTCAGTTCTCTCTGTGTAGTTGTCAGTTCTCTCTGTGTAGTTGTCAGTTCTCTCTGTATAGTTGTCAGTTCTCTCTGTATAGTTGTCAGTTCTCTCTGTGTAGTTGTCAGTTCTCTCTGTATAGTTGTCAGTTCTCTCTGTGTAGTTGTCAGTTCTCTCAGTATAGTTAGTTGTCAGTTCTCTCTGTGTAGTTGTCAGTTCTCTCTGTGTAGTTGTCAGTTCTCTCTGTATAGTTGTCAGTTCTCTCTGTGTAGTTGTCAGTTCTCTCTGTGTAGTTGTCAGTTCTCTCTGTGTAGTTGTCAGTTCTCTCTGTGTAGTTGTCAGTTCTCTCTGTATAGTTAGTTGTCAGTTCTCTCTGTATAGTTAGTTGTCAGTTCTCTCTGTATAGTTGTCAGAGATTTTTATAGTATGCTGAAATGTTTAGCATGCATTTAACCCATTCTGACCTGGGAACGATTCTATAAATGTCTTCTAAATCCTGACAGTTTTCTGAAAAAGCTATGTTTCTATGTCAGTGGTTCTTCGATTTTTCAAAAATAGCAGACCTACAAGCTCGTAGCGCGCCACTCGGTGGCGCACTATGAGCTTGTAGATCTGCTATTTTTCAATAGCTAAAGCATAACGTAATGCTAACACCAAAAGGGGTTCCCGCCCAGAATGGATTAAGCATTAATAAAAACTAGGCTAAAATGTCTGACAGAGACTAGTGGACAAGAGATCAAGTAGAACTAAAAGACAAGTCATTGCATGCTTGGTTGCATGCTGAAAATAGTAATAGCTGATTAGCTTAATCTCTTGTCCACTAGTCTCTGTCGGACATTTTTAGTCTAGTTTGGATTTGTTTGACGAAATCTTCGGTATATCAATCTTAGTTTGAGTCATCGTAATAACCGCCATACCGGCGGTATGGGGGCCGGCAATAACCGCGGTAATAAAAATCCCATACCGCCCCAGCCCTAATGGATTCACGTCGTCAGCTAGGCCAGGCTAGCCTAGATCAGTGATTCTGAACCGTTTCAGTTCAAGAACGCGTATAGTTTGATAGGAATTAGACCGCAGGCCCCCATTTGATACGATCGTTATCTCTCGGACACCATGCCATTCAACACTGTACACAATACAGTACATGTTTTTTTCACTAAGACTGTCCTGACGTACCTCGAGCGACAACGCTTCCATGCAGCAACGTCGCCCACCGCTCCTATATTCACTCGCAGAGTCTCTATTTGAGCGAGCAGTGGTTACCATATTTAGTTGGTTTTTAATTTTTGGTTATTGGTTATTGGCATATTTAGTGGCAGTGGATTGTCTGTGACTATACTAGGCTACCCCTAGTTAATTGAGACCTACAGTAGAAAAACTAGTTTGCGTCAGATACTGAGTTACAATAGTTTTGCAAAAGCAGCTCCACTAGTAAAATAATGGATGTTGGCTCTGCTGTGCGACAGGACTGCAATTTCAAAGGGCTTTATTGGCATGAGAAAACATACGTTTACATTGCCAAAGCAGAAAGAACAATACAGCAATACAATCAAAACAAAAATTATGTACTTTGAAGGTCAGAATCTATGCACTACAAGGTGTAACATGTAGTCATATTTACTGGGTTCAGTGTTGATTTTGACAGCAAATTTGGATTTAGTTTTAGTAATATTTTAGTCAACCCAAAATGTTTTAGTGTTAGTCTAGTTTTAGTCTAGATGTATTTTGGCGGGCCTTGATGGCGTCATAATGCCTGGTTTTACAATTGGCTGCATGCTGAAGATGGCAAAATCTACAAGCTCACAACTGTTGAGCTTGTAGATTTTAGCTTGTAGATCTGCTATTTTCAGGGTTACACCCGAGTGCAACCAAACAGAAAATAACTTCTACTCTCTACTGGATCTCCCTCCCTAACATTTGTGACCAGATTTGACTGAGAGACTGCCATCGCGCACATTCCAGCTTTTCACCATTTTTCAAAATGAGTTAATAGCACAGGCAGACTCTTCACATACTAGAGCATGTCTGGAATAAGTGTCAAAGCTGAAATTGACATGTAAATATGAAATAAATGCTTAAACATGTAGCTAGGTGTAATGTTAGAGACCACAGAAGTGAACCTTTCAAGCCTGTTTTCTCAACTCGCTGTTTCTCTGCAAGACATTACTCTATAAGCCTTATCTCCAAAACTGGTGGGTCAAACTGAACAACCAATATGTCAATTTGAAGCTATGATTCCCTGCTTTGATATGAAATGAAAAAACAAAAATTCAAAAAAATCCAATGGCAGTCTCCCAGTCAAATTTGGTCACATTTTAGTCTCGTTTTTATTTGTTGACTATATTGTCAGTATATTTGTGACCAGATTTGACTGAGAGCCTGCCATCGCGCAAACTCCAGTTTTTCACCAGAGGAGAAAAAAACATTTTTTTCTTTTTTCAAAATGAGTTAATAGCACAGGCAGACTCTTCACATACTAGAGCATGTCTGAAATAAGTGTAAATATGAAATAAATGCTTAAACATGTAGCTATAGGTGTAATGTTACAGAGAAGTGAACCTTTCAAGCCTTTTTTCTCAACTCGCTGTTTCTCTGCAAGACATTACACTATAAGCCATATCTCCAAAACCGAACTGAACAACCAATATGTCAATTTGAAGCTATGATTCCCTGCTTTCATATGACATGAAAATACAATGGCAGTCCCTCAGTCAAATGTAGTCACATTTAGTCATGGTTTTAGTCATCATAGGTTAGTTTTTAGTTTCGTTACGTGACTAAATCAACACTGACCGGGGTTAAACCTTCCTCCCCTGATCGTAACCTCTAACCCTGTCTCTTTTCTAGCTCTATGAAAAAGTTGCTTTTCTACTTACCAATTTAGGTAAGTTGGATGGATATCTGTTGCCTTTCGTGGCATGGTGGGATTTTTCTTTCATCTGTTTTTCATTGAACGGATGAAAACTGACTGCATATTGCTTTGAACAATGCTTAATAATTTATGCTCCAACGTACGTGACAATGTCATGTGCCAAAAAATAAACCATCTACGAGCTTTCAACGCATTACGAATGTGACGCATTGTGAGCTTGAAACGGCTATTTTTCGGCTCGGGACATTGTCGTACAACATGCGAGTATAAATATGGCTTTTAAAGCCAGGTTTGTTTGTTTTTTTCGACCAATGACAAAGCTTCTAGGAACATCTTTGAATGCAGATTGTGGCCCCTAGATGTGTCACAGAGACTAAATTCTTTTTGGGAGTGTTTTACTCATTAAAGTCATTAAAATTTGGACATAATATTGCTTATAGCAGCTTTAAGTTTCGCCCTCTAGTTTGAGAGTAGTAAACTGCCACTGCACTCCCAGCAAAGTAAGGCTGCAAGGTATCGAAAATGTACCTTCATCAGGGTATCATCACGCAAAGTATACATATCGTGAGAGACAGCATTTATCGAGGTAAATACATTTTACATTGAACCAATCCCATTGGAAAAGCACCGTGGAGGAGTGGAGACGGAAGTATGAATCTGCTCCTCCCCTCCCCTCTCAACGAGCGTTTTCTGTTCATATCAAGTACTTCCCTTCCCAGTAGCCTCTGGTGAAACTACTGCTCCCTGAAAGGCAAAGTTCGGAGGCATTATTGCCTTTTGTTATTTTGTTTTACATATTTGAATTAATAGGTCTTTAGTTTGCTAAACTTAGCCTGAAGCGAAAACGACATTAATCTACATACACTGCATTTTGTTTTTCTTTATCGTAAGTCATATCGTTATCGAGGTGTTTTCAACAACATTATGGGATATCCCATGCTTTTCTAATATCGTGCAGCCCTTACAGCAACGTGTGTTCTCCTAGATAGTTCCGTGAGGGTGTTAACGAAATCCCAGGCAGAGATTCTTCCCAAGTACTGTGAGCCGAAACCTTCACCGTCAATGTGTTGTTCATGATGTCATTGTGACAGTTCACAATTTAGACATTTGGCAGATGCTTGGTCGTGGAATGATCTACAGTCCAGACTAAAATTGGCTTTGAAAGTTCCCTTGAGAAGTTTCAAAAGGATCATCTTTGATGTACAATCCAACACCTGCACATGTTTGGATATGTACTAGCCTATGTTCATGCCTATATTATTATATCGGCTCAGATCGTGTAGATTGTGTATATGGTGTATTTTGCCCTGCTACTAAAAAGTAGGACTAGTGACTTGTTGTATTTATGCATACTGTAGGTACTTTAATTTAAGGTGTATTATGGATGTTGTATTTGCTGGTTCAAAATGTAACATTGACGATGTGGTATTGAAGTGTAATTTTTATTTCTGCCTCTTGGCCAGTTCCCACTTGTAAAAGAGACGCAGTCAGCTCAATGTGATTTTACTGGTTAAATAAAGGTAAAAAAAAAGAAAAAGCTCATATCCAGAGTGAGATCAGTGTTAACACACTTGCGGTAGATCTACCTCAATTAATAAATGCTCCCCGCCATTGCCGTATAGATGTACAGCAATTGATTTGTTGTGTGTTTGCAGATCTGCCATTTTGCTATTTTTTGAGAGGCGCCAGCATGGCTTTTGAAAATCACGTCATATGGCAGCCCAGTCTATGGACTTTTTATGTTTGTTTAGGGCAGCAGTTAAACAAAAATGTACGACGTGAGACGTCATGTGGCCGATATAAATACGGGGGAAAACAAAAACGAAAATGTTTTAAACAGAAAGAATTTGCCAAAACATCAGAACAGGCCAGGGTTAATGTGGTTAACACCCTCAATCTAGAGGCTCTTTTAAATGAGTATGAAGATTAAGATTACACAATGCACATGGCACAATACATGCTGTGCATGTATTGTGTTGTAGTCGAACAACCGTTAAAAATATAAAATGAAGGAATTCATTTTACCGTTACATTTGAACGACAGCGCTGTGGCTTCTTTCCGTTCTCAGTTAATTTGCGTTTCCACTTTTGTCCCCCCCGCCCGCCCCGCCCCACCCACCCCACCAACACTACCACAGAACAGCCCAGAACGGAGTCGGAGTGGGAGAACAGTTTCACACTCAAGATGTTCCTCTTTCAGTTCGTCAATCTCAACAGCTCCACGTTCTACATCGCTTTCTTCTTGGGAAGGTGATGTTTTACTTTGTACCACACCATGTTTTGTGAAATTTATATATTTCGGTGAAATATGACGATGAAAGTGTTTTGAACTTTTCAAATGTGAACTTGTTAAAGGTATATTCAGTGATTTCACTCAAAAAACCTTAGGTTTCGTTTTTGGCTGGGACCTAAGCCTTTCGTCCAATCAGGATAGAGAGTCAAAAACGAAACCTAAGGTTTTTTGACCCCCAGGGGTTAACTGGGGACAGGGAGGAACTCCTTATATGGTCAGCACACACTATAGTAGAGAGGATTATCACAACAAAACAAAAAAATAAGTGATATTTGAATTAAGTGAAATCACTGAATATACCTTTAACAGGAGGTGCACGTACGCCCATTATGTTTACTTTGGGCCCACACTTGTTCCTGCTGCTACAGTACTAAAATGCCTGTTTAATATAGTCTTAATAATGGCATGTTTACATATTAAAGCTGCAATCGTTAACTTTAATGGCTTACCTTGAGATTTGGCCGCACTCATAGCCAAAGTGATGATTTTTTTATAAATTTAGGACGCAGAGAATAACAGACCAATGTTTCGACAGACTGTCTTCTTAATAATTACTACTGTATAATTATGTAAAATTTTTAGATTTGTTCTTTACTTGAGTATTTCCAATCATTTTACTGCTACTCCACTACATCTCAGAGCCAAAATTTGTACTTTTACTCCACTACATTTATTTGGAAACTTTAGTTACTACTTACATGGATTACTACTTTTATTTGTGGATTTTAATTTTGAGTAGAATTTAGAAAACATACATTAACCACTTCAATGCTATACCTACATTTAGGCCCTTTGAAAATAGCAGATCTACAAGGTGAGCTTGTAGATCAGCTATTTTCAAAAGATTTTGTAGGCTACACATTTTGAACTTGTGAAGTAGGACAATTCTGCAATAATAGTGTACTATATAGATATAGAGTACTTTTTCCACCACTGGATACCCTGAAGTTGGCAGTTGTCTGCCATAACGTTGGTCTGTTATTAATAATATTAACCTATAATTAACCTATATTAATAATAAAAACGTCTTTTTAAGACTCTACATCAGTGTTGTTTTTGGCAGACTAATTCTGCAGTTGATTTAGTAGAACAAAATGTATTTTGGTGCCGTCGTAATGGCAGATTTTACACTTGGTGAAAATAGCCGATCTACACGCTGCAACGAGTTGTGGGCTTGTAGATCTGCTATTTTCACCAAGTGTAAAATGACTTATACTGGATCTCTTGTCCACTAGTCCCTTCCTAACATTTTAGTCTAGTTTTTATTTGTTGACTAAATCGGCAGTAGGCTATATATTTAGTCTTAGTTTTCATGTAGTTTCCATTTAGTTTTCGTCGGTGAAAAAAGGCAGTCGACGAACATTTTTCGTCCTAGTTTTAAGTCCACGAAAACGACACTGCTCTACATTTAGATTGTTTTGCCGTGGGCCGACGTCACTACAGAGACTGGTGTGCGTAGCATCCTCCTACACACTACCTGATGAATTGAACACAATGGTTTTTACTTTGATCTTCAGTCAGTACCACTTATCAACCAGTAGTGGTCACTGCCCGACCACAGAATCTCAATTTCTCAATCGAAGAACAGGTTTTTGTTTCATTGATTGAAATATTTATTAACAGTTTGCAGAATTACAGTACATTTCAAGCACAAACTCAATACAAAGACTGTTAACTGTGAGTGGACGACCCAATAAAGCATTACACTTGTTTACAAGAGGGTCCACCATGTTCAATTCATCAAAACATTTAGAGACGTACAAATAGACACTTCTATAGTCAAAGGACAGAACAGGATTTCATCATAAAGGAGGTAAAACCAAATATAACCGCCACAGTTGTGTTAGTTATGCTGTATCAACATACATTTGACATTTGTATCAACATACATTTTGACCATACATATAGCGTTTTAATCACCAAAAAACTATGGATTGCAGTTTTAAGCAGGTGTAATTCCTGCTGCTATGAGATGTTTAAAAACAAATATATATATATTGATAAGCATCATTGTGCTTGTTTTCTATGAAAAAAAAAAGATTTACAGGGAGACCTGGTGCATACATACGCCTCATCAACCGCTGGAAACTCGAAGAAGTGAGTACCGTAAGCACTTGACTTTCCCATGTGGGAATAACAGCGAAGCATTTATGGAGCCTGGGAATTCTAAATGGTAAATTATTCTGTTAGTGTTCACTAACAGAAAATCTGCTGCCAAGCGTTCAACCAACATCATGATTAAGCATTATTTTTGCCAGCAGTATACTCGTGGGAACATCGGATAAGTCTAAGGGTTGAAGGGGGGGCGTATTAAGAGAGCTTATCCCTTTTAGGGGCTCGGGTAATTACTCCCCAGCGGTTGAGCTGGGGAAATACAGGAAAGAAAAACTCTGTGTAATGTGAAATGCACAATACAAGCTGCAGGCACAGTCAGTGGGTTGTGACCAATGCAAACTCATACTGTATGCTTCTCTTAGCAATGTTTACAGCTGTTGAGAACTATTTCAGATGCACAAACCTGCCAGAAATGCAGTGTTTCCAGTGTTTTTGCTATGCCCGTAGGTGCCAAATCCTCCAAAATCATTCAGTACATAAAATCCTGTTAATCCATGTTAATGGCATGGCATTTTTAATAGGCCTATACTATAGTATTCATTGCAAATGTGCTTCCTTTCAAAAGTGCCCCCTGTGTAAAGTACCTCTCCTGTGCATGTGGAAGTCATCTTGCATCAGTGAAATGAAAGACATATTTGGGCATGCGACAACACTGTTGAACGCAAACGTATTATGTGGTTGCATCTGAGCTTTGATTGATTTATTAATTGATTGATGAAGCTGCTACGCAGCAGAATAAGAGTAATTCATTTTGTTGTTACACAATACGCACACAGACCACACACACACACGCGCACACACACACACACACACACACACACACACACACACTATCTTTATTTGCGTTCACATTTAACAAGAAATTAAATTAAACATAGAGGGTATGCACATCCATAACTCGAACTTAAATCGAGTGGCAAAGTGAGTTTAACCTTGTTTAACGTCACGTTTTAATCATATAGGACTTTTTTCTGTTTGGCTGTTAATTAAGGCCAGAAAGTGGTTTGTTGCCAATGCCACTCAGTATAGGCGTTCCCGCATAACTTCCGCGTATGATGATGATTACCACTCACTTTATGCATGTGCATACCCTCTATTGTGCACATACAGTAATACCCAATGCAACATTCTGTGTGTGTGTGTGTGTGTGTGTGTGTGTGTGTGTGTGTGTGTGTGTGTGTGTGTGTGTGTGTGCGTGTGTGCGTGTGTGCGTGTGTGCGTGTGTGCGTGTGTGCGTGCGTGCGTGCGTGCGTGCGTGCGCGCTGCGCGTGTCCAGTGCCACCCCAGTGGTTGTCTCATAGACCTGTGCCTGCAGATGGGGATCATCATGGTACTGAAACAGACCTGGAACAACTTCATGGAGCTGGGCTACCCGTAAGTTACGTTGGGTGGGCCTTCTCGTCTGCGTTGTACTGGGCTACCCGTAAGTTACGTTGGGTGGGCCTTCTCTTCTGCGTTGTACTGGGCTATCCGTAAGTTACGTTGGGTGGGCCTTCTCGTCTGCGTTGTACTGGGCTATCCGTAAGTTACACTGGGTGGGCCTTCTCGTCTGCGTTGTACTGAAGTGTATAGTTAGTTGCTGTGAGAGTGAGGTCTATAGCCAACACCAACCTCGGGATTCCTTGATCGCTGCCCTCCACAATTTCCTATCCAACATCAGGTTCTTGAGCTCTACATAGGTGGTACGCTTCTTTCCCCTCCAGGCTTTGCCCTGTGGTTGGCTCCCGTAGGGTCAATTTACTTGCCTCTAGTTCTGGGTGCCTGACGCAGTGCCCTGCCAGCCTCATCCTTCTCTCTCTGACTTTGTCCGTATATGCAGGTATATGTCTCACCTGCGTTGATAGCCTCGGGTGAGATGACGCATTTACTGTAGGACTCTATAACTAACAATTTGTTTCTTGTATCGATGACTTTTTTATGTTAATATTGCCGAATTAATCATTCCTAAAAAACCCTACACTGCCGTTGTTTTTCACTAACCTTTGAAGAATCACCCGATAGTGTACGTCGCTCCATTGCATGAACGTGTGCCTTAAAAATAGTGCGACCACATGTCCTAATGTCGGAAAATATTCCATGATGGCCGAGTGACAACAAGGAAGAAAACAAAACAGCCGCGGGTTGCACGGCACGCCGCCATTGTCCATAGCGTTCCATCGGTGAGAGATTACCCAGCGACCCAGCAGAAGCTAGTGAGACTAGCTTTTTTTATCCAAAAGTGTGGCGTGTCACAAAGTAGCTGCGGAAAACCTCATAGGTATCGCCCAAAGAAACAAATTAAACATAACCCAGTTTACTCTGATTCGGCAGGCAAAGACAAAATCAATGAACTCAGGAACTCAGAAAAACTGTACATCGAATAATCAAGAAGGGTGTCATGAAACGCCATAAAAGTCTAGGCTGATCCAGAACTGGTATTGCTTTGTGCTGTACACTAGTAGGCTGATCCAGAACTGGTATTGCTTTGTTCTGTATTGTGTAGGCTGATCGCGAACTGGTGGACACGGCGGAAGCTGAGACAGGAGCATGGACAGACGGCCAAGGACAGCTTCCCTCAGTGGGAGAAGGACTACTGCCTGCAGCCCATGAACGTCTACGGACTCTTTGATGAGTACCTGGAGATGAGTATGTTCACACTCTCTGTGGTGTCTTTCAGTTCTACAGTTTGGGTTCACTACTATCTCTGTGGTGTCTTTCAGTTCTACAGTTTGAATTCACTACTATCTCTGTGGTGTCTTTCAGTTCTACAGTTTGGGTTCACTACTATCTCTGTGGTGTCTTTCAGTTCTACAGTTTGGGTTCACTACTATATTCGTGGCAGCGTTCCCCCTCGCACCTCTTCTGGCGCTGCTCAACAACGTCATCGAGATACGCCTGGACGCCTATAAGTTTGTCACACAGTGGCGGCGGCCGTTGCCTTCTCAAGCCAAAGACATAGGTAGTATTCGATTACTGTACACACTGTAGGGCTGTCAAGATTATAAATTTAAGTTGGCGATTAATTGTAACACAAATTGTATTGTGCTTTTGGCATTGAGCATTGGAAACATAAAACTAAATTTCTGTTTGTTTGTTTGTTTGTTTGTTATCACAAATTGCATGGGGCAAATGCAACAAATAACTATACAAATAATTTACTGAGAAATGTTACGATTTTATGCTTTCAAAATAATGAATTGCGGAAATAGCTGAACTACAAGCTTACAACTTGTCACAAAGTCTTGAAGTGCCATGTTATAGTTCAACTATTTCTGCTGATTATGACGAACATTTTATGGCAAATTAAATAAGGTTTATCACAGGCATCTGGTATGGCTTTCTTACTGAGTATTGTTTGATCAGGGTGCATGTGTTTGGTCCGACGGGCTAACAGTCCGCCGGCCATTAGTCCAACACCCTATCCTGGCCTGAACCTAACCTCCCACAAGGAAGCTTACAGAAGGAAACGTCATGGTCATGTGACGCTCTCTGTGACACTCGGTGGCAAATCTCACACCGGAAGTTCGATGGAATACAATGCAGTGGATGGGAGCTGCCTGGACCAGCTCGTGAACAAACACTATTTATGAAACATTGAGACCTTTGTCCTATAATTGGTTCAGGAATATAAAAGAAGACATAACACATTATTGTCTGCTGGGTTGCTTTTCGATGTGTACACTGTGTAGTTTTATAGAGGCAAACTAGTTTCTGAACTGCCAAGTATATCGCGAGACTGTTCACTGTTTCCTGTCTGGCAACCAAATCTTGCGATACCTCAGAGACAGAAACGACATGCACCTGCCACTGTTTAGATGCCTCAATAAAATGATGTGCTGTGCACATCGAAAAGCAAGTTATTGGAAAACAACCTGTGATATATGTCTTCTTTAATATTCCTGAACCGATTATATGACAAAGGTCTCAATGTTTCATAAAATAGTGTTTGTTAACGAGTTGGTCCAGCTGGCTCCGTCCACTGCCATGTATTTCATTGAACTTCCGGTGCGAGATTTGCCACCGACAGTGTCCTGGCACAGCCCAGTCATGTGACTTTTCCTCTCCGTAAGCTTCCTTGACCTCAGGGCAAGCCTCAAAGGAAGTTTTACAGGGATCTGGTATGGCATTCTGACTCAGTGTGTTTATCCCAGGGATCTGGTATGGCATTCTGGAGGGCATCGGGATCCTTTCCGTCATCACCAATGCCTTTGTGATCGCCGTCACGTCGGACTTCATCCCTCGCCTCGTGTACGCCTACAAGTATGGCCCGTGTGCGGGGCAGGGCCGCGCCGGCGAGAGGTGAGAGGGAAGTGTTTCTCTGTGTGCTGTTTTTATTGGTACCTGTGTGTGTATATATACCGGTTACTGCTATAGTATTCCTCTTTTATTGGTATATCTATACCGGTTACTGCTATTACTCTTTGTGTCTTTGTTGTTGTTTATTGATTTTCTTTTCAGCACAATAAGTAATTTCAAAACAATTATTGACATATATTTGCCCCCCCCCCCCACATCCCCATGGCAGCACAAATACAAACAAAATCTTATCAGGAAATGTTTTGACAACAATAAATACAGAACAAAAGAATTATAATAAAATAAAATAAAATAACACATTACATACAGTTAAACAAACAAATGCACAATGTCCGTCACAGTACCCCCACCACACAGCTGAATACTCCAATTAACCACTTCTTTGTGTCTCTTTGCTCCTCCTAAAGCATTGGCTTCGGATGTTATCAGACAATTTACTCTAATGGCCGTCATCAGCCCTATATCATGACCATGCAATGGAGCCAGTATGGACATTTCCTACATGCTGACGTTATCAGCCATTGTTGACGTTGGTCCGACTACTAACCCTATATTACTAACCCCTGTCCCTAACCATATAACCTTAGTCTTAACCGCCTTCTTCAGCTTCTTCTACACAACGGTGGAGTCTGTTCTTCTATACGGCAGTGGATGCTGGACCCTGGCCTGAAGCCAACCCTGCAGTAGTAGTCTAGACGGGTGCTACACCAGAATTCTGCGTGCAGTATACTTAACATCAGCAAGAGTGTAACATGTTACCAACAAGTTTCTGTTTGAGGGAATACCAAGGGTGAGCAGCCAGGAGAATGAGACTAGCGGGACACTGCCAAAGACACCAAGCACTGCCAGCCAGCAAATTTGTGCTGTGGGAACTGGGAACCAACACACGGGCATCGATCACGAGGACGCCCCCACACTAACATACACGGATGTACTCGAGAAGTTGTACAGCGCAGTTTGACTTTGGTTTCCCTTCGGTGGTAGTAGTTTCACTTCCGCGTTTCCTAGTCGCCTACTCGCAGTACAGTAGTACAGTAGGCAGTACAGTATGTAGGGCAGGTACTGGCTCCATTGCATGGTATAAGGAGCACACTGACTTGAATCGGTTGATAACATCCGAAGCGGGTGCCCTAATGATCCTAAAAACATGTTAATTGCAGTTAAACTGGTTTTCCTGCGACTCTGTGCCTGACAGCGCTACCATACGACCACCACTGTGTGCTTGTGTTCCGTCTCCTGCCCAGGTGCATGATGGGATACGTGAACGCCAGTCTGTCGATATTCCGGGTGTCTGACTTCGAGGAGAAATCGGAGCCCAGGACCAACGGATCAGAGCTGTTTGGGCAGGCTGTGAAATACTGCAGGTAAACGGTAGCAGTTTTTCCCTCAGCTACTGCAACAGCGATTATTATTATTATCTTTATTTTATTTTAAGAATTTCATCCCGTGGACAGTAAGTTGTCTATTGAGCATCTACTGTATTCCAGTGTTGATTTGGACAGCAGATTTTGATGTTTTAGTCATATTTTAGTCATCTGAATAAGCTGCGACGTGTTGTGAGCTTGTAGATTTGCTATTTTCACATGCGAGCGTGACCAAACGCCAAAATGACAAAATGCCTTGTCTTTAGTTGCACTGGATCTCTTCTCCACTAATCCCTCCCTAACATTTTAGTCTAGTTTTATTGGTTGTCAGTGAAAAAAGGTAGTTGACAATGTTTTTTGAGGGGCGCTCGCCACTAGCCCCTCCCATGCCCAGCTTTGTGTGTTTTTGCAGTGCGACGCGTTGTGAGCTTGTAGATCTGCTATTTTCAGCATGCAACCAAGTGTAAAATGTCTTATACTGGATCTCTTTTCCACTATAGTCCCTTCCTAACATTTTAGTCTATTTTTTATTATATTTAGTCTTAGTTTTAGTCATCGTAGCTTATAGTTTTAATTTAGTTACCATTTAGTTTTCGCCAATGAATAAAGGTTTTGAGTCGATGAAAATCAATGTATGTATTTGTTCTTGTCTTGGCTCTTTGTGAGAAAATTTTTCGTCTTAGTTTTAGTCGACGAAAATCAACACTGTCCAATATGTGTTCGTTCTTGTCTTCTGGCTCTTTGTGAGAAAAATCTTCGTCTCAGTTTCAGTCGACGAAAATCAACACTGTCCAATATGTGTTTGTTCTTGTCTTCTGGCTCTTGTGAGTGATGATCTCGGTACCAATGTGATTGGCTCATAGGTACCGTGACTACAGGGAACCTCCGGACTCCCCCGAGCCCTATGCATACCCGCTGCAGTTCTGGCACGTGTTGGCAGCTCGCCTGGCCTTCATCATCGTGTTCGAGGTCAGTTTATAATAATAATAATAATAATTAGTGATGCACCGAATATTCGGCCGCAGAAAATGGCTAAAAATGCATTTTCGGCCTATTCGGTTTTGGCCCGAATAGGCAGAAAATATATCTCCGAATATAGTGTATGAAATTAATGCATTCAAAAGAGCTGAATAAATGTTTTATGGACCCATAATAGTGATTATTATTTAAGTTAAGTTTTGCCATAACCATTTATTTTGCCATAAATCAGGTAGCTTTAAGGTACGGCCATGACAGCAATGGTAGGAAAAAAGATCCTTGTATTTCACTAACCAATAATAATAATGGAAGTGAGTGGCACTTCCATTTGAACACTCTCAGAGAAGTCAGACGGATGAGCCCTGGTCTCGCCCATTAGTTGTTGTGATATTTGGTGTGCTAGAAGCAAATCTGACCTAAGGTTGATGCTAGAGGAAAGGGAAGAGACACATTATATAACAACGTTAAAATATTGACAACCAACAATGTCCACCACAAGCCCAGCATGGCGATGACCCCCATGCATGCACTGTGTTATTCACAGCACCTGGTGTTCGCCATCAAAAACCTGATCGCGTACCTGATCCCAGACCTGCCCAAGGACCTGCGCGACCGCATGCGCCGCGAGAAGTACCTGATCCAGGAGATGATGTACGAGGCCGAGCTGGAGAGACTGCAGAAGGAGAAGAAGGAGAAGAACGAGAGGAGGAAGAGAGAGCGGGTCCATCACAACAAGGAGTGGCCCTGAGGCAAACAAAGATGGTGGGTTGGTCGCCGCCTTGTTTTGTTTTTTATTAATATATTTTTTAGGCTTTTTTTTGCCTTTATTGATAGACACAGTAAGTTGACAGCAAAGTTTGTCGCGATCGGGACTCGAACCCACGACACGCTGGCAGGCTGGACTGCTAGGCCAGCCCAGACGCCTTCTTGTTTATCATTGGAATTTTGTGCATATATTCATAGCTAGTCTCGCGTAGCCAGACAGCTATTCCACAATCTCCGAATGTATATAGAGTCTGGAACTACATCTCCTGAATGTATAGAGTCTGGAACTACACCTCCTGAATGTATATAGAGTCTGGAACTACACCTCTTGAATGTATATAGAGTCTGGAACTACACCTCCTGAATGTATATAGAGTCTGGAACTACACCTCATGAATGTATATAGAGTCTGGAACTACACCTCCCGAAATACAAGCAAGGAAGCCAATGAAAAAATATATACTGCATGGTTCCGTTCAGAATTCATTGACGTCTCCCGTATTTCCAGAAAATAATAAATACTCGACAGTGGGCTCGATTAGAACCTGGCTCGATAAGCCTAATCGATAAGGTGCTCGTTATCAATATAATATATGAACTAGCTCCATCCCTTTTGGAGCTATTTAAACAATTTCTTATTTAAAATGTCCACTGCAGTTAATTGGCACCATAGATATTAAAAAAATTGATGCCTCATTGGCTGCTGCAGGTCGTTGTAGCCATGTGTTTTGACGGGAGGGGCGGAATAATTTACACTGGTACGCCGGAATAGTCACGTTGCCACTCAAGTGACTACTGGCCAATCACATCGCATCTTTTCCGGGACTTATCAGACCCGAACATGCGCTCTGTGACGCACGCTCATGCTTCCGCGGGGCTTCGCAAGGAATCTCTGGATTTTTTTTTGCCCTCCCTTGAGCACAGAGCCGAAAGGGGCGTCTACCTTTATATGTCTATGGTTGGCACAAACAGCGTCTTGTAACCCTTCTTTATTGTCTGCAGAACAGGGTCTGTTAGACCCACCCTCCACCAAACTAAAAACTAAAGGTGACAAATCATTTCAGGCCGTAGCGGCCAAACTTTGGAATGCTCTTCCACTAGCGCTGAGATTTTTAAATGACCTCAAAACATTTATTTTTAAACAAGCATTTGTGGATGGTTAATAACCTTTTTTATGATGTATTTATGATACTCATATTTTCGTCTTGTTTGAGCTGAATTGTACAGCACATGTTTTATCTGCATTGTTTGCTTGTTTGTTCTGTATTTTTATTGTATGTAAAGCACTTTGTGAGTCCTCTCTGTGAAAGGTGCTACATGAATAAAATGTACTTACTTACTTACTTGCTAATGGCACTCTAAAGGCAAGTTCATACTCCAGTTTTAGGGGATAAGGTGACCATTGAAAAGTACAACATGACATCACGCTGCAGTGATAAGCGAGTCTCACCGCTCACCCCAACACATCTCTCTGTTTTCACTAACCACTGTTTCGGTGGTCACCTTATCGGTATGAATAGGCCTTAAAGGAGAATTCCATGCTAGAAGGCTTTCTTACTTTTATTTGTAGTTGTTACATCCCCACCAAAAGGTCCAGGTGTTATTTTGTGCAAAAGCGCATTATTGGCTATTTCCCCTACCATAAGCCCTCAATTAATTTAATTGAATTGCATTGAAATGAATGGGGCAATGGGATGTTGTGCTAATTTGCGGCACACTTTACTACTTATTTTGATGGAAATAAGCAAATTAGCACAAAAATCCAACCCCCATTGAGGGTTTATATTAGGGGAAATAGCCAATAATGCACTTTTGCACAAAATAACACCTGGACCTCTTTGGTGGGGACGTAACAACTACAAATAAAGGTAAGAAAGCCTTCTAGACTCCCTGTGTCCCCTAGGGTAGGTACCCTCACAAAAAACATGCAGTAATCCTGGTCACTAAACTGCCTCCCCCTGGCCAGCCGGGGCGCCTGATGGAGGGGAAAGGAACTGGTTGGAATAACGTGTTCCTTACACGCGCTACGTCCAACCAGGGAAAGTCACCTTGTCAGGTGTAAAGGAGCAACTTGGACACTCAGGCATGAAGGAAGCATGAGTTCAAGTCCGTTGCTCTCCCCTTGTCCCCCATATATGGGGACTAGGTTGGTGGAGGGTGTGTAGAGCCCAGGATCACATTAGATGATTGACACAGGGGTGAAAAATGGGTTACAAAATCGTGGGATAATTATTTTTTTTATATATATATAAGAAAGCCTTCTAGCATGGAATTATCCTTTAAGCATCCTGCCTGATGGTAAGAGGTCACATTCAGGGCGAAGAGGGTGGGTAGAGTCATTGTAAATCTGAAATCTTGCCTTTTTGCTTATGGAGCGGTTGTATAATTACTGTATGTCCCCAAGTTGCTATTGTTAGCAATAGCAGGGCAGCAGGAGGTAGAGGATTCTTTGTCTCAGTGTGCCCTTGAGCAAGACACTGAACCCCTAGTATGCATTAGTCTTGCGTGGCCAGGCGGTTGCCTCTAGAATTTTCAAATGTTTCGGTCGTACAGACACGGAAGCTCTGATAAAGCAAGAGATAAAGCCTCCTCCCCACTGCTGTATCGTCTTTACAGTCGTGCAAATGTATTCTAATATAAATCAAATCATCTAAGCATGTACAGCTTACTGACATTGCTGTAGGCCTAATCAAGTCTAAAGGAAATCAAAGCTTGAACTTTCAGCTTTTCAGAATCTGTGTGACTGTGCACGTTGCAGATATCATACAGGTGTGCATTCTGTGTCGTTGCTTTACAGAGGCGTCACTTGTCGTGTCGGCCCAAGTTGCGTACGACGACACTCGGCGAGGCAGAAGGAAAGGAAAAAGAGCCAGGTCCATGCATGACTGTTCGGCCTCCATAACTTTCTCTTTGTTTTTTTCTGTGCTGTGGACCAACAGCACCACTAAGTGGACAGTTGGGAGAACTTCATCCAGCATGCGTCTGTCCTAATTCTGCCAAGCTTTTTTTTACAGTGAACTGTAACTATCCTGCAATCTGGATATAAAACATGAACATTCAGCAAAGAGTCATTTTGCTATTTATTTTAATTTTTTAATTATTTCGTGAGCAGGATTGTTCCTTTCAAACGGTAAAATTCCTTCGGAACTTGAATGTAAATGTCAGACGATGACGACGAGAAAAATGAGAACTTTTACAGGCTTATTGTTATTAAAAAAAAGAAAGGAATCTCTTTCTGTGCTTACTGAATGACAAACCCTGTTTACACTTCTTTGTTTCTTCAAAGGAAAACCTCCATGCAACAACGGCGTAATATTTGCTTTATTGTAAATACAGAGATATTTAAGCGAATGACAAATAGGCCACACGCTCTGCTATATTAGTGTTGCGCAATAAATGAATAAAACTTATTTAGAGTTATGCTCCATCAAACCTGTGGCCCGAGGTCATAGTTTGGTCAAATTGAAATTGCTTTCCATTAAAAAAATAAATAAAATAGATTGATAATTGCGTAATAAATATTATTTATTGCAAATAAAGGTGATTATTTCACTGTCTGTTTTTTGTTTGTTTTTTTTACCTTTTTCTTCATATAAAAGAGTGTACAGACGGGTAACTAAAGAGAAACACAATGATATAACATAGGAGCACGATACAGACTCAGCTATAATTATACTAATCGATTGAATCAATTGATCAGTGGAAAAAAGGACATTTGAATAGTGATGGACATGGATCACTTTTCCACCGGGACACGGGTCAACAGGGCTGGACTGGGACAAAAATTCGGCCCGGTCATTTTCGCGTGAATTTGGCCCAGACCGGCCCACCACAACCAGCGCGCAGATAGCAGAAACTCTACCGCCCGCTCCGTCGAGGCACACACAAACAAACAAGCCCTAATAATACCACCACTTTTACAGAACAACATAAATGATACAAACCAACAGACAACTATACACAATCCTTTGTAGAGGATTTATTTGTCACTCACTGATACAGGTACAGTGAAATTATCATGATGGCACTAGCAGAATGGCAGCACGCCCAGAACTTTCCTGGTGGCCTGCCGCCTATTGGCCTGCCTGCCTGTCCAAAAACAATCATGGCGGCCCCCTACGGTCGCCATGATTATATTATGCCCGGTATGACCTGTGGCCAGTCCAGCCCTGCCCCTCATCTAGACTGAGTGGCAAAACGTTGAGCAGCAGCATCTGGAGTGTTGGGAGTTTGGAAGCGCTCGTTGGAAAATCACTCAACGGTCCTGTCCGTTTCTAAATCGCACATAATGCAGGAGACGTTATTATTGAAAACGAGCGCTTCCAAACTCTGACGCTTAAAATAAAAATGCATGAAATGTATTGACAGAAAGTAGCTCATAACATTATGTCTATAATGATGGATTTTTAGGAAACAAAAGAAGAGGATAATTCAAGCTTTCCGTAGGCTACAGCTGCAATGTTGTGTGAGTTTAACGTTGTTTTAATACAATCAGACTTTTCTGTTTGGATGTATATGCGCTGTCGAGGCCAGAACGTAGTTTCTTTGCCACTCAGTAGGCGTTCCCGCATAACTTCCTTTTACGATGATGTCATGTGCATAGCCTCTGTACAATTACAAATTATAGTTTGGCTTAAATCTGAAGAAATTAGTAAGAAAATCTGAATTAAAGAAGACCTTTCATTTAAAAGAGCTGAGAGTTGTAGCAGACCCTGGGAGTTTGTTCCAGTATTATGTGGTGTATATAAAAAAAACTGCTGCATTTACTTCTGACTCTAGGCTCAGAAGAGAGTGCTGTCCTGTCCCTGATGTCAAAGAAGTCTGGATGGCTCAAGATGTGCAATAGTTTTAGTCCACTAAGTGCCATGCAATTTTAGTCGACTAAATTTACAGTTGTGTAGTACAGTTGTGTTAAATGTATTTTGGTGGGCCTTGATGCCGTCGTAATGACTGTTTTTTCACTTGCTGAAAATAGCCGATCTACAAGCTCACAATGCGTCGCAGATCTGCTATTTTCAGCATGCAACCAAGTGTAAAATGACTTATACTGGATCTCTTGTCCACTATAGGCCTAGTTTTTATTTGTTGATGAAATTGTCAATATATTTAGTCTCAGATTTAGTCACCATAGCTTACGTTTTTATTTAGTTTCCATTTAGTTTTCGTCAGTGAAAAAAAGGTAGTCGACGAACATTTTTCGTCTTAGTTTTAGTCGACGAAATCAACACTGCTATTTAGGCCCTAAACCAACAGTCACACGGTTAATGTACAATGGTTGGAAATGTACTCATGTTTTTTTTTTTACATAAGTAAAAGTATCAATACTGCCATGCAGAAATACTCTCTTGCAGGTAAACGTATAGTTGAAGAAAATATTGGGGTCTTCATCTATTGACCTTCGGCTGTCTGCCAACGGGTGAGTACACATTCTAGTGCTGTCAGTAAGGTGCCTTGTGTACACTTGAGTTTAAAATGCCTGCTTTAAAACTTAACGTATGCAGGACTTAAAGTTCTCAGTCCTGAGGATCTCATAGGGGTCATTTAATGAGATCAGCTGCAGATTTGCAAAAAGAAGATTTTCAGTCTTGGGATTGTTTTTGGCTTTAACCCATTTTGACCTGAGATCAGATTCTAAAAATGTCTTCTACATCCTGACAGTTTTCTGAAAAAGCTATGTTTCTATGTCAATCCTACAAGCAAAAATAGCAGACCTACAAGCTCGTAGCGCGCCACTCGGTGGCACGCTATGAGCTTGTAGATCTGCTGTTTTTCAATAGCTAAAGCATAACATAATGCTAACACCAAAAGGGGTCCCTGCCCAAAATGGGTTTTAAGCCCTGCGTATGTAACTGTGACAACTAATGTCGTGGAGGTAAATACCATCAGGTTGCCGCCTTCAGACTGAGACCGCTGAATGTGGCTCAAGTCACATTGTAAAGAATCTGATTCCATGTGACGTTGTGTTTCTGTGTTTAGACTAATTTAAACAAATCTGATTCTAATCTGGATGTGGCACAGATCTGGTTCAGGCTGGATTTGGCTGCCAGTGTAAATGGGGCCTTAAATAGAGTCACTTTTCACCTGATGCAGTGATGATGTCATAATGTCCCGCCCCACCTCGTTAATCTCGCAGCTGATCCATTGCAAACAACTTGAGACAAACGTGCACTTGGCGAGCTTGGTGAGTTAACTTTAACGTGTTGTGCAGATCGTCATGCATGAGCTTTTGTTAGCTAGGTTTGTACTTTGTAGTACAGAGTCAGACTAATTGTTTTCTCTCTTTCCACTCTTTTATGTAAGTTTGTATACTTTGTAGTACAGAGTCATGCTAATTGTTTTCTCTCTTTCCACTCTTTCTTTAACCGCAGTTTAGGGTGGATTTGGGTCATTAAAATATATTATAAATTAATATTGGATAAACCGCGGGTGAAAGAATGCAGGAAATAATATGGCATCTATCTATAGGCTTATTATAGCTTTTAAAACGCACACAATCTTGGCAAAATCTCGCAATCTTTATTTATAAATTAATTAATTAATACATTGGAATAATTAATTAATGCGGTCGGATAAAGGGTGGATTATAAATAAATGTATGGTGCCGTGTCATCGGGTCCACAGGTCAAGTGTTTAACCTCAACAATCAATCAGCTTTATTGTCACACAACACAATTACAGGTAACGGTGAGGTGAACCTGGTTCATGCAGGCTTTCACGTTATCAGGAAATAATATAGAAAACAAAATGACTGAAAAAGAAGCATCCATTTTGTACCTTGCATGGTTTCCTCCGCCATCGGTGTATGATAAGTGTGTGTGTGTGTGAATGGGTGAATGTAATGCACCAAATAAGGTCCATCCAGACAGACAAACTGACATTGCCATCCTTACAAGCATACGCACC
Organism: Protomyctophum parallelum; assembly: GCF_964188405.1. Taxonomy (NCBI): domain Eukaryota; kingdom Metazoa; phylum Chordata; class Actinopteri; order Myctophiformes; family Myctophidae; genus Protomyctophum; species Protomyctophum parallelum. Next base: position 19,231,578 of record NC_139714.1, read on the forward strand.
TACCAGTAGCAGGGCAAAATAAGAGATTAAGCACTCCACAATTAATGTGTAGAATGAATTGCAATAAAATAACTTATTTCTAACGTAGGCCTAAAAATCTGTAAGATTAATAAAACTGATGATGGTTTCACACTAGAGGAATTCACACAACACAACACATGCAGGGTGAGGTGAGAAGAAGTCATCTGTGTGCTGGAGAAATGATGAATCCATGACCTTTTAGGTTCTACTAGGTACTATACTCTTGGCTGACAGATGTTATTCTCAAGAACGCCAATTTCCTCAATAAAGGTTATCTTAAACCTGATTAAGTAAATAATGACCACAGTTTGAACAAAAAGGAATAACGGAAACAGCCGCACTACGAGCTCTTATTTGTGCGCGTGTGTGTGTGTGTGTGTGTGTGTGTGTGTGTGTGCGCGTGCACAATCCTGTTTAACCCATTTTGGGCGGGAACCCCTGTTGGTGTTTTAAGCATTATGTTATACTTTAGCTATTGAAAGATAGCAGATCTACAAGCGCGTAGGTCTGCTATTTTTTAGCTATTTTAATCGTTAAAATGTGTCACAAATCATTGAATATATATTTCAGAGCGAACATTTTTAACTAAATTATTTGCTTCTGGAACTAGGCCTATACATATTTTGAGTTGGGGGGTTCGTGGCCCAATAGAGATAATTCTGTGGGTGCTTGACATGAAAAAGGTTGAGGACCACTGACACAGAAACATGGGTTTTTCAGAATTTTTTTAGGATTTAGAAGCCTTTTTTAAATCAAACTCATTCCAAAATGGGTTAAGACTTGCCTTATGTTTTGTTTATCTGTTATTCAGCCACTGACATGAATAAGGCGCATCTGAAAGAGTGCCTGTCGTATAAAGGGCATGCACAAAAGTGAGTGTCAAAGTGAGTTTAACGTTGTTTAATGCAATCAGACAGGACTTTTCTGTTTGGATGTATGCGCTAGTGTCAAGGCCAGAAAGTATCGCTTTTTTGCCACCTGATGACGGTTTTGACAGTTGTCAAGTTGCAAAAGATGCTGTTGAGAGATTTTGGGCCAGTTGGTTACACAACAATGTGCCCTTCTTCATGTAGGCTATAGTTCTCTCTCTGTCTCTGTCTCTGTCTCTCTGTCTCTCTGTCTCTCTGTCTCTCTGTCTGTCTGTCTGTCTGTCTGTCTGTCTGTCTGTCTGTCTGTCTGTCTGTCTGTCTGTCTGTCTGTCTGTCTGTCTGTCTGTCTGTCTGTCTCTCTCTCTCTCGTTTTGTTCCTACCTGCCTATGGATCGAGGGACCAAGGTTGTGTGAACAGATTAACAATAGGTTGCATTGTATCCATTGGAAGCCATATGTACATATGTAGGCTATACTGTAAGCATTTCAGAATTGAGATTGTACAAGATGGATCATGGAAGCACATTTTGTCTTAAATGATGACCCATGCAATGCCTCATTTATCCACCAAGGGGCGCCAGTGTTTATTTTATTTTCGTATTCTCACACAGCAGCAGTAGAATCCAGCATGAACAGACATTATACAGTCATGGCAATATATATATATAGGCCTATACTTTTCAAAGACTGCATATATTCTGTTTCGGTCTCTGCCTTAATAGGCCTAAATATGTATAAGCCTAGAAGCCTCTGGAGATATACCCAGGCAGTCAGTGACAGCAGAGAAGGCGATAGTCTCAAAAGACGGTTCCTCCAAGGAGAAAGCTTTTTGCATTGTTAAAGCCACAATGTTCCCAGGCTTAAATTCGGGGCAGCGGTGGCCTAAGGGCTAGAGGATCGCCCTTGTTTGTCAAAAGGTTGCCGGCTCGATTCCCCGGACAGGCAGGACAAATCTGGGTGTCATCACTCGCCCAACACCGCTGAAGTACCCTTGAGCAAGGCACTGAACCCCCAACTGCTCCCCATGGAGCTGCTTAGTGGCCAACAGTATGAGACTGTGGTTGTACTGGTCAGCTCCTAGGTTTTAATGTGTGTGTCTGTCTGTGCTCTCTGTATGTGCAGGGCGTTGCTGATTAAAATAAGAATAAGGGCGTTGCGGAAAATGAGCACTTGTTCTCAGCTACTACCATGGGTAAATATTGGATAAAAACAAAAAAGAGTAGATCCCCAATTGTGGACCCCAGTGGAAAGAAACCATAGGCTTTCTTGGATCTTAAATCCTCTTATTAGACCTTGTATTGAACCGTAGCCTACTTTCCTGTGCTTTTTTTCTACTTCTGTTAAAGTATTCAATCAATCAATCAATCAGTTGATTACTTGCCGTTTCTCTGATGTTTGTTTTGATCACTGTGATCATGTTTTGGGTTTACTGTGTATTATTATCACTGTGTGAATATACACTGTTTTCCCAATATTTAGATATTTTGAATTGCTTGTTTGGCGTGGTCACTCTCTGTTGCCTTGCATCCTTTTTTGATTATAGGCCCTATGCGCTTCCTTTTTATTGAGGGGCGCTATATACAGGTTTAATGTTTGTTTTTAGTTCAATATTTGTTTTAAAAACGCCATTGTTAATGAAGAGAAATTAATGTTTGTTTTGACACCGTTTGTTTTACATCATCATTACATCACCTAAGATGTTGTAAGATGATAAGAGCGCCCCTCACTTCACACGGGTGTGATTTTTCTTTGTCTTCATAAACTTTTCAGGCCTAAATGTGTATTTCAAAAATGTACATATTTAAAATGTATGAGAAACGTGGTGGGGAGGCGTGGACTATTGGATAACTATAAGCAACAGATGGAGCAGTTGAGACGCTGTCATCTCAATGCCAGTCTTTTGCATATCATGCAGTAGGTATTGAATATTAGATTGAATATTCGATACACCTGCCCCACCACAATCCCAATTATCCCATGAAATGTAATTGCAATTACAGTATGTGTATGTGACATCCGGAAAACTGGGCACTTATTTATTTATTTCAAAAAATATTTATTTCAAAAATTGAGAACTGGGCAAAATAATGTCTGGGGGCTGGGTAGGCCTACTGCTTGATATAGTGGGCACTATCGTATTTTTGTATACATACATTTTGGGGGAAGAAAAAACTGAAATCAATCATGTATCACAAAATGTTTATCCACAGTCAAGTTGATTGATGATGATTTAATTATTCTACATGCAAAATGGTGTACTGTAGATTAGACTATAGGCTAGCAATGACGTACCAGGACCACTTAGTGCCATGTCCCTCAGTATGGATTTGACATTGGAATTCTGACCACAAGCTCTTCATTTTGATTATTAAAAGCAGAAGCAGAGACCCTTTGTTCTCCCTGTAAGAGGATTAGGTTTTACACATGCTTGGCATATCAGATGTGTCGGCGGATGACATTTTCTGATATGCCACATTTTGACAGCTCGGCTCTCAGTCGTCACGTTTCATACTTTTATTACGTTACTTAATTTACAAGATAAGGCTACACAATTAGAGCAAGAATTATTGTTGATCAACGTTTTGCCTGTTATCTCTCCTAGTCCTATGGTAGCCTACCATATAAATACAGCATACTGTACATGGAATTGTGGACAAAAGCTTATACGAGAATGCGACCGAGAGGCTAAATCTCATCAGATGGTGGTCCGTGGCTCAAATGCCGAATAAATAATGGACCTTGATATAAAAAAAATTGGAAACTTCTAAATCATGGACAGAATGTGGAATTGGTTTTGAGTAGGATGCCCCCACCATGTGACCTTATATACACGGTATATAGCGTCTCCTTTAAATGTCAAGGCTCTGCCAGTATAGTGCAGATTTCTGGCCCCAGGTTTCAGATAAAGGATTCTCCTCGTCGTACAATATTATGCCAAGCGGATCGTTGGCACACGGAGAGATTAGACGGTGAAGCCCCCGATGCCACATCCTCGCCTCTCCCCTGCAGAACACAATCCTGCACTTGTGGAAAGCAACCACTCCAAGGAACAGCAATGTGCGTGTACACCCCCGCCTATGTGTTGGTTCACCCACCCACCCACGCACCTATGTGACTGTGAGCACCATTAGTACACTATTAGTACCAGTAGGGGCACTGTTGTGCCAGAAACAGAGTGAGATAGTGCTGCACTGTTGCCTGCTAATGAGACCACTCAGTTCACACGGGTGTGATTTTCTTTTATACCAGCAGTGTTGTTTTTGGCAGCAAATTTCTATTTTAGTTTTAGTCATAGTCTCTTGAAATGTTTTAGTGTTTAGTCTAGTTTTAGTCGACTAAAAATGTTGACTAAATCTACAGGTGATTTAGTCGACTAAAATGTATTTTGGCGGGCCTTGATGCCATCGTAATGACAGATTTTTACAGTTGCTGAAAATAGCCGATCAACAAGCTGTGGTCCCATACCACCTGAGAAGCTGTTCCCATTCCGCCTTAACAGGCAGTATGACACTGAGAAGCTGTTCCCATTCCGCCTTAACAGGCAGCATGACAGCTTTGCCCTTAAAAATACATCTGTCTGAGTCTTCCAGCAGACACATCGAGGTCAGCTCGACATGAGGACGGGACCAGAGCACATTCATGTTGCTCTCGACACGTCACTAGGCCTCGTTATCTGTACGCCACGAGTGGCTGTGTTTGGCAGCGACAAAGTGTACTCTAAAAGTGTACTCTAAAAATGTCTTCTACATCCTGACAGTTTTCTGAAAAAGCTGTTTCTATGTCAGTCGTTCTTCTTTGATTTTTCAAAAATAGCAGACCTACAAGCTCATAGCGCGCCACCGAGTGGCGCGCTATGAGCTTGTAGATCTGCTATTTTTCAATAGCTAAATCATAACATAATGCTAACACCAAAAGGTGTTCCCTTTAAGTACTGTACTCAAGTAAAATGTTGAGGCATTTGTACTTTACGTGCGTATTTCCAATTTCTAATACCATAGTTTTACTTCTATACTTCACTACATGTCGGATCTAAATATTCTACTTCCAGGATGAAATGATGAGGGGCAGACAATGGGTTTTATTATTGGCTTAGACCGTAGGGGCAGCCTAGAGGCAGCCAATCAGGAACAAGTGTCCACTGCGGTCGTCTTTACGATCTACAAGCTCACGATGCGTCATGATGTGATCATGCATTGTGAGCTTGTAGATCTGCTATTTTCACGATGTGATCATGCATTGTTTTTAGTTTTTAATACATCTGATAACTTGAAAGGGGACATTCTGCATCATAATGAGTGCTTTTACTTTTACTCAAGCACATTTTGAATTCCAGACTGTTTCTTGTAATGGAGCATTTCTATTCCAGTAGGCCTATAATGATACTTTTCTTAAGTAAGAAATGTGCATACTTTTTCCACCACTGATCTCGGATCCATCGTTCAGGAGTGACGTCGTCAAAACGTTATGCTTTCATGGGGTTCGCTAAATGTGATGGCAAGATGTCAGCAAGATATCATTTCCATTTCCATTTTCCTAGCGGTGTGACAGGAGCCCTTCCTCTGTGGAGAAGCAGCTGATGGAGTCCTGCTGTTATTTGCAATTGGTTACAGTAGGTGGGATTGGGAACATATACTCTGAACTTTTTCTGCACTCTTTCTTTTAATATTTCTGTCATTCACTCTTTCTGTCTGTTTTTAACCCTGGACCAATCTGTCCACACTACCAGACTGTCCTTTTTGATCTGAAACAAATAGCAGGCAGGCTATATACAATCACCATCAAAACAGCCCCGGTGTTTGCATATCCCCGCCTTTCGTATTAACATCTCTTGGCAGTAGCACTGCTTATATCTGCCTCAGTTCAAATCACATTCTGACTAGCGGTGTGACAGGAGCCCTTCCTCTGTGGAGAAGCAGCTGATAGCATCCTGATATCTGCTGTTATTTGCAATTGGTTACAGTAGGTGGGAACATACTCCGAACCTTTTTCTGCACCGTCTTTCTTCTAATAACATCTACATCTGTTTATGGTCCACTCTTTCTGTCTGTCTTTCTCTTTAAAACTTCTCTGAGCTTTCTTAGTTCCTCTCCTTCCTCCCGTCTGTCTACCCTGTGCCCCCACACTAGACTCTGGCTCACGACTGGTTAAATCTCCATCCTTATCGAACACGGGGAACGCAGGGAAGCTGGAAGTGCTCTCACTAAAAACGCTGGGACAATTCGCTCCACACGTCCCAAACTCTTCTTCCTTCTGGCTCCAGAACTGTGGAATGCACTTCCCGACCCGTTGCAGTCAGAACTGCAGCATCACTCCCCAATCTTCCGCTGTAGTCTGAAAACCCACCTTTTCAGAATCCATCATGGCCTGTAGCACTTACCCTACCCATAGCACTTTTTGTAGACTTTGATAGCATTTGATACAGGCTTATAGCATGTTATGTAGACAGCACTAGAATTGCATTGTATGTAGTCATAGCACTTCATAGTACAGCATAGTATAGTTTATATGTATAGTTTCATTATATAGATATTCCACTGTTACGTTCTTAGCCTACACATGTTTCATGATAAATACTTTTTATGTATGTGATGTATAGCCATGCTTTTTGTTCTTGCTTAATGTAAATCGCTCTGGATTAAGAGCGTCTGCTAAATGCCTAAATTGTAATTATATTTTCGAGGGGCGCTAGCCCCTCCTATATTCAGCTATTAGTGTTGATTACACAAACATAACATTCCCATTGAATGGAGAATTTACATCGCATGTGGACGAGCAAATCGACATGACGATGGTGATTCTTTTTAATGAATTAACAGTGCCTGTGATTGGTTTCCCATTCTGTGAAGATTCGCCAACATAATCAAAATTATATAATAAAAAATAATAATAATGAAAAAGAACAACAGGAGCATGCACTGAGTGGACATCTGATCCAGAATGTGCTCACAGCATTGTTCGTGTTTCAGTAGAACAACCCACACATCCATTACACTCCCACGGCTTTTGAATTAATAACTAAATTTATACTGGCCTGCCATGTATGGGCCTTTAGGGAGCCTGAAATACCTCGTGGAGGCATCCTAGTGCATCCGTGTCCCACTTTTATGATCTACTCCTTCTCCTGCAATTGCAACAACAAACATACAAAATAATCGTGAGAATAGTGAGGTGTTTTTTTGTCACAAGTTTATTGGTTCAGTGCGTAGTCCGCGTACTAATGCACTTCAAATCGAGCCTCTTCTTAACCCATTAAGACCGGGAACGCGTCTGTGTCACCTTATAGCTTTTAACCACTTTAACCGTTATTTTAAACTTAGCTGTTGAAAAATGGCATATCTACAAGCTTGTAGCGCGGCACCGAGTGCTGAGCTTGTACATCTGCATTTTGAAAAATCGTGAACATGTGATGCAATCTTTGAATATATATTCTTTCACAGTAAACATTTTTGACTCAAATATTAGCTTCTGGGGGGTCCCTGGAACAACATATTTTGAGATGGGGGTCGGCGGCCAATTACATTTCAATAAAACTTTATTATAGTGTCAAATCACAACAAGTTGTCTCAAGACACTTTACAACCAACAAAGAGCCACCCAGAGCAAGCAATATTGCGACAATGGTAACGAAAAACTCCCCTTTAGGAAGAAACGCCAGGCAGAACCCGACTCTAGGGTGGGCGGCCATCTGCCATCTGTGTCGGGGGGGGGGGGGGGGGGTAGAGGGAGAGAGAGAGAGATAGACAGGTGGGCTACACCAGTACGGAGAGGAGGTTGTCTGCTGCAGTCAGGAGGTCATTTGTAACTCTCAGCAGTGCCGTCTCAGTGCTATGGTTAGCTCTGAAGCCTGACTGAAAGCCTTCTAATAAATTGTTGTTATGTAGAAAGTCACATAACTGTTTGGCGACTGCTTTCTCGAAAATTTTGGAGAGAAATGGAAGGTTCGATATAGGTCTATAATTAGCTAGAATGCCTGCATCAAGAGTAGGCTTTTTGAGTAGAGGTTTGATTACCGCTACCTTAAAAGATTGTGGCACGTAGCTTGTCACCAAGGACATATTGATCATATTGAGTAGGCATGTACCAACCGGGGGCAGGACCTCTTTGAGTAATCTAGTCGGAACTGGATCCAGATTTTGAGGAAGATATCATTTAAGTGAAATCAGAGAGCTCGATTGGAGAGAAACTATCCATATATATATTATTATATATTATATATATTTGGGTGAGACCACCATATTTGGGGGCAGTCCAGTGGGAGCCGAGAGTAGTTGTAGATCAATTTGATCTCTGATAGTTTCTATTTTGCCATTGAAGAACCTCATGAAATCGTTACTATTGAGAGTTGTAGGAATACGTGGATCAGTGGAATCGTGGCTTTTTGTCAGTTTTGCCAAAGTATCAAAACATTTCATTTTTGGGGTCCTTGACGGTTAGGATTTAGAAGACATTTGTAGAATCAGGTCCTAATCAGGTCTTAATGCTTAATTGCTCCCGATGTGCTAGTTGGTGCCTTGCATGGTTTCCACTGCCATCGGTGTATGAATGTGTGTGTGAATGGGTGAATGTAATGCACAATCTCTGTAAAGCGCCTTGGATAAAGGCGCTATATATAAATGCACCATTTAATGGGTTTAAATTTGACCAACTGTGGACGGTGTGTGCGTACGTAATGTACACCATTGACCTGTGAAGAGCGCCAGTGTCGCGGGGAATGGCGGCGGTTAGTTAAATTAGACTCGAGGGATTTCATTAATATACCTGGGCGAGACAGTTTATATATTATGAAATGGCCCATATTTGTAACCACAGCCACGAAATGTAGAATTATTATGCAGCATGTCTCTGTTTCACATACTGGATAGGCTTTTGTTAATAACCAAAAGCTAAGAAAAGAAAAAAAAGTAGATCAAAAGCATCAGATGACTGCATCACTTAAGTTGCAGTCAAACATAAGATTAAACTAGAAATTCAAACATTTTCAATAATAACACCAATAATTTGCTGACCGACAGAGACTACACGAATCTGCTGCGTCTGCTATTGACCGATGACCCGGTCATCAAATTGTTGGCTCAAGAATGCTACAAAAACAAACAAATGTCCTTGAATTCAAGGCTTCATATGGGGTGTGTAATTGATAGAAAATGTAATTTTTTTGGGTGAATTACTCCAAGTCATTGCAATAGAGCGTACGTGTACTGAGTGGCAAAAAACTACTTTCTGGCCTTTACAGCCCATACATCCAAACAGAAAGGTTCTACCTGATTGCATTAAACGACGTTAAAGTCACTTTAGCCACTAACTTTTCCACGTGATCTGCCACTCACTTTATGGACGTGCATAGTTGCTCAGTTATTGCAGTCTGTGAACAATAATATCCTGACCTCACGGCTATCTTATCTCTGTTTTATACCCTGCAAATGAATACAAGGAAACCAACAACAATGTTTATTTTTTTATTTATTTTTTTACATTCTATCAAAATATGTACCAATAGATGAAACAGGAAATTATCCACAAGAGCACAAACACCTTGAATATCACTCTCGCACACACAGAGGGAAGGACATCCAGAAATGGGTCACGCTGTGCTCTGGGCTAGCTGACAATAGACTGGCTAACAATAATCTTCAGTGAATCTTTTTTATCATAGATGTTTGCCCACAAATCCGCATGGACCCTATTATAGAGTAACCCCTATATTCTGGGTGGCGAACAATTGGCAAAAACAGCATATTTACAAGCTCACACAGCATGTTGTGGCCGTTAATGAAGTGCATACAGTACTGCAGTAGGACATAGTCTGCAATGTTTTTCAGTAGGGAATAGGGATGCAATGATGTATCGGCCGGTCAACTTTTGTGATATGAAATGTAAGCTTACCATAATGACAGTAAACATAATCATGTCATATTTAAGGGCTTCTGTGAATTTATTTATTTATTTTTCAATGTGTTCATGAGGTGACAGTACTTCATTAGACCCCCTGGTGTGGTTGTTATGTGCAATGATGTCTTCCCTTTTATGTAGGGTTTCTTCCTGCAGGCTGAAACCTTGACAGTCAAACATGCCAATGAAAAAAAAACAGTGACATCATAATATCATCCCCTCCCCTAACCCCTCCCCCTTATCATACATACAACAACAGCTGTGTGGGTGCGGCTTCAGTTCAGGTGGATCACCACCCACCAGGCAAACCAGGCATATTTAATGAACCGTTGGGCGTGTCCACATAAAAGCGGCATTTTAACAAATACTGTACACTTTTTTTGAGTACTTCCTCATATAATAATAATACCTGATCATGTTTTAGGGTGGAAAACAATCACGGCACACCATCTTTAACAAACTACAGTCACTTTCAGTTCATCACAGCTGAGGTGTGTGTCAATGTCCAGTAGTGTTATTACACACAGATGGAGAGGTACGCGGTGCATTTATAAATGTAGAATCTGTAGATACTAGACCGGCTGTAGAGAACCGAGTCGGTAACGAAGTTGGACATCTATGCCCCACCCGGCTATCGGGCTATGCAATACCCGTTGTACCCGTGTCAGAATACAGATGTTGTACAGACATTGAGACATGGTGCATTTATATTGATACCGGTAGATAAATACAGGCTGGCCAGTTCAATTTATGCCGGGCCTACTAAGACAGCTGTCTATAAGCCTAGACCCTCCAAGACAAACGCAGGCAAACATCATTGATTATGACTGTTTTTACTATTTGGGGGAGTTTTACTCCTCTGCATTTCAAAGACATATTATTGTACTTTTGACTCCCCCACAGAACAGAGGTTGATGTATACTGAAGTCAGCTGTTGATACTCAAAAATGTACTTAAGTGCAGTACTTGTGTACTTGAGTACTGTCCACTCACTGCAAGTATAAGTATGTCGAATAATTAGTCTTATAATTCTCACCTGTCATTTGAAATACCTATCAGTCTGTCACAGTCACAGTGAGCGTCCAGACTAATTGAGAATCTTGTGAACATTCAGGTAGAGCATATAGGATCACACTTTTTTGCTTGCCTGCGAGTTTAGTCTTTCTTCCTGCTTCCTGCAGATGGTGAAACATGTCTGCTCCACATCATCACAGTGTGATGCCCAATTTACTTACATAAGTCCTCTCCTCAACCCTGCGAGTTCCCTCTGTCTATAGTGAAGGTGTAAGAGCAGACATCTTCATTTGAAATCGTTAAAGCTGATCTGCCAACACCAGAGATGACTGTACGTCACAGGAAGAAAGAAACGCAGAGCTTTCTCGAGAAGTCATAGTGTGATCTTCTGACGTGGGAATGTTCACAGGTTTCTCAATTAGTCTGAACAATGTTGTGACTCTGACAGGCTCCTGAGATGACATACTGTATGGACACAATATATAGCAATACCCTTTTCATATCAAGGTCCTATTTATTCGGCATTAATTGAGCCACAGACCACCATTTGATGAGATTTAGCGCCTCTACCCAAAACTAACGAATATTTTGTTGTCGTTGGATAAGGTTTTGTCCCATTTCCATGCTGTATTGATGTGGATATAGGAGAGACAACAGGCAAACCAACATAAAGGAAAAAAAATCTTTCTACATTCTCCAATTGTTCTTGTAAATGATGTAATGCAGGTGTTTAACAATAATTTAACTTGGGAGCGTAAAATTAAACCAAATTTGGTTTCATTTTACACTCTCATATGAAGATCTATAATGGTCCATTTGATTACCAACTCCATAACTTTAATAACTTTGGGGTGGGCCCGTTTAAATGGAGGGGTATCAGTCAAAAGGGAGACATCGGAGAGGAAGGACGGGTGGGGATGGATCAACATATGAAATGTCAGAACAGGTCAGCTCCATATATGGAGATCTAGGTGATGCAGTCTTCTCCATGTATGGTTATTTAGAAGACATCTGTGACATTTGACCTACTGTTGATTAGGTGGTACAGTGCATTATGTTGCATGCACACGGGCAGATGCAAAAGATGCAAAGTTTTCACAGCATATTTGTCGCTTTGTATCTGAAGTTGAAGCCAGTTCATCTTTTTTGTATCTTTTGTAGCAGAAAATGTCGGGTTTGCATCTTCATGTCGCTGGCTTATACATTGACAATGAATGGTAGACTGTATGTTTGCATCTTCTGCCCGTGTGAGCGGTAGTATTAGTGTACTACTGTTATGTTGGAACAGCATGTTGTGGACTGATTACATTCATTTAAATGACCTTTATAAAACGTAGAACAACTTTGCACAATATTTTGATATTAAAACATGAATACAATCATTACAAAAATACGGAGGAAAAACAACGGATCGACAGAATTTTGCCTACAATGCGTTTGCCAGTATAAATAATTAATCTACAGGGCAGGCTCTACTACGTCAGGGAAATCAAAACAGAAACGCAGAGAAAACATGACACTGAAACTTCACAACAAATATTATTTGCCACAAAAGATTGCTGAAATTGACCTGGTGTGAACACCTATGCAAAATGTTTTTCTACCTTTGATCTATTCTTACATTTGAGGGAAACAAAATAAAAACCAAGCTACGATGATTACTAAAATGTTATAGGAAGGGACTAGTGGACAAGAGATCCAGTATAAGTCATTTTATGCTTGGTTGCATGCTGAAAATAGCCGATCTACAAGAACGGCTATTTTCAGCAAGTGTAAAATCAGCTATTACTACGGCATCAAGGCCCGCCAAAATACTTTTAGTCGACTAAATCAACGGTAGATTTAGTCGACTAAAGTCGTATGATATTTAAAGTGTTTTTGTATCGGCATTGAACATTGATTGAAAGTTGTATTTCACATTATGCAGAATGGGTAATTATATACATTTCAAACGAAGGCACAGGTCAATACAAAAACTGTTACTTGAGGATAGATCCAGAAAAAGCACAAAGACTTGTTTACATAATAGCGTCCTCCGTTTTCAATTCATCAGAACATTTGTGACTACATTTGACTGAGGGACTGCCATTGGATTTTTTTTTTAATCAGGGAAACATCAACATCAAATTGACATTGGTTGTTCAGTTTGACCCACCAGTTTTGGAGATATGGCTTATAGAGTAATTAAATGTCTTGCAGAGAAACAGCGAGTTGAGAAAACGGGCTTGAAAGGTTCACTTCTGTGGACTCTAACATTACACCTATAGTTACATGCTTAAGCCGTGGCCGAACGTTTTGCAGAGCGGTCTTGATATTGGAAGGTCGCTAGTTCGTATCCCCGGACCGGCACGTTAAAATTACCACCGCTGAAGTTCCCTTGGACAAGGCATTGAACCCCTACCATGAAATGTTCTATGAGCAGGGCCTGGCTGTAAACAAGTTCTTGAGCTTAGTCCAGTTACCCTGGGTAAACATAGTACCTTTCCTTTCCAATCATTTATTTCATATTTACATGTCTTCTGTGGACTCTAACATTACACCTAGCTAGTCTTCTGTGGACTCTAACATTACACCTAGTTATGTTTAAGCATGAATTTCATATTTACATCATGTCGATTTCAGCTCTGACACTTATTTCAGAAATGCTCTAGTATGTGAAGAGTCTGCTTGTGCTATTAACTCTTTTTGGATAAAAAGAAAATATATATATCGTTTTTCTCCTCTGGTGAAAAGCTTTGCGCGATGACAGGCCTCGGTCAAATCTGGTCACATTTAATGACGTACAAATATAATACACTTCTATGAAAAAGGAAATCGTCACACAGTTTAAAGGGAAAGGTACCCAGCTGTGTGTGTGTGTGTGTGTGTGTGTGTGTGTGTGTGTGTGTGTGTGTGTGTGTGTGTGTGTGTGTGTGTGTGTGTGTGTGTGTGTGTGTGTGTGTGTGTGTGTGTGTGTGTGTGTGTGTGTGTGTGTGTGTGTGTGTGTGTGTGTGTGTGTGTGTGTGTGTGTGTGTGTGTGTGTGTGTGTGTGTGTGTGTGTGTGTGTGTGTGTGTGTGTGTGTGTGTGTGTGTGTGTGCGTGCGCGTGCGCGTGCGCGTGCGCGTGCGCGTGCGCGTGCGCGTGCGCGTGCGCGTGCGCGTGCGCGTGCGCGTGCGCGTGCGCGTGCGCGTGCGCGTGCGCGTGCGTGTGCGTGTGCGTGTGCGTGCGTGTGTGTGTGTGTGTGTGTGTGTGCGCGTGTGCGTGCGTGCGCACGGTTCTAGTTTTTTAAATGCACAGCAATGTGTGTCCCTATGTAATGTCTGTCTGTCTGTTTAGGCCCTAAATATTTGCCAAAAATATTTTTATAATTTTTTGTATTATATATTTAGGCGCATGTCATGTGGTCTACTGGTAGATCGCGATCTACCTTTTGGGCACCCCTGGTTTAAGGTATACCAACAGGTGACAAAGTGGCGCTGTTGAGCTTCACACTGTGCACAGGTGCATGATGGGAAGCTGAGTTTTTAGCAGCCGTTACGTCTCTCTCACTCACACACGCACACACATAGTGGCGAGGGAAGGAGGGCTTGTACAGTACAGTTACACCGCGTGAGCAGGATCTGCGAGTGCCCCTCCCACTGTCCTAATGCCGTTCTTTAAGATTCCCTCGGTGCCACCGCGAGGCGGCGACGTTTTGGGTTCGTATTTCTCGCCGTCTGTCGTGGCCGCGCGGCGGTCGTGCTGGTGGTGGGGGGGTTCCAGAAAAGCCACCCGCTTCCCGTTGTTGGAGGACGTTCTCTGGTCCTTGGTGTTGGCGCAGGCCTGCCTGGGGTCCGCGCAGAGGAGGAGGGCTCTCCCTCCGCCGCCCAGGCGCCTCCTCCCCCCGCCACCGGGGGCGCCCTCTCCCCCCCCCCGGCGCCCACAACGGCAGGGCGTGAGGTAGAGGTAGAGCAGCACCAGGACGATGCTGACCACGCACGACGCCAGCGTGGTGAAGGCCGTGTTGAAGTGTTCGCCGCCCCCGCCGGAGCCCCCCCCTCGCCCACCCCCCGGGACGCTGGCGTTCCCCACCAGCAGCGTGACCTCGCCGGGGGAGTCGCCGCCCCCGCCGGGGTGGGGGCGGGGCCGGCCGCGGGCCGCCACGCACGTGTACACGCCGGTGTCCTCCGCCACGGCGCCCCGGATCTCCAGGCTGCCGTCGGGGAGGATCGTCAGGCGGCCGCCGCCGTCGTGGTGGCTCGCGGGGTCGCGGCGGGAAGGTCCGCGCAGCACTTCGCCGGGCGTTATCCAGAAGACGACCGGCTCCCCTCCTCTGCCCCCACTCGGCTGGACGGGGGGGGGGAGAAGGCCCAGCCCCGGGCAGGGAACCTGCAGCCAGTCGCCCGGCTCTATCTGGTGAGTCCCTCCGGCAAGCAAGGCGTTGGACGTCTTACCCGACGGGCTCGCTCCGCAGTCCAAGCCCAGTCGGCCTCCGGCGCCGGTCGTTCTGCAGGGATAGTCGTCGCTGAAGTCCACCAGGGGGCGGTACTCCCTCAGGGTCCAGAACTCCAGCATGGCGAGCAGAGCGCAGTCGCAGACCAGCGGGTTCCCCTGGAGGTAGACGCCGGACTGCTGGCGGTCCGGCAGGGCCAGCAGGCTCTGGATGGGCACCTCGGAGAGCATGTTGGACGACACGTCCAGGAAGGACAGGTTGCTGCTGCCCCGGTAGAGCTCCAGGGGGAAGCTCCTGAGGCGGTTCCCGGAGAGGTAGACCTTCCGGAGCCTGCGGAGGCCGCCGAAGGCCCCCGGGTCGGCCCGGGCGATCCTGTTGCCGAACAGCAGCAGCACCTGTTTTCACCAGATCAACAGTTTAATCAAATTAGCATTTTTATTCACAAGCTTAAATATCCCCCCACCCCCCCCCCCCCATTAGCCATGGCCCATGGTAAATTTTCTATTTAATTCAGAGGGACTATATATTCAATATATTCAACTGGTTTACAACTTTCCTCTCTGAACTCATATGATTGACAAGATCTCTTAATTATCATGTTTTGTATTCTCTTAGATTGCCAAGTATTTTGAATCATGTTGTAGATTTTAATTTCTTTAATACTGCAATCATGCATGTCTTTTGGAAATTCTTTATATCTTGTTCTAAATGTAGAGGCCTCGTATATAAGCCCCCTGGGATTCTTGCCTCCTCCAATGGCACTGCATGTCCCTTTTTGAGGGGTGCTAGCCCCTCCTATATTCAGCTATGAGTGTAGATTTTCAGCTTAGACAAACATTAAATTCCCACTGACAATGAATGGAGAATTTACATCATATGTGGACGAGCAAATCGACATATTGGGTCATGATGATGTACGAGAATAAGAGTGCGTGTCTGTTATTGTATTGATTTATACTGTGCCATACTGTGCCAAATCAAATCAATTCACCTCCAGCTCGACGAGGCCGTGGAAGGCGGACGCGTTGAGGGCGTCCAGCTGGTTGAAGGACAGGTCCAGGTGGCGGAGGCGGGGCGTGGCGGCGAAGACGTCCGGCGCTATTCGGCCGATGGCGTTCCAGCCGAGGACCAGCGTGGCGAGCCGCGCGAACGGCCGGCCGCCGCTCCAGTCCGCCATCGGCATCGCCGTCAGGCCGTTGTGGCCGAGGTCCAGCCACGAGGCGTACTCGGGGATGTCGGAGGGCGCCGCCGTCAGGTTTCGGCCGCAGCAGGAGACGATGTCGCTGGCGCAGAGGCAGTTGGGCGGGCACGATGACGTCGCCAGGGCGGCGACGTCGCCGTGGCCGCCGTGACACAACAAGAAGGAGACGAGCAGCGCCAAGATGGCGGCAGGGCCAGCTCGGGCCCCGCCCCCGTGGGGGGCCCAAAGGGACAGACGTTCTGACAGGACCAGACGGAACAGTGGATGCATTGTTTTGATCTTCTCCCCCCCCCCCCCCGCCTCCCCCCAAGGCTCTCAGGGTCTCAGCTTACCGTCTCGCAGGCCGGACACATGACAGGTCAGCCGTCCAGAAATATATACCTGTAGTAAAATAAGTGAGAGAGGGGGGAGGGAGAGGGAGAGAGAGGGGGAGCATGGAGCATCAAAATACTAATGTTTGTCACCTGCCACACATGTGATCTGTGGATACAATTCAAAGAAAATGTAATGCCTCAACTCCTACAATTACAACAAGTGCCTGGGGGGGGGGGGGGGGTGTGTCTCCAGTTCAAACATGAATATTTGAACTGGAGACAGTTCAAATATTGGGGGGGCTGATGACCAGCTCAGTGGCCTTGTGGTTAGAGTGTCCGCCCTGAAACTGGGAGGTCGGGGGTTCGATCCCTGGCCGGGTCATACCAAAGACTGTAAAAATGGGACCCAGTGCCTCCCTGCTTGACACTCAGCATCAAAGGGTTGGATTGCGGGGGGTCAAATCTACTAATCAAATGATTCCTGAGCGCGGCGCACGCTGCAGCTCGCCGCTCCTTGGCTGCGGCTCACCGCTCCAAGAGATGGGTCAAATGCGGAAAACTAATTTCACTGCGGTAACGTGTGTGACAAATCGTATGACTTTGACTTTGGGACTTGAGACCCACTGCTATAGAGGCAAGTCTTGTGTTCTGTTGACACTTCTTCCCTGTTTTCAAGGTCCAATCATTTGATACCTAATTTAAGTGACACAGGTGGAATTCTTCCAGATTTAATGACTAGTAATTGGTCTTTAATCAGATTTGCATAATGCAAAAGGACAGACAGGTCACGGGAGCCTGCTGATGCATGGCTCAGAATCAGTCAATCTTTATATTGTCCTAATAAAAGAGAGTGGGGAGCGGGGAGGCATAAAGTGCATAATATATGACTAATCGTGCGTCATTTATAATTGGTAATGCCTCCTATTGTGACTGAATGATAAATGAGAGTGATGGAAATAAAAGGAGAACATTTCAGTTTAGTGTGTGCAGTGGCGCAGACTTGTTCGGCTCTGTGTAATAATAATAATGTCCCTGAGACGAATGGAGAAAACTCTGGCAGGTCTCGTTAGGTCAAGGATGTTTTGGAGGCCGTCTCACCAAGCCTGCAGAATCACTTCTCGAATGACTTGAACGGAGGCTTGAAAAGACAAATTGTTTTGGTTCGTGGTAGACGCATGTTAACCCATTCTGACCTGAGATCAGATTCTTAAAAATGTCTTCTGCATCCTGACAGTTTTCTGAAAAAGCTATGTTTCTATATGTCAGTCGTTCTTCGATTTTTTTCAAAAATAGACCTACAACCTACAAAATAGACCTACAAACTCTTGTAGATCTGCTATTTTTCAATAGCTAAAGCATAACATAATGCTAACACCTGCCCAAAATGGGTTTTAATCTGTCAGCCACCATGTGATGTTCATGGCTTTCAAATCCAACTTAAGACCTGGAACACATGCTGTGTCACTCACCTACAGTATAGCTTTTAACCACTTTAACCAATATTTAAAACTTTAGCTCCACTCACAGTTAACAGTCCTTGTATTGAGTTGTGCTTGAAATGTACTGTAATACTGCAGACTGTTAATCAATATTTCAATCAATCAATCAAAGCTGTTGAAAAATAGATATACAAGCATATGAGCTTGTACAGTAGATCTGCTATTTTCTGAAAAATCGTGTGCAAATCTTTGAATATATATTTTTTTCACAGCAAACGTTCTTAACTCATATCTTTGCTTCTGGGGGGGGGGGGGGGGTCGTCCCTGGAACAATATGTTTTCAGATGGGGTCGGTGCCATTTACATATAACTTTTGGGGACTGTCTGGGGTCCTTGACATGGAAAAGTTTGAGAACCACTAATATTAGTGGTTCTCAAACCTATATGTTTCTATATTATAGAAACATAGGTTTCTTTCTGCCTTTCAAATAGTCTCCTATAGAAATGTGTTCGAACTTCGAGGGCCATCCTATGCAGCATTATCAAAATACATGCAGTAGGCTACAACGTGCATTTTAATATCTCATGAAAACGTATACCGATTTGTGCCACTAGTATTTCTAGTATGTAACATTATTCATGTCACATCACTTGCAATACATGCAAGAAAATCATGTTGGTATTGAGTGCACTTCAGTTAATTGCTATGTAATTGCTTTAGATTGCTTTAGATGCTTTAATCTCACTTAAGTTAATTGCATATCTATCTATCTATCTATCTATCTATCTATCTATCTATCTATCTATCTATCTATCTATCTATCTATCTGGAGTACTATTTGGTCTCACTAACTTGCCATAAAGATTGATTTATAATTGATCAACAGTTTGTAGAATAAGCTCGTATACAGTTCGAGGAAAGCGCTACAATAGCCTACAAAAGGTCTGCTAGACTCAGGACTGAAATACCCACAAAAGCAATAACGTTTTGAGGAATACATTAAGTTACAATACACTTTCTGTGCACATTATATATTCTCTTCTATATTCTATTCTCACATTGACATTGCTGACATTTTTAAGGTATATGGTGAAAGATTCTGACTGAAACTTGCAGGCAAAAAAAAAGTATATCCCATTATATATTAGCCCGAACATAAAACACAATCTACAAACTGAAATAATGCACCGAAAACTCACCTGTAGGTCGCAGCAGTAGGCACACTGCGTGCATTTCAAAATGCGCACTTTTCAGAATTCAGACGGAGTCGGAGCGTGAAGTGCGTGCATTCATTGTGATCCTGCCGCGATTCAATCCCATGGTAACAACTTGACTTCTCTGAAGTGTGCAGCATGCAGCTGGCTACGTAACGTCTGCGTTCAGTCTTCAAGATGTTCTCCTGAAAAGCTGCGGAACAACTGTTGTTACAACTGTTCACCTTGAGGTCGATGTGGAAATAAATAGGCTACTGTCTGTCTGTTGTAGGTATAGGCCTGCGGAGGAGCAGTATAGACTAGAGTATAGCCAATAGAATATGCGACCCTACGGGTCCGCTGCTGTTTACAGAGCCGTTGCCAGGATTATAGCCATGGTCCACATAAATATGACGCTCGTCCTCTTACGAGCGTCGACTCGACAAGGCGGACCTTCACCCTGTTTTGCGCAACTTAAACTTGCTCACATTCACAACCGTTAACGCGTCGTGTTAGGCTACGTTCAGATATAAAGTGCTCACTCCCGGAGCCACGGATGTTGCAATTCTCCTCGAACAGCTAATAGCACGCGTGCATTACGTATTGTTTAATAAAAAAAACATTTTAATCTGATCCGTTCGGTCAACCTTATGATGTATCAGAGTGCAATACAGCTTCTAACCAATAGGGTCGCGTATCTGAAAGCACAATGGGAAAAAACTGAGAAAATGGCCCCCGATCGGACAAAAATGCCTTTTTATTGAACAATACGGAATGCACGGGTGATAATGCCCACTCGAGGAGAGTCCTAACATCCGTGGCTCTGGGGGTGAGCACTTTATATTAGGATTATGGTCGTTTATGTAGACGTTAGCGTTGTTAATGTAGCAAGGTGCGCAAATCAGGGTGAAGTTCCGTAATGACTGTCATGATTATGACTGTAATGTTTCAGGGCTACATGTTAGAAGTGTGTGCGCAGTGCTCTCTGGAGGTAGGCCTACACGCACGCCACGCATACAGCAGCAGCAGCACTCTCTCATTAATTAATGGTACAAATTACAATCAAATAAATGAACAAATGCTGCATGGATTATGGATAGAGCGTTTTGTACCTATTCCATATATCTAGGCTATCAACGTCAAGATAATGGGAATTGGAAAGATGAATGGTGACTTTATAATGTTCAGCTCCATTCTTGCAATTAGTCTAGCCTATTTATAGGGTCAGGGTCAGGCATGTTAAATGAATATGTTTCTAATATTAATGGACGCTCGTAAAGGCAGACCCAGTCCTGCCATGATCATGTCTTGGTAATTTTCTGCAAATAGTAGACTTCAAATAGACTAGCCCATAGGCTACTATCCCTTTACACTTGAGCTTATAGACTTTTTATTTTTTTATTTGTGCCATATAACTCCATAAAATTGAATTTCAAGTAGGCAGCCTATATAGTTTGATTTACATGAATGCCAAATCAACATGTAATTATTATTATTTATATATTTTTTGACCTATATAATTTCCGCTGTAGGCTACAGTAAAATTGCATGTTCCCCAAAATAAATTCATGAAGTTTGCAATGCCATAATATCTAACTAATGTATTAATATCATTCATTTATTAATGTAATGTATTGATATCCCCAATTTAAGTGAAACCATGAAAAACTATAGTGGTTAGTGTGGTTGCAACTAATAATTGAATGGATTTCTTCGTATAACTTTGCCATTTTGATAATCAGCAATATTTTTAGTATGCACAGTTGCATACGCTTGCACGCACACAGGCCGCTGCCAAAGAGGACTATTTCTGTCCTTTCTGTGTCTCATAGGCTTGCAGTACCATTCCATGTTGTTAGTATAGGCATACTTATCTCTAAGTTGAGTGGGTGACAATGTTATCACGCGTAAAGATGAAATTACCTACCTATAGGTTCCATCCTGGAGGCAAATCTTTCCGGTGATAAAATGGCCACCAACATAATCAAGAAAGTCAACCAAAGAACAAGATTCCTTTACAGGATCTCCTTACTGGTCAACAAAAACACCTTGAAGACCTTAACAGGAGCCCTCGTACAAGGTTTCTTTGACTATATATGCTTGCACCTCCTGGTACCACAGCACCTCAAAGGCCCTTAAAACTAGGCTCCAGACTTCCCAAAACAAACTGGTCAGGCTCCTACTTGGCTTCACCCCCAGAACCTATAATACTTTATTGGGTCGTCCACTCACAGTGCAGTCTTTGTATTGAGTTTGTGCTTGAAATGTATACTGTAAATCTGCAAACTGTTAATAAATATTTCAATCAATCAAAAAAAGCTCTACAATTTAGCAAATACCCATAATTGCATATGGTTTCATGACATAAATTTTCATTTATTTTTCGTTTTTCTTTTAGGTTTTATGACTCAATTACACCCTAAAAACCTGAACTTTGAACATTCAGTGGGTTTTCTGTTGTCTCTGGGGTTTGGAAGCCTTTAGAGCAGGTGAAAACAGTCACAGTGACAGTGAAAACAGTGACATCGGCTGGCAAATTGACATAATTATGTGGGATTTTCTGGCTCTTACATCACAAACAGCAGTTCAGTCAGAGCACTTGTTTGAGCCAGAAAACCCTACAAATGCCTTCCAAATCCTGACAGTTTTCTGAAAAACCCATGTCAGTCGTTCTCAAACATTTTCATGTCAAGGACCCCCAAAAAATATCTGTATTTGGCTGCCGACCCCCATCTGAAAATATGTTGTTCCAGGGACCCCCCTCTAAAAGCAAAGATTTTAGTTAAAAACGTTCGCCCTGAAATAATCTATATTCAAAGATTTGCGCCACATTTTCACGATTTAAAAAGAATAGCAGATCTACAAGCTCATAGCGTGGCACTCAGTGCCGCGCTATGAGCTGGGAGATCTGTTTTCATTAGTTAAAGTATAACATTCCCGTTCAGAATAAATATTTCAATCAATCAAAAAAAGCTCTACAATTTAGCAAATACCCATAATTGCATATGGTTTCATGACATCAATTTTTCATTTATTTTTATTTTAGGTTTTATGACTCAATTACACCCTAAAAACCTGAACTTTGAACATTCAGTGGGTTTTCTGTTGTCTCTGGGGTTTGGAAGCCTAACAGTACAGTAAAGAACATGGGGGTTATTATTGATTCTGAATTGAACTTTAATTCACACATTAATCATGTCACCAAGATTGCCTTTTTCACCTTAGAAATATTGCACGAATCAGAGCCTATTTGTCCTTGGACGATGCAAAAACGCTAATCCACGCCTTTGTTTTTTCTCGGCTTGATTACTGCAATGCACTTTTTTCAGGACTGCCTAAGAAAACAACTGACAGATTACAACTTGTCCAAAATGCAGCAGCCAGAGTTTTAACTAGAACTAAGATGAGAGAACATATTACTCCAGTTTTGGCATCACTGCACTGGCTTCCGGTTGTTTTTAGGATTGATTTTAAAATTCTTTTACTTGTCTATAAAGCTCTCAATGGTCTCGCACATTCCTACCTACATGACTGCCTGCCTAAATATGTCCCAAACCGCCCCTAAGGTCTTCCACCGCCGGCCTGCTCGCTTTGCCCAAATAAATGGCAACTAAAAAATACGGGGAAGCAGCTTTTTGCTTCTACGGGCTGTCGGCATGGAACAAGCTCCCACTGTACCTTCGTCAGGCAGCCTCTGTAGACATTTTTAAAGCTCAGCTCAAGACCCACTTCTACAACATTGCCTTTAATTGATCTTTTATTTTTAATTTTTCATGTCCTCACCGTACTGCATTACTGCTTGTTTTTTAATGTCGTTGCCTTGCTTTTCTTTTATTCTCCATTGTTCTGTAAAGCACTTTGAGCTGCATTTCATGTCATGAAAGGTGCTATACAAATAAAGTTTTATTATTATTATTATTATTATTTAGAGCAGGTGAAAACAGTCACAGTGACAGTGAAAACAGTGACATCGGCTGGCAAATTGACATAATTATGTGGGATTTTCTGGCTCTTACATCACAAACAGCAGTTCAGTCAGAGCACTTGTTTGAGCCAGGGAGTGGAGAAAAAGGAGTGGAGAAAAAAACTGTCGAGAAATATATAAAAAAAGCAAATCAGCGGTCAGCTGCATGGAGCCAGAAATCGATATCCTCCCACATGCTCCAAGCAGCATTGTGATGATTGCTGCTCAGCATGCACTCATGGAGCAAAGTGTTGTCAGCAAAGGTCATGAGATGTTGCTCTTATTCAGTCAGTGCTGGAAAGGAATACTAACGAAGTACCAACTGCCAACTTTGAAGTTGATTATCTTTCATCTTTTCATTCATCGTTTGCTTTCGGTCAAAATAACCCCTGTCTCCCTTCAGACCTCCAGTCTTTTAAATTGAACAAAGGGCTGTCTGGAGGCTCCAGGACAGCCCATTGTTCAATTTAAAAGACAAAGGCTCTCCCCAATTTCCAATACTTAATAAATTGGCATACATCTCAGAGGCAAATTGTACTTTTACTCCACTACTATAGTTACTAGTTGCGACCAAAGGTCGCAACTAGTAACTATGCGTATGGTGTGTCGGGCACCATACAGTATGGTGCCCAGGTCTTGTGACATCATGTGACATCATCAGGGATGGAGATGTGGAGACCCGGATGTCATAGTAAATGTGACCTCCTGTCACAGTTAAATTGGCATACATCTCATTGGCCCCAGCATCCACCTACCTGTAGGCACTGTTTCTATAGGTCCCCCTGCATGGGGGGGGGGGGGGGGGGGTCTTAATTCATTCCCTGTAACGTAATTCTATTTGTCTATTTTGTCTTATATCTCATCAAAATGTATATTCATATTCAGGGAATGAATGGGGACAGCGCCTGACGCCAATATATGCTTCATGCTCAACTTTGCTCAATAAATATAATATGCTAAATTCATTCTAAGAGTTGTCTGACTGAACTAAAATAGCTGATCCTACAAGCTTTTGGAGAATGGCGTGCCCCCCCCCCCTGCCTAACACTCTCTTCGAGTCCCTTTGGAACTGTTGACAGAAAATGTAAAAAAAAATAAAAATAGTGAAATGTAGTGCGTTGGATTGGATTACCTATCTGCAGCATAGTAGTGAAATGTAGCGTGTTGGATTACCTATCTGCAGCATTTCTACTGAAATTAATGAAAAACATGGCCTCCTCCAAGACCAAACAGACCATGCTATGTTTGTACTGTCTGGTTGGCAGTAATGTCAAGTGCATGGTTGGTGAGTCATATTCAATGCAAGTTATGCACGCCAGATCACACTGGCATGCTTCTTATGAATATAATTTCATCTAACTGTCAGCCTCTCTCTGAATTGATTGTACATTCACAAGGTCAGACTGCTTTAGAGAGAGAGAGAGAGAGTGTGTGTGTGTGTGTGTGTGTGTGTGTGTGTGTGTGTGTGTGTGTGTGTGTGTGTGTGTGTGTGTGTGTGTGTGTGTGTGTGTGTGTGTGTGTGTGTGTGTGTGTGTGTGTGTGTGTGTGTGTGTGTGTGTGTGTGTGTGTGTGTGTGTGTGTGTGTGTGTGTGTGTGTGTGTGTGTGTGTGTCATTCTGAAATGTAAAACACAAGTCCCCTTCAAAACAATCAGGGATTGTGCTGCCAGTCATCACATGCACCTGTCCAATTCCCAGGCTCTGCCCTGGCACTGGGCCAATTGATTACCATGGCAACCCCAGCCGTATTGCCACATGATTACTTGATCCACCTTTGCACTCTTCAGACATTCTCTCTACAGATGTTTATTCCACTGCACAAGGACTTACTGTACACAGACAGGTGAGGTATGTATTCCCGATTTCCATTAATTGTTCCCAACTTGCTGTCTGTCCAGTCAAGTGGTCAGATGGGTGGGCCCGATCCAGAGGTTGGAGAACCACTGACTTGTCCACCTATTACGATGACATGCCCAAAAATAGAGATGCTAGGGTCCATGTGGTTAAGTCAAGACGACCAACATCCTACTATAAATGCGGCACGTCTCTGTGTGTGTGTGTGCGATCGTGTGTGTGTGTACGGTTGTAATGCACGCAACTCGAGAACGGTTTTCCCCACCGACTTCAAATTCGAAACACGCGTTCCACACCCCCGCAGGGAGTGCAGTGCCCGGTATCGAGTCCGTGTCATACACCGTTGTCCAGAAACACCACAGAAGGCTCTGGTCAGGCTCTGCCAGTGGGCCTAATGAGGCCAACTCCTCTCACCTGTGCAATTTCCAGCCTCTGCCTCAGCCTATAGAGCACCGAAGTCCTGACGTAACTAGCTCATCCCGACGATTCCCCTGGTTCGCGGAAGTAATTTCTCTATGGAGAATAACATGGGGTGATCTTAATATCGTCTACTATAAGCGTTGTGGTCCAAAAATAAACAAGCTGTCTCTGCGTTATTGTCAGGGAGGTGTCTCTGTATCGTTTGCAACAGTCAGTCATATATGTCAGTCTGCTTCTTGTGAAAATGCAACTAATTCAGCAGCAGTAACATTAGCGTTTTCTCTCAGTCAGTTGATTCTTCATATCCATATGAGTGAAGCGGCCGGGGTAACATGTTTATTTTTCAAACACAGTTGTTATATGAGGCGATCTAAAATCGCCTCAATGGGGATTTCAATGCAACTAAACAAATACATGAACCTGGGGACTGACGCCCTCTACTGAAAGTGACGTCAGACTTCGGTGCTAGCGTCGCAGTCCCGCCCTCTCCAGAGACCCGGAAAATAAATCCCCGTTCATTTTCCTCATAGACGTTTCAGAAAGTATTTATTTAAAGACGTTTACGCCACGGACAAAGACAACTCTTGTCGTGACAAATCATGACAACAAACACAATTTTTCGGGCTGAACAAATAATTAGAAAGAAGAAGAAACCAGCAGGTTACAACACTTTTTTTGTTGTTTTTCTTCTTTGTAATTATTTGTTTGGTCCAAAATATCGTGTTTGTTGTCATGATTTGTCACGACAAGAGTTGGCTTTGTTCGCTTATAAGGTCTTTAAATAAATATGTTTTGAAATGTCTATGAGAAAAATGCATTGGAAACTATTTCCTGGGCCTGGCGTCGTCATGAAAGGTGGTGGGACTGTGACGCTCTATTGTTTGCCATGGCAAGCCTGCACACCCACGGCTGCCAATTGATTACTTAACCTTTTCACAGTCAGTTTGCATGCACTCTTCAGGCACAAGCAGACGGACACAGAGATCTCCATATGCAGTATGGGCACAAAAGTGACACGGACAGATAGTTCAAACTGGTGCTGTAAGTTGACATCGGGTATTATTAGGTTCTCAAGTGGCCGGCGGGCACGTACTGGTCTAGTCTAGTAGTGTAGCAAATATACGTACCAACAGAACGTAATATTCTAATATTTGTTTCAATAATTCATAATTTCATCCAACTGGACACTATTTCAATGTCAATATTCATAGTTATGAAATTATTAATATAATACGTCCTGTTGGTATATTTGCAACAAACACGTTGCAACCCACTGTTACCCACATACAGTAGGCTACTGTAGGTTAATGTCATCTCACGAGTTATTTTTTCAAATATTTTTCTGGAGGTACTCGACTTTGCCATAAATTATACCCTGTGGTGAATCGACTCCCGGACGGCAACATTGGAGAAGATCAAAATAATGTAATCCTCACTCCTGAAGAGAAATCAATTCCATTATAGCTGGTGAGGGGAAAGTGAAAACGAGGCCCCGCGTGCTCCCCTGTAATCCCAACCTCAATTTAATCACAAATGCACTCGTCTAATTCATTTTGAGACCCCCCCCCCCCCCCTGCACGCGCGTCGCCATGACGGACAAATGGCCTCGTGGGATGATTCCATGGCGCCCGTCATGAAAGGGGACATCATGTCTCCGTACATATTTTGAGTTCAGTTATAGGTTCCCAAACCTTTTTTTTAGCTCAAGACCCAAAAGAGAAATTAGACGTCCCCTGGCACCCAAATTCTTAAACATTTTTCTTTGATTTTCTGTTTTTAATTTTTTTAATTTTCAGCTTTTATAAGTAAATATTATTATTATTATTATTATAAAGTAAATGTAGGAAACAAAAAAATAAAGGGAGTACAGGGACCCATAAAAATGTGGCCGGGACCCACTAACGGGTCCCGACCCAGTGTTTGGGAACCAGTGAGTCTTACTTGCCTGTTCTTCACACTTCATTGCACAGGCCGCTGGACGGACGGGAACCCAATCCTTGCTTGACTTGTGTTCACAGAGTTGTGGTCAACTGAGTTGACACATAAGTCAACTCAGTTGACTTATGCGCTCACACATAAGAGACGCATGTCTTCTCTGTGTATCGTGTCTCCTCTGTGTGTCGGGACAGCTTAAAATTATTTTTCAATGGGAGTCACGTGGTTTTGACGACAAAACCTTGTTCGTTAGCTGTGTTCTGCCCCTCCCTCCGACACACACAGAGGAGACACGAGACAGACACCCTGTGTGACACCCTGTGTGAGCACAGCCTTACAGGTGTTGCAGTGTGACGCGTTGTGAGTGAGCTGGTTTTTGATTTGTGATTTTTTGGATCAGGCTCGTTTGAAGCACGGGTAGAGAGCTATTTCAACCAATCAGATTGCTTCCTCGAACATTCTGTATAGATCTCGCCATGTTTTCCCAAACCTGAAATGCTTCACTCAGCCCAGTCGTCGTCATCATCATCATCACGCATGCACATTGTTGCACACAAAATGCAATTAGCCATTATTATCAGCATGTTCAATTTCAATTCAATTTAGACATTTAGCAGACGCTCTTGATCCAGAGCGACTTACATTTAAACAAAAACAAAATCGTAGCATACATTTAAGCAAAAACAAAAAGCATGGCATACATCATATATCAAAAGTAGTTATCATGAATCATGTATAAACTACGTAACAGTGGAGTATCTATGTTGACTATACATACTATACTATATTATATATTATACAATATACATGTGTACTATAAAGTGCTATGACTACATAAAATGCAATTCTAGTGCTGTCTACGTAACGAGCTATAAGTCTGTCTAAAATAACAATGCTAACCTAAGTCTACTATCTGAGTCTACATAAAGTGCTATCTAAGGGGCTAGGCTAGGGCAAGTGCTATGGGCCATGGTGGAGTCTGAAGAGGTGGGTTTTCAGACTACGGCGGAAGATTGGTATTGGTATGTTGGTATTCGTATGACCGATGACCCCCCTTTTAGGTTCACGAGGGTCAGCGAGTCTCTACGTACTCAGAGAGCAACATGAGACCCTTGTGTTAAAAAATTCAAACCCACCCGAGGCGTTAGGGTTAATTGCTCTGACTGACACCACCACCGGACAGACCGGACCAGTGTTGTTTTCGTTGACTAAAACTAAGACGAAAAATGTTCGTCGACTACCTATTTTCACTGACAAAAACAATTGGAAACTAAATGAAAACTAAGCTACGATGACTAAAACTAAGACTAAATATACAAGCTCAAATCAAGCTCACAATGCGTCGCAACGCGACGCGTTGTGAGCTTGTAGATCGGCTATTTTCAGCAAGTGTAAAAACCCTCATTACCACGGCATCAAGACCCGCCAAAATACATTTTAGTCGACTAAATCAACTGTAGATTTAGTCGACTAAAATCTTATGACATTATACAGTAGTCGACTAAAACTAGACTAACACTAAGACATTTCAGGTGACTAAAATGTGACTAAAACTAAATGAAGTTTCAGTCCAAAGACTATGACTAAACTAAAATAGAAATTTGCTGCCAAAAATAACACTGCCGGACAAACACTGAAGATGCATTTATTGTTAGTCCAGCGTACGTACCCAGACAAGAGTCTGAAACTACACCTCCCGATATCTGTGCAAGTAAGTGGTCATTTCACGAAAATATCTTCACATCTTATTTTGCTTTGGCATGTAATCAACATATGGAATGAATTTTGTAGTGGCCATATATGGAGCGTGTCTTGAGTGTACAGGGTTTGAGGTAGGGCCGGGCCTTAATTTTCGGGAGACATCGAATCAATACAAATTAAGTGAAAAAAAGAAAAGAAAAAGGAGACATCGAAGAGGAAGGATGGGTGGGGATGGATCAACATATGGAATGTCACAACAGGTCAGCTTCATATATGGAGATCTATGAAATTTGAGGTCAGATCAGTTGGACAGGTCCATTTGGTTAAAGCCCTAAAGTTCAGGAACTAAAGGGTTCACTCAAGGATTGTATGTTGTGTGCAGCATGAGACTGGAAAACCTTCTAGAGAAGATGAGCAGGTTTCAGATTCCACTGGTGGGGGTTGGGTGGTGGTGAAACTAAACCCTGCACGTCCATCCAAACCTGAGTTACAAATAATGTCCCATCAGGGAGCACAGCAGTGTTGATTTCGTCGACTAAAACTATGACAAAAAAAACATCTGTCGACGACCTTTTTACGCTGACGTAAATGTAATGGGGAGATTGGTCTGACACTCAGTTTTAATGACAGTTCACTCACCCCAGAGTTGTGGGTTACCAATCTGAGCCCACTTAAGGGAGACTTTTTGAGGGACGCTATAAAGCCCCTCCTATGCCCAGCTTTCTGGGTGTACATAGCCCGGGCAGCATTCCATTTCGCGTTTATGATCCGGTTGGGAGCGGATGGTAACTTTTATCATGTTGTAGTCAATGATTTGTAGTCATTTGGCAGGAAACCATGAAGGCGGAATCATACTATGAATGGGTACTTTCTTATTCCGCCTTGTGGTTTCCTGCCTGATGACTATGTGACACTTACAAGTGTATGTGCACAATTGTTGTTTTGTTTTTATTTAATGTTATGTATTTGTATTGAGAGAGGCCAATTCCAGTTGTGTTTTCTGTTCAAACTATACTAATAGTAGTTACTGAGTCACGCCACCAGGGGGAGATCACCCTATGGTGAGCATGGTTTGTGTTAATATGGACCACACAGACAGATTTGCAGCCTGCTTTGATGAACGAAACATAAATCTCCTGTCTATATTTTCCCTGTACAACAGGTTAGTAAAGTGTGCAAAAGCATCATAACTTATATCAAAAGCATCATAAGCCTTTCTTCTTTTGTTTGGTCTAAAACTGATGCATAAATGTTTGGTTTAGTTTGAGACTTGGGAAATGTACAAGTGAATGGAGGCCTTGTTTATTTTCTGTAAAAAACGGAGCTCACTGACATGTGTCTTAACACCACAGTTTAGCATAGGGTTGGGTGTGATAATGTATAAATGTTTATTCAATGTTTTGTGATATTTTGTGAACAAGTGTGTTGATTAATTCAGTGCATTGTGTTCTTTATAAAAAACGTTCTGTATGTAAGACTGACTAAAAAATGTAAACAAAGCCAGGTTTAAACAGTATTACAGTATTAACTGAAAAAGTAAAGTACAGAGACTGATTAAAGTAACAGTATTATAAATGTGAGTTTTGGAGCACATACCGTACAAATTTATTTTCTATACAGTATTTTGGTGAAATGTGACAACAGAAAAGACCAAATGTGTAAAGTTGTATTATTCTACAGTAACAGTTTATTGTGAATTGTGAACTATGAATATGTGATTATTGAATGTGATGAATATGATTGAATTTAAAGAGAGAAAAAGAGAAAGAATATGAAAATAAGATTCTGTGAATAAAGACAGATTTGCAGCCTGCTTTGATGAACGCAACATAAATCTCCCGACTATATTTTATTTTCCCTGTACAACAGGACTTATCTTCTGCCATCAGGCAACTCAATCGTGAGGCCTGTAACAGAATTTTGGAGGCACTGCTGGAGATCAGCACCAGAACAGAGGGAATGCTGATCTAACCTACAAACCCAGGGGCCAGGACAGACATCACAGTACCAGCGTGGTGAAGTGACGGGTGACGAGATGGGCAGTATTTGAAATACATGTATTTGAAATACGTATTTGAAATACTTTTTTGTATTTTGTAATTTGTATTTCGCTGGGATGGAAGAAATTAGATGTATTTTGTATCTAAATACTTTCAGATTGAGTATTTTCTGTATTTCAAATACATAAAATACTTAGGGGCAAAACCAGGGGGGCAGTCAGACAGATATTTCGTGAAGCCACTAAGGAAATCGGGACTTCCTGAAAGTTCATATAATGGCCTGTTGTGGCGCTGTCATTGGGCCCAAAAAAACCCATAGCTCCATAGAGGCCCATGTATTTGGGCCCAACTTCACCTAGACTGGATTACCTTAATAAACATGGTCATGAATACTTTCTGCTTCCAGTCACTAGTTTAAAGTCTCATTTATCATGTCATAATATTCATTTTGGAAAATGATGGTCCCATTTATTAAAGAAATTACCATAAAGTCGCTCTGTCGTTCTGAGGGGCGTGGCTACCGTTACAGTCTATGAACGGGAGCCACCCCCCGTTCAGTCAAAATAAAAACCAACGAAGAGTAAGGGGGGAAGTCCCGCCTCATTGTCTGGGCCAGCCAATGGCCAGCTGGGCCAAAACGGAGCCAGCCAATGGCCAGCTGGGCCAAAACGGATCTAGAAATATGGCGACTTACAGTGCAAGGAATTACAGGCTTCATTTTATGTCCATGTTAGACCTGGGGAACGCTTTGTCCATATTTTTTACAGTCTATGGGCAAAACACACCCATACCATAGACTGTACATGGACAAAGCATTCCCCAGGTCTAACATGGACGTAAAATGAAGCCTGTAATTCCTTGCACTGTAAGTCACCATATTTCTAGATCCGTTTTGGCCCAGCTGGCCATTGGCTGGCCCAGACAACGAGGCGGGACTTCCCCCCTTACTCTTTGTTGGTTTTTATTTTGACTGAACGGGGGGTGGCTCCCGTTCATAGACTGTAACGGTAGCCACGCCCCTCAGAACATACGCGACTTTATGGTCATTATATGAACTTTCAGGAAGTCCCGATTTCCTTAGTGGCTTCACAAAATATCTGTCTGACTGCCCCCCTGACCCATACACACAACACAACACAATGTGTGATGTCACTTCTATTCCGCCTTCTGATTGGCTTACACACTCAAATTGAACCACAAATGAGAGGCAGAGTAGGGCGGGCCTTCAGTTGTTCTGAGTTACCATTCCTTTGTGGGTCCTGTTTTATTTGCTTAAAATATAAAGTGTATCATTCTTAATAATCTTCAATGTATTAGACATTCTGACATGTCATTAATTTAATATTTGGCAATCAATTATGAATTTACTTATCATTATACATGAAAATTTATTTTCATGTATTTTCAAAATACAAAATACGTATTTGTATCTCAAATACATTTCTCAGACCAGTATTTGTATTTTGTATTTAGATACATTTTTCGACCCAGTATTTGTATCAAAATACATTTTCAATGTATTGGAACTGTAAGGAACTGAAGACAGACTAACTAAGAAACAGAATAGCAAAGCAAACAAAAGGAAAAGGCAACATGGGTGGAGGACAAGAGGGATGGAGTCTCCGCTGCAGAATTAGCTGTCGTCCTCACAACAGTCAGGACAGACTGAGCACATTTATAGACAGCAGGGCCATTACCCAGCTGCTGGGAACCAATGAGGAATAAGGGGTAGGTCCAGGTAGGACCTGTCATGATTGCAGCCACCTGCTTTCAATTGACCAGTCAAGTCATCAGCACCACACCCATTCTCTACATTCTCCATTCACCTCCATTCATGACCTTAGAGAACACAAAAGGGAAACAATATATCAAAGGCCACCAACATTTACAACTCATCACAATTATTCCCAAATTAACTAAACACAATAATAACTAGAACTGCACTCTGTCGAGTGCATACTTGCTTGTTGCACACTAGTAGGCCATAAATGGCCAACTAGTGCGCAAGCAGAGCGCGCAAGTCCTTTCGACCGCTGTAAACTGTCAAATCTCAGTATCTCTGTGAAGGAACGTTTGAAATGATTAATGTTTAGATGTAACTATTTGCTACCTACCTACTTTATGCATATAAACACCTAGTATTATTAAGTATGGTTCAAGTTTCTATCTATATAAGAAATACTGTTTTATCGTTGTAGATATATTCTGGATCCCTTTTTAGTTTTTCAGAGACAAATAAATCATTGATATGTGTTGAAAAAAAAGGTATATAAACTGAATTAAAATATGTTATACAGTATAATTTTTCTGTAAACGGTGGAATCTCAATATCTCTGTGAAGGAACGTTTGAAATGTCTAATTATTAGGTGTAACTATGTGCTACCTATCTACTTTATGCATGTAAACACCTAGAAAAAAAAAGTATATAAGCAAATCTGTGCCTGGTTTGCTGGGACCAAATGACCACAAATGACCATATTTCTTACGTCATCATTAAGAGCTAGTCATACATATACACACCACGTACTCTGGTCCCAGCAGATCAGGCACAATTTGCTATTTTATTTTTACTGATTATGTATATAGTATACGTATGACTAGCTCTAAATGATGACGTAAGAAATATATATAGTATATAGGCATATACTATATACGTATACATATATACTCTATACTCTATACTGTATAAAGTGTGTAGTTGTAAGTTGATTAGCGGTATACTGTGGTTACTTTGCGCCAAAAACCGTGACAGCTGTCCCGCCATTTGATGTTTATGCAAGAAAACAGCAAATCTGTGCCTGGTTTGCTGGGACCAAATGACCACAAATGACCATATTTCTTACGTCATCATTAAGAGCTAGTCATACATATACACACCACGTACTCTGGTCCCAGCAGATCAGGCACAATTTGCTATTTTATTTTTTACTGATTATGTATATAGTATACGTATGACTAGCTCTAAATGATGACGTAAGACATATATATAGTATATATATATAGTATATAGGCATATACTATATACGTATACATATATACTCTATACTCTATACTGTATAAAGTGTGTAGTTGTAAGTTGATTAGCGGTATACTGTGGTTACTTTGCCCCAAAAACCGTGACAGCTGTTCTGCCATTTGATGCTTACGCAGAAAAACATCAAATCTGTGCCTGTGTTGCTGGACCAAATGACCACAAATGACCATATTTCTTACGTCATCATTAAGAGCTAGTCATACACATACACACCACGTACTCTGGTCCCAGCAGATCAGGCACAATTAGCTATTTTATTTTTACTGATTATGTATATAGTATACGTATGACTAGCTCTAAATGATGACGTAAGAAATATATATAGTATATATATAGTATATAGGCATATACTATATACGTATACATATATACTCTATACTCTATACTGTATAAAGTGTGTAGTTGTAAGTTGATTAGCGGTATACTGTGGTTACTTTGCGCCAAAAACCGTGACAGCTGTTCCGCCATTTGATGCTTACGCAGAAAAACATCAAATCTGTGCCTGTGTTGCTGGACCAAATGACCACAAATGACCATCATTCTTACGTCATCATTAAGACACACCACATACTCTGGTCCCAGCAGATCAGGCACAATTTGCTATTTTATTTTTTACTGATTATACGTATGACTAGCTCTAAATGATGACGTAAGAGATATGGTCATTTGTGGTCATTTGGTCCAGCAACACAGGCACAGATTTGATGTTTTTCTGCGTAAGCATCGAATGGTGGAACAGCTGTCACGACGAAGGAGACCGGGCGAAAACATTACTTGCGCGCTCTGCTTGCGCAAGTAACAATACTAATCATAAGGACAGCGGTCCGTAACAGGGACCCTAGCAGGAAGAGTGCAGCACAGCTCGTCCAACATCACAGAACCAGAATGCTGGAGCGGCAGACATGCGACTGAGGCAGCCACGGGACCACTGCGTGTGAGAGGGATCCCAGCTGGAGGAGTGCAGCGTGCCTCGCCCTGCACTACTGAACTGTGTAACGTGCCGGAGAGCTGGACGAAGACTACTGAACTGTGTAACGTGCCGCCTGGACGAAGACTACTGTGAACTGTGTAATATGCCGGAGAGCTGGACGAAGACTACTGAACTGTGTAACTGAAAAAAAAACGATGGGTTTATTATAGCCCAGGGGTACTCAACTGGCGGACCGCGGTCCACGACCGGACCGTGGACCACCTCTCTGCGGACCCTAGGCAAATAAAAAATCAGGTCAGGCCAGCAAAAAAAAATCTCTCCTAAGCTCAGGCAGGCCAGCCACAGTCAATTTCAATTCAATTCAGGCAGTGTTGCTGCAGCACAACTACATTGTGTGTCTTATGTTAATGGAGGGAAGAAGTTAATAATATAAATAACATCAGATGGTACATTTCTCATGTGAAATTGCTGCAAAGGCCCCCAAAATGTCCCCCAAGGGCCCCCAAAATTCTGGCGCGCGCAGTGTGATTTGGATTTGGAGTTCCACTCCGGGCTTGCACTCTGCACCCCATTATTGGTTGGTTGGAATGGGATCTGATTTGTATAAGCTTGGCTTGACCATACTAAACGGGCATAGAGCCCCACTCTCCGATGGACGCCGCGCATGGGACCGGACCTCTGTCTTATTCAAAAAAATATTTGTGGACCTTCATCATTTCTACTTGAGGACCCCTGTTATAGCCCATCGTTTTTATCCTTGTTTTTCATCATTTTTGACCATGGGCTATGCAGCTTATGGTGTCTATGAGTGGCATGAGGCGTTGGAGTAGCAGCCTCTTTTGTAGGTGATGCAGAGGAGGGAAATGGGTCGGTAGCTCTTTGGGGATGATGGGTCTTTGCCAGGTTTGGGGATTGCAACCACTTTGGCCTTTCTCCAGACAGAAGGGATGGTTTTCTGTGCCATGCATGTATTCAGCATCCCCACGAGCCAGGTCTTTGCGTTAGGTTCCAGGTGCTGTATAATTTCTGCCAGTATGTCATCAATCCCTTTTCCGGGTTTCAACTTTCCCATTGCAGTTTCGAGTTCTTCTAGGTCGAAGGGTTTGGTTTGAGGGCTGGCTGATTGTGGTACTCTGCTGCACGCAGCCAGCCAGCTCCGCCAGTCAGCCAGTGTAGAAAGTCAGGCTGCTAAGCCAGCGCACATCAGCCCTTGCAGTCAGCCATTGCAGCCATACCAGTCTTGCTCAGTCTTCCTGTTTGTCTCCCTGGCCTGCCTGTCCGAAACTGGTTTTGACTAACTGCGTGCTTGCCAGCTGCGCTGGCTTGCTGAGCTCGTATTCTGAGCTGGCTGGTTATTTTGCTGCAAGGCAGGGCGGGGCAGACCGGGCCAGGCAGACAGAGAGCCAGGCCTCGAGAGAGGCCTGGCTGAGCTGACTGAGCAAGGCTGGTATGGCTGCAATGGTTGACTGCAAGGGCTGATGTGCTCTGGCTTGGCAGCCTGACTTTCTGTAACTCTGAGAGTGTAACACGTGTAACCAAATGGACCCTTACAGGTCTAACTCTGAGAGTATATATGGTGGCCGACGGGCACGTACAGTTCTAGTGTAACCATATGGACCATTTTGTCCAGGTCTGTAAGTCTGAGAGTGTAACACATGTAACCAAATGGACCCTTACAGGTCGAACACTGGTTATCGAAGCGTGCACACACACACACACGCACGTGCAACCAAATGGATCCTTACAGATCCAACACTGTTTTTTGTTAATCATCTAATGAAATGTGGGAGGTCGGCAAGAGAAAGTTTAAAAAATCAAAGAAAATACCGGTAATTCGAAAATGTTATTTTTGTGCTTTTGTGTTTCTCTTCTTTATACATTACTTTACTGTTTGAAATGTAAAATTTACATTTCAACGAAAGGACCTGTAAAGGACCACACAAAAACTAAGGCACTGGTGTCGTACTTCTGGTTTACCGGAACGGGGTTCAACTCCCTGCAGTGCCCTGCTCAATTTGTTGTATTTACATGGTTCATTTGTCCATGGTCTCAGAGGTCATCGCTATTGTTGAGGATTAAAAAAAAGGTGAAAATCACGGAAAAGCGAAAGGCTATAATCCATGGTCACGGTCTGCATACTGGTCAAGGTCATTTATACTGGTGGAGGTCATTTATACTGGTCAAGGTCAGTTATACTGGTCAAGGTCATTTACTAGTCTTATGAAGGTCATAAGGGATAGACGTCTAAAACACGTCTATTTTTAGACGTTGTTACATAATCGGGGATTATATATAGTTAGGAGATGATAACCTGATGATTGTATTTATATATATATATTATATGATAAAGTGGTTATGCTTATATATGAATATATATATAAATACAATATATCATGAATAGGTTACATTATACAGAGTGCTGATCAGTTCTTTCAGTCACAGGTCTGATCTGCTGTGGTGCGTGGAGGCGGAGACCAATCAACCTGTCTGCCCACCCCCTCGTCACCAGGAACCAATCCGCTCTCAGAGGACCAGCCTGGGAGCCCTACTTAACAGCACCTGTGACATGCACTCGTTGGCATTGTCTCTCAGTCGTTCATACTGTGAAGTACTCTGTCCATGTAGGAGCTTAAAGCTCGAGGTTAAAAACATTGTTTAAAGCATATAGGCCAGGGGCTAAACCTGTGTGGAGTCCCCTGAGCCATATACTGTGTTCTGTGTGATTCTGAGCTAGAAATTCCACTGATATTATAATTATATATATATATATATATAGAGAGAGAGATATATATATAGTATATAATATAATAGTGATCTGTGATTTCTGAGCTAAAGTTAGACAACTGATATTATAGTTATATATATATATATAGAGATATATATAGTATATAATATAATCTATATAAATAACGGCATATGGGTGCTTACTTTTTGTAAACCTTTGTTAGGGCAGTTGTTAGTGTAGACAGTTTAGGTAGATTGAATTTGTGTAACCCTTTTCATTTCATTTATTGGTTAGAGTTAGGTCAGAGTATTGTGTGATCCTTTAGAGTAGGGCTAGATAGTTTTGATGGTTTATTTGAGTTGCCCCATATAGCCTGTCTTTGTGTTGATATCGTAATCTTGATTGTTTATTATTATGTACTTTTCACAATAACGTTCAATAAATCACAACTCTTATGTCAGCCGTGTTGCATCTCCTTGATATACCCCTAGACATTCAAAGGGGAATGTAACAGACGTGTTTTAGACGTCTATTTTTAGACGTTTTTTATCCCATTTTTAGACGCTCGTCTAATACCGTACGCCCATACCGTACGGCATACTATAGCACGCCGTTCTTCATCATTTTTGAGGATTAAAAAAAAAACAAAAAACAAAACATGGGTTATAGCCCATCGTTTTTTGAATTTTTGAATTTTTTTTAACCTCGTTTTTCATCATTTTTGAACATGGGCTATAGCCCATACCGTACGGCATACTATAGCATGCCGTTTTTCATCATTTTTGAGGATTTGAAAAAAATGAAAAAAACATGGGTTATAGCCCATCGTTTTTTGAATTTTTGAAATTTTTTTTAATCCTCGTTTTTCATCATTTTTGACCATCCCACTGAGCAATAGCCGGCTATTAGACGTGCGTCTAAAAATGGGATAAAAAACGTCTAAAAATAGACGTCTAAAAAGCGTCTAAAAATAGAAGTCTATTTTTTGACGTTTTTTATCCCATTTTTAGACGCTCGTCTAATAGCCCATACCGTACGGCATACTATAGCACGCCGTTTTTCATCATTTTTGAGGATTTGAAAAAAATGAAAAACAAAAACAAAACATGGGTTATAGGCCATCGTTTTTTGAATTTTTGAAAAATACTATAGCACGCCGTTTTTCAACATTTTTGAGGAATTGGAAAAAAAGGGGAAAAAAAGACATGGGTTATAGCCCATCGTTTTTTGAAATTTTGAAAAAAAGAATAACCTCGTTTTTCATCATTTTTGAACATGGGCTATAGCCCATACCGTACGGCATACTATAGCACGCCGTTTTTCATCATTTTTGAGCATTTGAAAAAAATGGAAAAAGAAAACATGGGTTATAGCCCATCGTTTTTTGAATATTTTTTTTAACCTCGTTTTTCATCATTTTTGAACATGGGCTATATCCCCTACCGTACGTCATACTATAGCACGCCGTTTTTCATCATTTTTTACCATGGGCTATAGCCCCTACCGTACGGCATACTATAGCATGCCGTTTTTCATCATTTTTGAGGATTTGAAAAAAATTCAAAAATTCAAAAAACATGGGTTATAGCCCATCGTTTTTTGAATTTAAAAAAAAAAAAGTTTACCTTGTTTATCATCATTTTTGAACATGGGCTATATCCCCTACCGTACGTCATACTATAGCACGCCGTTTTTCATCATTTTTGAGGATTTGAAAAAAAAAAAAAAAACATGGGTTATAGCCCATCGTTTTTTTTTTTTTATCCTCGTATTTCATCATTTTTGACCATGGGCTATAGCCCCTACCGTACGGCATACTATAGCACGCCGTTTTTCATCATTTTTGAGGATTTGAAAAAAAAAAATAATCAAAAAACATGGGTTATAGCCCATCGTTTTTGGAATTTTTGATTTTTTTTTTATCCTCGTTTTTCCACATTTTTGACCATGGGCTATAGCTCCTACCGTACGGCATACTATAGCATGCCATTTTTCATCATTTTTGAGGATTTGAAAAAATTTCAAAAAACATGGGTTATAGCCCATCGTTTTTTGATTTTTTTTTATTTATTTTTTATCCTCGTATTTCATCATTTTTGACCATGGGCTATAGCCCCTACCGTACGGCATACTATAGCACGCCGTTTTTCATCATTTTTGAGGATTTGAAAAAAATTCAAAATTTAAAAAAACATGGGTTATAGCCCATCGTTTTTTGAATTTTGAAAAAATTTTACCTCGTTTTTCATCATTTTCGAACATGGGCTATAGCCCATACCGTACGGCATACTATAGCACGCCGTTTTTCATCATTTTTGAGGATTTGAAAAAAAATTAAAAATAAAAAAAAACATGGGTTATAGCCCATGTTTTTTTTTTTTTTTTTTTTTTCATTTTAACCTCGTTTGAACATGGGCTATATCCCCTACCGTACGTCATACTATAGCACGCCGTTTTTCATCATTTTTGAGGATTTGAAAAAATATCAAAAATTCAAAAAACATGGGTTATAGCCCATCGTTTTTTAATTTGTTTATTTTATTTTAACCTCGTTTGAACATGGGCTATATCCCCTACCGTACGTCATACTATAGCACGCCGTTTTTCATCATCTTTGAGGATTTGAAAAAAGAAAAAAAAAAGAAAAAAACATGGGTTATAGTCCATCGTTTTTTGAATTTTTATCGTCGTATTTCATCATTTTTGACCATGGGCTATAGCCCCTACCGTACGGCATACTATAGCACGCCGTTTTTCATCATTTTTGAGGATTTGAAAAAAAAAAAAATCAAAAAACATGGGTTATAGCCCATCGTTTTTGGAATTTTTGATTTTTTTTTTATCCTCGTTTTTCCACATTTTTGACCATGGGCTATAGCTCCTACCGTACGGCATACTATAGCATGCCATTTTTCATCATTTTTGAGGATTTGAAAAAAATTCAAAAAACATGGGTTATAGCCCATCGTTTTTTGATTTTTTTTTATTTATTTTTTATCCTCGTATTTCATCATTTTTGACCATGGGCTATAGCCCCTACCGTACGGCATACTATAGCACGCCGTTTTTCATCATTTTTGAGGATTTGAAAAAAATTCAAAATTTCAAAAAACATGGGTTATAGCCCATCGTTTTTTGAATTTTGAAAAATTTTTACCTCGTTTTTCATCATTTTCGAACATGGGCTATAGCCCATACCGTACGGCATACTATAGCACGCCGTTTTTCATCATTTTTGAGGATTTGAAAAAAAAAAAAAAAAAAAAAAAAACATGGGTTATAGCCCATGGTTTTTTTTTTTTTTTTTTTTTCATTTTAACCTCGTTTGAACATGGGCTATATCCCCTACCGTACGTCATACTATAGCACGCCGTTTTTCATCATTTTTGAGGATTTGAAAAAATATCAAAAATTCAAAAAACATGGGTTATAGCCCATCGTTTTTTAATTTGTTTATTTTATTTTAACCTCGTTTGAACATGGGCTATATCCCCTACCGTACGTCATACTATAGCACGCCGTTTTTCATCATCTTTGAGGATTTGAAAAAAGAAAAAAAAAAGAAAAAAACATGGGTTATAGTCCATCGTTTTTTGAATTTTTGGAAAAAAAATTAACGTTGTTTTTCATCATTTTTGAACATGGGCTATATCCCCTACCGTAGGTCATACTATAGCACGCCGTTTTTCATCATTTTTGAGGATTTGAAAAAATATCAAAAATTCAAAAAACATGGGTTATAGCCCATCGTTTTTTTTTTTTTTTTTTTTTTTTTAACCTCGTTTGAACATGGGCTATATCCCCTACCGTACGTCATACTATAGCACGCCGTTTTTCATAATTTTTGAGGATTTGAAAAAAACAAAACAAAAAAAAACATGGGTTATAGCCCATCGTTTTTTGAATTTTTGAATTTTTTTAATCCTCGTTTTTCATCATTTTTGACCATGGGCTATAGCCCCTACCGTACGGCATACTATAGCACGCCGTTTTTCATAATTTTTTAGGATTTGAAAAAAAAATCAAAATTTCAAAAAACATGGGTTATAGCCCATCGTTTTTTTGAATTTTTGAAAAAGAAAATTACCTCGTTTTTCATCATTTTTGAACATGGGCTATATCCCCTACCGTACGGCATACTATAGCAAGCCGTTTTTCATCATTTTTGAGGATTTGAAAAAAATGAAAAATGAAAGAAACGATGGGTTATAGCCCATGTTTTTTGAAATTTTGAAAAAAAAAAGTTATCCTCGTTTCTCATCATTTTGGACCATGGGCTATAGCCCATATCGTACGGCATACTATAGCACGCCGTTTTTCATCATTTTTGAGGATTTGAAAAAAAATGAAAAAAACGATGGGTTATAGCCCATGTTTTTTTTAATTTTGAAAAAAAAGTTATCCTCGTTTCTCATCATTTTGGACCATGGGCTATAGCCCATATCGTACGGCATACTATAGCATGCCGTTTTTCATCATTTTTGAGGATTCGAAAAAAATTAAAAAATTAAAAAAACGATGGGTTATAGCCCATGTCTTTTTGAAATTTTGAAAAAAAAAGTTATCCTCGTTTCTCATCATTTTGGACCATGGGCTATAGCCCATATCGTACGGCATGCTATAGCACTCCGTTTTTCATCATTTTTGAGGATTTGAAAAAAATGAAAAAATGAAAAAAAACGATGGGTTATAGCCCATGTTTTTTGAAATTTTGAAAAAAAAAGTTATCCTCGTTTCTCATCATTTTGGACCATGGGCTATAGCCCATATCGTGCGGCATAATATAGCACGCCATTTTTCATCATTTTTGAGGATTTGAATAAAAATGAAAAAATGAAAAAAAAAACGATGGGTTATAGCCCATGTTTTTTGAAATTTTGAAAAAAAAAGTTATCCTCGTTTCTCATCATTTTGGACCATGGGCTATAGCCCATATCGTGCGGCATAATATAGCACGCCGTTTTTCATCATTTTTGAGGATTTGAAAAAAATGAAAAAATGAAAAAAACGATGGGTTATAGCCCATGATTTTTGAAATTTTGAAAAAAAAAGTTATCCTCGTTTCTCATCATTTTGGACCATGGGCTATAGCCCATATCGTACGGCATACTATAGCACGCCGTTTTTCATCATTTTTGAGGATTTGAAAAAAATGAAAAAAACGATGGGTTATAGCCCATGTTTTTTTTTATTTTGAAAAAGAAGTTATCCTCGTTTCTCATCATTTTGGACCATGGGCTATAGCCCATATCGTACGGCATACTATAGCACGCCGTTTTTCATCATTTTTGAGGATTTGAAAAAAATGAAAAAATGAAAAAAACGATGGGTTATAGCCCATGTTTTTTGAAATTTTGAAAATAAAAAGTTATCCTCGTTTCTCATCATTTTGGACCATGGGCTATAGCCCATATCGTACGGCATACTATAGCACGCCGTTTTTCATCATTTTTGAGGATTTGAATTTTTTTTTTAAATTATAAAAACGATGGGTTATAGCCCATGTTTTTTCTTATTTTGAAAA
Organism: Protomyctophum parallelum; assembly: GCF_964188405.1. Taxonomy (NCBI): domain Eukaryota; kingdom Metazoa; phylum Chordata; class Actinopteri; order Myctophiformes; family Myctophidae; genus Protomyctophum; species Protomyctophum parallelum. Next base: position 19,275,017 of record NC_139714.1, read on the forward strand.
AAAGTTATCCTCGTTTCTCATCATTTTGGACCATGGGCTATAGCCCATATCGTACCGCATACTATAGCACGCCGTTTTTCATCATTTTTGAGGATTCGAAAAAAATGAAAACATGAAAAAAACGATGGGTTATAGCCCATGTTTTTTGAAATTTTGAAAAAAAAAGTTATCCTCGTTTCTCATCATTTTGGACCATGGGCTATAGCCCATATCGTACGGCATACTATAGCACGCCGTTTTCATCATTTTTGAGGATTTGAAAAAAATTAAAAAATTAAAAAAACGATGGGTTATAGCCCATGTTTTTTGAAATTTTGAAAAAAAAAGTTATCCTCGTTTCTCATCATTTTGGACCATGGGCTATAGCCCATATCGTACGGCATACTATAGCACGCTGTTTTTCATCATTTTTGAGGATTTGAAAAAAATGAAAAAATAAAAAAAACGATGGGTTATAGCCCATGTTTTTTGAAATTTTGAAAAAAAAAGTTATCCTCGTTTCTCATCATTTTGGACCATGGGCTATAGCCCATATCGTACGGCATACTATAGCACGCCGTTTTTCATCATTTTTGAGGATTTAAAAAAAATGAAAAAATGAAAAAAACGATGGGTTATAGCCCATGTTTTTTTTTTTTTTGAAAAAAATAGTTATCCTCGTTTCTCATCATTTTGGACCATGGGCTATAGCCCATATCGTACGGCATACTATAGAACGCTGTTTTTCATCATTTTTGAGGATTTGAAAAAAATGAAAAAATGAAAAAAACGATGGGTTATAGCCCATGTTTTTTCTTATTTTGAAAAAAAAGTTATCCTCGTTTCTCATCATTTTGGACCATGGGCTATAGCCCATATCGTACCGCATACTATAGCACGCCGTTTTTCATCATTTTTGAGGATTCGAAAAAAATGAAAACATGAAAAAAACGATGGGTTATAGCCCATGTTTTTTGAAATTTTGAAAAAAAAAGTTATCCTCGTTTCTCATCATTTTGGACCATGGGCTATAGCCCATATCGTACGGCATGCTATAGCACTCCGTTTTTCATCATTTTTGAGGATTTGAAAAAAATGAAAAAATGAAAAAAAACGATGGGTTATAGCCCATGTTTTTTGAAATTTTGAAAAAAAAAGTTATCCTCGTTTCTCATCATTTTGGACCATGGGCTATAGCCCATATCGTGCGGCATAATATAGCACGCCATTTTTCATCATTTTTGAGGATTTGAATAAAAATGAAAAAATGAAAAAAAAAACGATGGGTTATAGCCCATGTTTTTTGAAATTTTGAAAAAAAAAGTTATCCTCGTTTCTCATCATTTTGGACCATGGGCTATAGCCCATATCGTGCGGCATAATATAGCACGCCGTTTTTCATCATTTTTGAGGATTTGAAAAAAATGAAAAAATGAAAAAAACGATGGGTTATAGCCCATGATTTTTGAAATTTTGAAAAAAAAAGTTATCCTCGTTTCTCATCATTTTGGACCATGGGCTATAGCCCATATCGTACGGCATACTATAGCACGCCGTTTTTCATCATTTTTGAGGATTTGAAAAAAATGAAAAAAACGATGGGTTATAGCCCATGTTTTTTTTTATTTTGAAAAAGAAGTTATCCTCGTTTCTCATCATTTTGGACCATGGGCTATAGCCCATATCGTACGGCATACTATAGCACGCCGTTTTTCATCATTTTTGAGGATTTGAAAAAAATGAAAAAATGAAAAAAACGATGGGTTATAGCCCATGTTTTTTGAAATTTTGAAAATAAAAAGTTATCCTCGTTTCTCATCATTTTGGACCATGGGCTATAGCCCATATCGTACGGCATACTATAGCACGCCGTTTTTCATCATTTTTGAGGATTTGAATTTTTTTTTTTAATTATAAAAACGATGGGTTATAGCCCATGTTTTTTCTTATTTTGAAAAAAAGTTATCCTCGTTTCTCATCATTTTGGACCATGGGCTATAGCCCATATCGTACCGCATACTATAGCACGCCGTTTTTCATCATTTTTGAGGATTCGAAAAAAATGAAAACATGAAAAAAACGATGGGTTATAGCCCATGTTTTTTGAAATTTTGAAAAAAAAAGTTATCCTCGTTTCTCATCATTTTGGACCATGGGCTATAGCCCATATCGTACGGCATACTATAGCACGCCGTTTTCATCATTTTTGAGGATTTGAAAAAAATTAAAAAATTAAAAAAACGATGGGTTATAGCCCATGTTTTTTGAAATTTTGAAAAAAAAAGTTATCCTCGTTTCTCATCATTTTGGACCATGGGCTATAGCCCATATCGTACGGCATACTATAGCACGCTGTTTTTCATCATTTTTGAGGATTTGAAAAAAATGAAAAAATAAAAAAAACGATGGGTTATAGCCCATGTTTTTTGAAATTTTGAAAAAAAAAGTTATCCTCGTTTCTCATCATTTTGGACCATGGGCTATAGCCCATATCGTACGGCATACTATAGCACGCCGTTTTTCATCATTTTTGAGGATTTAAAAAAAATGAAAAAATGAAAAAAACGATGGGTTATAGCCCATGTTTTTTTTTTTTTTGAAAAAAATAGTTATCCTCGTTTCTCATCATTTTGGACCATGGGCTATAGCCCATATCGTACGGCATACTATAGAACGCTGTTTTTCATCATTTTTGAGGATTTGAAAAAAATGAAAAAATGAAAAAAACGATGGGTTATAGCCCATGTTTTTTCTTATTTTGAAAAAAAAGTTATCCTCGTTTCTCATCATTTTGGACCATGGGCTATAGCCCATATCGTACCGCATACTATAGCACGCCGTTTTTCATCATTTTTGAGGATTCGAAAAAAATGAAAACATGAAAAAAACGATGGGTTATAGCCCATGTTTTTTGAAATTTTGAAAAAAAAAGTTATCCTCGTTTCTCATCATTTTGGACCATGGGCTATAGCCCATATCGTACGGCATACTATAGCACGCCGTTTTCATCATTTTTGAGGATTTGAAAAAAATTAAAAAATTAAAAAAACGATGGGTTATAGCCCATGTTTTTTGAAATTTTGAAAAAAAAAGTTATCCTCGTTTCTCATCATTTTGGACCATGGGCTATAGCCCATATCGTACGGCATACTATAGCACGCTGTTTTTCATCATTTTTGAGGATTTGAAAAAAATGAAAAAATAAAAAAAACGATGGGTTATAGCCCATGTTTTTTGAAATTTTGAAAAAAAAAGTTATCCTCGTTTCTCATCATTTTGGACCATGGGCTATAGCCCATATCGTACGGCATACTATAGCACGCCGTTTTTCATCATTTTTGAGGATTTAAAAAAAATGAAAAAATGAAAAAAACGATGGGTTATAGCCCATGTTTTTTTTTTTTTTGAAAAAAATAGTTATCCTCGTTTCTCATCATTTTGGACCATGGGCTATAGCCCATATCGTACGGCATACTATAGAACGCTGTTTTTCATCATTTTTGAGGATTTGAAAAAAATGAAAAAATGAAAAAAACGATGGGTTATAGCCCATGTTTTTTGAAATTTTGAAAAAAAAAGTTATCCTCGTTTCTCATCATTTTGGACCATGGGCTATAGCCCATATCGTACGGCATGCTATAGCACGCCGTTTTTCATCATTTTTGAGGATTTGAAAAAAATGAAAAAATGAAAAAAACGATGGGTTATAGCCCATGTTTTTTGAAATTTTGAAAAAAAAAGTTATCCTCGTTTCTCATCATTTTGGACCATGGGCTATAGCCCATATCGTACGGCATACTATAGCACGCTGTTTTTCATCATTTTTGAGGATTTGAAAAAAATGAAAAAATGAAAAAAACGATGGGTTATAGCCCATGTTTTTTTTTATTTTGAAAAAAAAAGTTATCCTCGTTTCTCATCATTTTGGACCATGGGCTATAGCCCATATCGTACGGCATACTATAGCACGCCGTTTTTCATCATTTTTGAGGATTTGAAAAAAATTAAAAAATGAAAAAAACGATGGGTTATAGCCCATGTTTTTTTTTTTTTTTTTTTTTAAGTTATCCTCGTTTCTCATCATTTTGGACCATGGGCTATAGCCCATATCGTACGGCATACTATAGAACGCTGTTTTTCATCATTTTTGAGGATTTGAAAAAAATGAAAAAATGAAAAAAACGATGGGTTATAGCCCATGTTTTTTGAAATTTTGAAAAAAAAAGTTATCCTCGTTTCTCATCATTTTGGACCATGGGCTATAGCCCATATCGTACGGCATGCTATAGCACGCCGTTTTTCATCATTTTTGAGGATTTGAAAAAAATGAAAAAATTAAAAAAACGATGGGTTATAGCCCATGTTTTTTGAAATTTTGAAAAAAAAGTTATCCTCGTTTCTCATCATTTTGGACCATGGGCTATAGCCCATATCGTACGGCATACTATAGCACGCTGTTTTTCATCATTTTTGAGGATTTGAAAAAAATGAAAAAATGAAAAAAACGATGGGTTATAGCCCATGTTTTTTTTTTTTTTGAAAAAAAAGTTATCCTCGTTTCTCATCATTTTGGACCATGGGCTATAGCCCATATCGTACGGCATACTATAGCACGCCGTTTTTCATCATTTTTGAGGATTTGAAAAAAATGAAAAAATGAAAAAAACGATGGGTTATAGCCCATGTTTTTTGAAATTTTGAAAAAAAAAGTTATCCTCGTTTCTCATCATTTTGGACCATGGGCTATAGCCCATATCGTACGGCATACTATAGCACGCTGTTTTTCATCATTTTTGAGGATTTGAAAAAAATGAAAAAATGAAAAAAACGATGGGTTATAGCCCATGTTTTTTTTTATTTTGAAAAAAAAAGTTATCCTCGTTTCTCATCATTTTGGACCATGGGCTATAGCCCATATCGTACGGCATACTATAGCACGCCGTTTTTCATCATTTTTGAGGATTTGAAAAAAATGAAAACATGAAAAAAACGATGGGTTATAGCCCATGTTTTTTTAAATTTTGAAAAAAAAAGTTATCCTCGTTTCTCATCATTTTGGACCATGGGCTCTAGCCCATATCGTACGGCATACTATAGCACGCCGTTTTTCATCATTTTTGAGGATTTGAAAAAAATGAAAAAATGAAAAAAACGATGGGTTATAGCCCATGTTTTGTTTTTTTTTGAAAAAAAAGTTATCCTCGTTTCTCATCATTTTGGACCATGGGCTATAGCCCATATCGTACGGCATACTATAGAACGCTGTTTTTCATCATTTTTGAGGATTTGAAAAAAATTAAAAAATGAAAAAAACGATGGGTTATAGCCCATGTTTTTTGAAATTTTGAAAAAAAAAGTTATCCTCGTTTCTCATCATTTTGGACCATGGGCTATAGCCCATATCGTACGGCATGCTATAGCACGCCGTTTTTCATCATTTTTGAGGATTTGAAAAAAATGAAAAAATGAAAAAAACGATGGGTTATAGCCCATGTTTTTTGAAATTTTGAAAAAAAAAGTTATCCTCGTTTCTCATCATTTTGGACCATGGGCTATAGCCCATATCGTACGGCATACTATAGCACGCTGTTTTTCATCATTTTTGAGGATTTGAAAAAAATGAAAAAATGAAAAAAACGATGGGTTATAGCCCATGTTTTTTTTTATTTTGAAAAAAAAAGTTATCCTCGTTTCTCATCATTTTGGACCATGGGCTATAGCCCATATCGTACGGCATACTATAGCACGCCGTTTTTCATCATTTTTGAGGATTTGAAAAAAATGAAAAAATGAAAAAAACGATGGGTTATAGCCCATGTTTTTTTTTTTTTTTTTTTATAAGTTATCCTCGTTTCTCATCATTTTGGACCATGGGCTATAGCCCATATCGTACGGCATACTATAGAACGCTGTTTTTCATCATTTTTGAGGATTTGAAAAAAATTAAAAAATTAAAAAAACGATGGGTTATAGCCCATGTTTTTTGAAATTTTGAAAAAAAAAGTTATCCTCGTTTCTCATCATTTTGGACCATGGGCTATAGCCCATATCGTACGGCATACTATAGCACGCTGTTTTTCATCATTTTTGAGGATTTGAAAAAAATGAAAAAATGAAAAAAACGATGGGTTATAGCCCATGTTTTTTGAAATTTTGAAAAAAAAAGTTATCCTCGTTTCTCATCCTTTTGGACCATGGGCTATAGCCCATATCGTACGGCATACTATAGCACGCCGTTTTTCATCATTTTTGAGGATTTGAAAAAAATGAAAAAATGAAAAAAACGATGGGTTATAGCCCATGTTTTTTTTTTTTTTGAAAAAAAAGTTATCCTCGTTTCTCATCATTTTGGACCATGGGCTATAGCCCATATCGTACGGCATACTATAGAACGCTGTTTTTCATCATTTTTGAGGATTTGAAAAAAATGAAAAAATGAAAAAAACGATGGGTTATAGCCCATGTTTTTTGAAATTTTGAAAAAAAAAGTTATCCTCGTTTCTCATCATTTTGGACCATGGGCTATAGCCCATATCGTACGGCATGCTATAGCACGCCGTTTTTCATCATTTTTGAGGATTTGAAAAAAATGAAAAAATGAAAAAAACGATGGGTTATAGCCCATGTTTTTTTAAATTTTGAAAAAAAAAGTTATCCTCGTTTCTCATCATTTTGGACCATGGGCTATAGCCCATATCGTACGGCATACTATAGCACGCTGTTTTTCATCATTTTTGAGGATTTGAAAAAAATGAAAAAATGAAAAAAACGATGGGTTATAGCCCATGTTTTTTTTTATTTTGAAAAAAAAAGTTATCCTCGTTTCTCATCATTTTGGACCATGGGCTATAGCCCATATCGTACGGCATACTATAGCACGCCGTTTTTCATCATTTTTGAGGATTTGAAAAAAATGAAAAAATGAAAAAAACGATGGGTTATAGCCCATGTTTTTTGAAATTTTGAAAAAAAAAGTTATCCTCGTTTCTCATCCTTTTGGACCATGGGCTATAGCCCATATCGTACGGCATGCTATAGCACGCCGTTTTTCATCATTTTTGAGGATTTGAAAAAAATGAAAAAATGAAAAAAACGATGGGTTATAGCCCATGTTTTTTTTTTTTTTGAAAAAAAAGTTATCCTCGTTTCTCATCATTTTGGACCATGGGCTATAGCCCATATCGTACGGCATACTATAGCACGCTGTTTTTCATCATTTTTGAGGATTTGAAAAAAATGAAAAAATGAAAAAAACGATGGGTTATAGCCCATGTTTTTTTTTATTTTGAAAAAAAAAGTTATCCTCGTTTCTCATCATTTTGGACCATGGGCTATAGCCCATATCGTACGGCATACTATAGCACGCCGTTTTTCATCATTTTTGAGGATTTGAAAAAAATGAAAAAATGAAAAAAACGATGGGTTATAGCCCATGTTTTTTTTTTTTTTTTTTTTTAAGTTATCCTCGTTTCTCATCATTTTGGACCATGGGCTATAGCCCATATCGTACGGCATGCTATCGCACGCCGTTTTTCATCATTTTTGAGGATTTGAAAAAAATGAAAAAATGAAAAAAACGATGGGTTATAGCCCATGTTTTTTTTTTTTTTGAAAAAAAAGTTATCCTCGTTTCTCATCATTTTGGACCATGGGCTATAGCCCATATCGTACGGCATACTATAGCACGCTGTTTTTCATCATTTTTGAGGATTTGAAAAAAATGAAAAAAACGATGGGTTATAGCCCATGTTTTTTTTTATTTTGAAAAAAAAAGTTATCCTCGTTTCTCATCATTTTGGACCATGGGCTATAGCCCATATCGTACGGCATACTATAGCACGCCGTTTTTCATCATTTTTGAGGATTTGAAAAAAATGAAAAAATGAAAAAAACGATGGGTTATAGCCCATGTTTTTTTTTTTTTTTTTTTTAAGTTATCCTCGTTTCTCATCATTTTGGACCATGGGCTATAGCCCATATCGTACGGCATACTATAGAACGCTGTTTTTCATCATTTTTGAGGATTTGAAAAAAATGAAAAAATGAAAAAAACGATGGGTTATAGCCCATGTTTTTTGAAATTTTGAAAAAAAAAGTTATCCTCGTTTCTCATCATTTTGGACCATGGGCTATAGCCCATATCGTACGGCATGCTATCGCACGCCGTTTTTCATCATTTTTGAGGATTTGAAAAAAATGAAAAAATGAAAAAAACGATGGGTTATAGCCCATGTTTTTTGAAATTTTGAAAAAAAAAGTTATCCTCGTTTCTCATCATTTTGGACCATGGGCTATAGCCCATATCGTACGGCATGCTATAGCACGCCGTTTTTCATCATTTTTGAGGATTTGAAAAAAATGAAAAAATGAAAAAAACGATGGGTTATAGCCCATGTTTTTTGAAATTTTGAAAAAAAAAGTTATCCTCGTTTCTCATCATTTTGGACCATGGGCTATAGCCCATATCGTACGGCATGCTATAGCACGCCGTTTTTCATCATTTTTGAGGATTTGAAAAAAATGAAAAAATGAAAAAAACGATGGGTTATAGCCCATGTTTTTTGAAATTTTGAAAAAAAAGTTATCCTCGTTTCTCATCATTTTGGACCATGGGCTATAGCCCATATCGTACGGCATACTATAGCACGCTGTTTTTCATCATTTTTGAGGATTTGAAAAAAATGAAAAAATGAAAAAAACGATGGGTTATAGCCCATGTTTTTTGAAATTTTGAAAAAAAAAGTTATCCTCGTTTCTCATCATTTTGGACCATGGGCTATAGCCCATATCGTACGGCATACTATAGCACGCTGTTTTTCATCATTTTTGAGGATTTGAAAAAAATGAAAACATGAAAAAAACGATGGGTTATAGCCCATGTTTTTTGAAATTTTGAAAAAAAAAGTTATCCTCGTTTCTCATCATTTTGGACCATGGGCTATAGCCCATATCGTACGGCATACTATAGCACGCCGTTTTTCATCATTTTTGAGGATTTGAAAAAAATGAAAAAATAAAAAAAACGATGGGTTATAGCCCATGTTTTTTTTTTTTTTGAAAAAAAAGTTATCCTCGTTTCTCATCATTTTGGACCATGGTCTATAGCCCATATCGTACGGCATACTATAGAACGCTGTTTTTCATCATTTTTGAGGATTTGAAAAAAATGAAAAAATGAAAAAAACGATGGGTTATAGCCCATGTTTTTTGAAATTTTGAAAAAAAAAGTTATCCTCGTTTCTCATCATTTTGGACCATGGGCTATAGCCCATATCGTACGGCATGCTATAGCACGCCGTTTTTCATCATTTTTGAGGATTTGAAAAAAATGAAAAAATGAAAAAAACGATGGGTTATAGCCCATGTTTTTTGAAATTTTGAAAAAAAAAGTTATCCTCGTTTCTCATCATTTTGGACCATGGGCTATAGCCCATATCGTACGGCATACTATAGCACGCTGTTTTTCATCATTTTTGAGGATTTGAAAAAAATGAAAAAATGAAAAAAACGATGGGTTATAGCCCATGTTTTTTTTTATTTTGAAAAATAAAGTTATCCTCGTTTCTCATCATTTTGGACCATGGGCTATAGCCCATATCGTACGGCATACTATAGCACGCCGTTTTTCATCATTTTTGAGGATTTGAAAAAAATGAAAAAATGAAAAAAACGATGGGTTATAGCCCATGTTTTTTTTTTTTTTTTTTTTTTAAGTTATCCTCGTTTCTCATCATTTTGGACCATGGGCTATAGCCCATATCGTACGGCATACTATAGAACGCTGTTTTTCATCATTTTTGAGGATTTGAAAAAAATGAAAAAATGAAAAAAACGATGGGTTATAGCCCATGTTTTTTGAAATTTTGAAAAAAAAAGTTATCCTCGTTTCTCATCATTTTGGACCATGGGCTATAGCCCATATCGTACGGCATGCTATAGCACGCCGTTTTTCATCATTTTTGAGGATTTGAAAAAAATGAAAAAATGAAAAAAACGATGGGTTATAGCCCATGTTTTTTGAAATTTTGAAAAAAAAAGTTATCCTCGTTTCTCATCATTTTGGACCATGGGCTATAGCCCATATCGTACGGCATACTATAGCACGCTGTTTTTCATCATTTTTGAGGATTTGAAAAAAATGAAAAAATGAAAAAAACGATGGGTTATAGCCCATGTTTTTTTTTATTTTGAAAAAAAAGTTATCCTCGTTTCTCATCATTTTGGACCATGGGCTATAGCCCATATCGTACGGCATACTATAGCACGCCGTTTTTCATCATTTTTGAGGATTTTTAAAAAATGAAAAAATGAAAAAAACGATGGGTTATAGCCCATGTTTTTTGAAATTTTGAAAAAAAAAGTTATCCTCGTTTCTCATCATTTTGGACCATGGGCTATAGCCCATATCGTACGGCATACTATAGCACGCTGTTTTTCATCATTTTTGAGGATTTGAAAAAAATGAAAAAATGAAAAAAACGATGGGTTATAGCCCATGTTTTTTGAAATTTTGAAAAAAAAAGTTATCCTCGTTTCTCATCATTTTGGACCATGGGCTATAGCCCATATCGTACGGCATACTATAGCACGCCGTTTTTCATCATTTTTGAGGATTTGAAAAAAATGAAAAAATGAAAAAAACGATGGGTTATAGCCCATGTTTTTTTTTTTTTTGAAAAAAAAGTTATCCTCGTTTCTCATCATTTTGGACCATGGGCTATAGCCCATATCGTACGGCATACTATAGAACGCTGTTTTTCATCATTTTTGAGGATTTGAAAAAAATGAAAAAATGAAAAAAACGATGGGTTATAGCCCATGTTTTTTGAAATTTTGAAAAAAAAAGTTATCCTCGTTTCTCATCATTTTGGACCATGGGCTATAGCCCATATCGTACGGCATGCTATAGCACGCCGTTTTTCATCATTTTTGAGGATTTGAAAAAAATGAAAAAATGAAAAAAACGATGGGTTATAGCCCATGTTTTTTGAAATTTTGAAAAAAAAAGTTATCCTCGTTTCTCATCATTTTGGACCATGGGCTATAGCCCATATCATACGGCATACTATAGCACGCTGTTTTTCATCATTTTTGAGGATTTGAAAAAAATGAAAAAATGAAAAAAACGATGGGTTATAGCCCATGTTTGTTTTTTTTTTGAAAAAAAAAGTTATCCTCGTTTCTCATCATTTTGGACCATGGGCTATAGCCCATATCGTACGGCATACTATAGCACGCCGTTTTTCATCATTTTTGAGGATTTGAAAAAAATGAAAAAATGAAAAAAACGATGGGTTATAGCCCATGTTTTTTTTTTTTTTGAAAAAAAAGTTATCCTCGTTTCTCATCATTTTGGACCATGGGCTATAGCCCATATCGTACGGCATACTATAGCACGCCGTTTTTCATCATTTTTGAGGATTTGAAAAAAATGAAAAAATGAAAAAAACGATGGGTTATAGCCCATGTTTTTTTTTTTTTTGAACAAAAAAGTTATCCTCGTTTCTCATCATTTTGGACCATGGGCTATAGCCCATATCGTACGGCATACTATAGCACGCTGTTTTTCATCATTTTTGAGGATTTGAAAAAAATGAAAAAATGAAAAAAACGATGGGTTATAGCCCATGTTTTTTTTTATTTTGAAAAAAAAAGTTATCCTCGTTTCTCATCATTTTGGACCATGGGCTATAGCCCATATCGTACGGCATACTATAGCACGCCGTTTTTCATCATTTTTGAGGATTTGAAAAAAATGAAAAAAACGATGGGTTATAGCCCATGTTTTTTTTTTTTTTTTTTTTTTTAGTTATCCTCGTTTCTCATCATTTTGGACCATGGGCTATAGCCCATATCGTACGGCATACTATAGAACGCTGTTTTTCATCATTTTTGAGGATTTGAAAAAAATGAAAAAATGAAAAAAACGATGGGTTATAGCCCATGTTTTTTGAAATTTTGAAAAAAAAAGTTATCCTCGTTTCTCATCATTTTGGACCATGGGCTATAGCCCATATCGTACGGCATGCTATAGCACGCCGTTTTTCATCATTTTTGAGGATTTGAAAAAAATGAAAAAATGAAAAAAACGATGGGTTATAGCCCATGTTTTTTGAAATTTTGAAAAAAAAAGTTATCCTCGTTTCTCATCATTTTGGACCATGGGCTATAGCCCATATCGTACGGCATACTATAGCACGCTGTTTTTCATCATTTTTGAGGATTTGAAAAAAATGAAAAAATGAAAAAAACGATGGGTTATAGCCCATGTTTTTTTTTATTTTGAAAAAAAAGTTATCCTCGTTTCTCATCATTTTGGACCATGGGCTATAGCCCATATCGTACGGCATACTATAGCACGCCGTTTTTCATCATTTTTGAGGATTTTTAAAAAATGAAAAAATGAAAAAAACGATGGGTTATAGCCCATGTTTTTTGAAATTTTGAAAAAAAAAGTTATCCTCGTTTCTCATCATTTTGGACCATGGGCTATAGCCCATATCGTACGGCATACTATAGCACGCTGTTTTTCATCATTTTTGAGGATTTGAAAAAAATGAAAAAATGAAAAAAACGATGGGTTATAGCCCATGTTTTTTGAAATTTTGAAAAAAAAAGTTATCCTCGTTTCTCATCATTTTGGACCATGGGCTATAGCCCATATCGTACGGCATACTATAGCACGCCGTTTTTCATCATTTTTGAGGATTTGAAAAAAATGAAAAAAGGAAAAAAACGATGGGTTATAGCCCATGTTTTTTTTTATTTTGAAAAAAAAGTTATCCTCGTTTCTCATCATTTTGGACCATGGGCTATAGCCCATATCGTACGGCATACTATAGAACGCTGTTTTTCATCATTTTTGAGGATTTGAAAAAAATGAAAAAATGAAAAAAACGATGGGTTATAGCCCATGTTTTTTGAAATTTTGAAAAAAAAAGTTATCCTCGTTTCTCATCATTTTGGACCATGGGCTATAGCCCATATCGTACGGCATGCTATAGCACGCCGTTTTTCATCATTTTTGAGGATTTGAAAAAAATGAAAAAATGAAAAAAACGATGGGTTATAGCCCATGTTTTTTGAAATTTTGAAAAAAAAAGTTATCCTCGTTTCTCATCATTTTGGACCATGGGCTATAGCCCATATCGTACGGCATACTATAGCACGCTGTTTTTCATCATTTTTGAGGATTTGAAAAAAATGAAAAAATTAAAAAAACGATGGGTTATAGCCCATGTTTTTTTTTTTTTTGAAAAAAAAAGTTATCCTCGTTTCTCATCATTTTGGACCATGGGCTATAGCCCATATCGTACGGCATACTATAGCACGCCGTTTTTCATCATTTTTGAGGATTTGAAAAAAATGAAAAAATGAAAAAAACGATGGGTTATAGCCCATGTTTTTTTTTTTTTTTTTTTTTTAGTTATCCTCGTTTCTCATCATTTTGGACCATGGGCTATAGCCCATATCGTACGGCATACTATAGAACGCTGTTTTTCATCATTTTTGAGGATTTGAAAAAAATGAAAAAATGAAAAAAACGATGGGTTATAGCCCATGTTTTTTGAAATTTTGAAAAAAAAAGTTATCCTCGTTTCTCATCATTTTGGGCCATGGGCTATAGCCCATATCGTACGGCATGCTATAGCACGCCGTTTTTCATCATTTTTGAGGATTTGAAAAAAATGAAAAAATGAAAAAAACGATGGGTTATAGCCCATGTTTTTTGAAATTTTGAAAAAAAAAGTTATCCTCGTTTCTCATCATTTTGGACCATGGGCTATAGCCCATATCGTACGGCATGCTATAGCACGCCGTTTTTCATCATTTTTGAGGATTTGAAAAAAATGAAAAAATAAAAAAAACGATGGGTTATAGCCCATGTTTTTTGAAATTTTGAAAAAAAAGTTATCCTCGTTTCTCATCATTTTGGACCATGGGCTATAGCCCATATCGTACGGCATACTATAGCACGCCGTTTTTCATCATTTTTGAGGATTTGAAAAAAATGAAAAAATGAAAAAAACGATGGGTTATAGCCCATGTTTTTTTTTTTTTTTTTTTTTTAAGTTATCCTCGTTTCTCATCATTTTGGACCATGGGCTATAGCCCATATCGTACGGCATACTATAGAACGCTGTTTTTCATCATTTTTGAGGATTTGAAAAAAATGAAAAAATGAAAAAAACGATGGGTTATAGCCCATGTTTTTGAAATTTTGAAAAAAAAAGTTATCCTCGTTTCTCATCATTTTGGACCATGGGCTATAGCCCATATCGTACGGCATGCTATAGCACGCCGTTTTTCATCATTTTTGAGGATTTGAAAAAAATGAAAAAATGAAAAAAACGATGGGTTATAGCCCATGTTTTTTTTTTTTTTGAAAAAAAAGTTATCCTCGTTTCTCATCATTTTGGACCATGGGCTATAGCCCATATCGTACGGCATACTATAGAACGCTGTTTTTCATCATTTTTGAGGATTTGAAAAAAATGAAAAAATGAAAAAAACGATGGGTTATAGCCCATGTTTTTTGAAATTTTGAAAAAAAAAGTTATCCTCGTTTCTCATCATTTTGGACCATGGGCTATAGCCCATATCGTACGGCATACTATAGCACGCCGTTTTTCATCATTTTTGAGGATTTGAAAAAAATGAAAAAATGAAAAAAACGATGGGTTATAGCCCATGTTTTTTTTTTTTTTTTTTTTTAAGTTATCCTCGTTTCTCATCATTTTGGACCATGGGCTATAGCCCATATCGTACGGCATACTATAGAACGCTGTTTTTCATCATTTTTGAGGATTTGAAAAAAATGAAAAAATGAAAAAAACGATGGGTTATAGCCCATGTTTTTTGAAATTTTGAAAAAAAAAGTTATCCTCGTTTCTCATCATTTTGGACCATGGGCTATAGCCCATATCGTACGGCATGCTATAGCACGCCGTTTTTCATCATTTTTGAGGATTTGAAAAAAATGAAAAAATGAAAAAAACTATGGGTTATAGCCCATGTTTTTTGAAATTTTGAAAAAAAAAGTTATCCTCGTTTCTCATCATTTTGGACCATGGGCTATAGCCCATATCGTACGGCATACTATAGCACGCTGTTTTTCATCATTTTTGAGGATTTGAAAAAAATGAAAAAATGAAAAAAACGATGGGTTATAGCCCATGTTTTTTTTTATTTTGAAAAAAAAGTTATCCTCGTTTCTCATCATTTTGGACCATGGGCTATAGCCCATATCGTACGGCATACTATAGCACGCCGTTTTTCATCATTTTTGAGGATTTTTAAAAAATGAAAAAATGAAAAAAACGATGGGTTATAGCCCATGTTTTTTTTTTTTTTGAAAAAAAAGTTATCCTCGTTTCTCATCATTTTGGACCATGGGCTATAGCCCATATCGTACGGCATACTATAGAACGCTGTTTTTCATCATTTTTGAGGATTTGAAAAAAATGAAAAAATGAAAAAAACGATGGGTTATATCCCATGTTTTTTGAAATTTTGAAAAAAAAAGTTATCCTCGTTTCTCATCATTTTGGACCATGGGCTATAGCCCATATCGTACGGCATGCTATAGCACGCCGTTTTTCATCATTTTTGAGGATTTGAAAAAAATGAAAAAATGAAAAAAACGATGGGTTATAGCCCATGTTTTTTGAAATTTTGAAAAAAAAAGTTATCCTCGTTTCTCATCATTTTGGACCATGGGCTATAGCCCATATCGTACGGCATACTATAGCACGCTGTTTTTCATCATTTTTGAGGATTTGAAAAAAATGAAAAAATGAAAAAAACGATGGGTTATAGCCCATGTTTTTTTTTTTTTTTGAAAAAAAAAGTTATCCTCGTTTCTCATCATTTTGGACCATGGGCTATAGCCCATATCGTACGGCATACTATAGCACGCCGTTTTTCATCATTTTTGAGGATTTGAAAAAAATGAAAAAATGAAAAAAACGATGGGTTATAGCCCATGTTTTTTTTTTTTTTGAAAAAAAAGTTATCCTCGTTTCTCATCATTTTGGACCATGGGCTATAGCCCATATCGTACGGCATACTATAGAACGCTGTTTTTCATAATTTTTGAGGATTTGAAAAAAATGAAAAAATGAAAAAAACGATGGGTTATAGCCCATGTTTTTTGAAATTTTGAAAAAAAAAGTTATCCTCGTTTCTCATCATTTTGGACCATGGGCTATAGCCCATATCGTACGGCATGCTATAGCACGCCGTTTTTCATCATTTTCGAGGATTTGAAAAAAATGAAAAAATGAAAAAAACGATGGGTTATAGCCCATGTTTTTTGAAATTTTGAAAAAAAAAGTTATCCTCGTTTCTCATCATTTTGGACCATGGGCTATAGCCCATATCGTACGGCATACTATAGCACGCTGTTTTTCATCATTTTTGAGGATTTGAAAAAAATGAAAAAATGAAAAAAACGATGGGTTATAGCCCATGTTTTTTTTTATTTTGAAAAAAAAGTTATCCTCGTTTCTCATCATTTTGGACCATGGGCTATAGCCCATATCGTACGGCATACTATAGCACGCCGTTTTTCATCATTTTTGAGGATTTGAAAAAAATGAAAAAAACGATGGGTTATAGCCCATGTTTTTTGAAATTTTGAAAAAAAAAGTTATCCTCGTTTCTCATCATTTTGGACCATGGGCTATAGCCCATATCGTACGGCATACTATAGCACGCTGTTTTTCATCATTTTTGAGGATTTGAAAAAAATGAAAAAAACGATGGGTTATAGCCCATGTTTTTTTTTATTTTGAAAAAAAAGTTATCCTCGTTTCTCATCATTTTGGACCATGGGCTATAGCCCATATCGTACGGCATACTATAGCACGCCGTTTTTCATCATTTTTGAGGATTTGAAAAAAATGAAAAAAATGAAAAAAACGATGGGTTATAGCCCATGTTTTTTTTTTTTTTGAACAAAAAAGTTATCCTCGTTTCTCATCATTTTGGACCATGGGCTATAGCCCATATCGTACAGCATACTATAGCACGCTGTTTTTCATCATTTTTGAGGATTTGAAAAAAATGAAAAAATGAAAAAAACGATGGGTTATAGCCCATGTTTTTTTTTATTTTGAAAAAAAAGTTATCCTCGTTTCTCATCATTTTGGACCATGGGCTATAGCCCATATCATACGGCATACTATAGCACGCTGTTTTTCATCATTTTTGAGGATTTGAAAAAAATGAAAAAAACGATGGGTTATAGCCCATGTTTTTTTTTATTTTGAAAAAAGAAGTTATCCTCGTTTCTCATCATTTTGGACCATGGGCTATAGCCCATATCGTACGGCATACTATAGCACGCCGTTTTTCATCATTTTTGAGGATTTGAAAAAAATGAAAAAAATGAAAAAAACGATGGGTTATAGCCCATGTTTTTTTTTTTTTTGAACAAAAAAGTTATCCTCGTTTCTCATCATTTTGGACCATGGGCTATAGCCCATATCGTACGGCATACTATAGCACGCTGTTTTTCATCATTTTTGAGGATTTGAAAAAAATGAAAAAATGAAAAAAACGATGGGTTATAGCCCATGTTTTTTTTTATTTTGAAAAAAAAGTTATCCTCGTTTCTCATCATTTTGGACCATGGGCTATAGCCCATATCGTACGGCATACTATAGCACGCTGTTTTTCATCATTTTTGAGGATTTGAAAAAAATGAAAAAATGAAAAAAACGATGGGTTATAGCCCATGTTTTTTGAAATTTTGAAAAAAAAAGTTATCCTCGTTTCTCATCATTTTGGACCATGGGCTATAGCCCATATCGTACGGCATGCTATAGCACGCCGTTTTTCATCATTTTTGAGGATTTGAAAAAAATGAAAAAATGAAAAAAACGATGGGTTATAGCCCATGTTTTTTGAAATTTTGAAAAAAAAGTTATCCTCGTTTCTCATCATTTTGGACCATGGGCTATAGCCCATATCGTACGGCATACTATAGCACGCTGTTTTTCATCATTTTTGAGGATTTGAAAAAAATGAAAAAATGAAAAAAACGATGGGTTATAGCCCATGTTTTTTTTTATTTTGAAAAAAAAGTTATCCTCGTTTCTCATCATTTTGGACCATGGGCTATAGCCCATATCGTACGGCATACTATAGCACGCCGTTTTTCATCATTTTTGAGGATTTGAAAAAAATGAAAAAATGAAAAAAACGATGGGTTATAGCCCATGTTTTTTGAAATTTTGAAAAAAAAAGTTATCCTCGTTTCTCATCATTTTGGACCATGGGCTATAGCCCATATCGTACGGCATACTATAGCACGCTGTTTTTCATCATTTTTGAGGATTTGAAAAAAATGAAAAAATGAAAAAAAACGATGGGTTATAGCCCATGTTTTTTCTTTTTTTGAAAAAAAAGTTATCCTCGTTTCTCATCATTTTGGACCATGGGCTATAGCCCATATCGTACGGCATACTATAGCACGCCGTTTTTCATCATTTTTGAGGATTTGAAAAAAATGAAAACATGAAAAAAACGATGGGTTATAGCCCATGTTTTTTGAAATTTTGAAAAAAAAAGTTATCCTCGTTTCTCATCATTTTGGACCATGGGCTATAGCCCATATCGTACGGCATGCTATAGCACGCCGTTTTTCATCATTTTTGAGGATTTGAAAAAAATGAAAAAATGAAAAAAACGATGGGTTATAGCCCATGTTTGTTTTTTTTTTGAAAAAAAAAGTTATCCTCGTTTCTCATCATTTTGGACCATGGGCTATAGCCCATATCGTACGGCATACTATAGCACGCCGTTTTTCATCATTTTTGAGGATTTGAAAAAAATGAAAAAATGAAAAAAACGATGGGTTATAGCCCATGTTTTTTTTTTTTTTGAAAAAAAAGTTATCCTCGTTTCTCATCATTTTGGACCATGGGCTATAGCCCATATCGTACGGCATACTATAGCACGCCGTTTTTCATCATTTTTGAGGATTTGAAAAAAATGAAAAAATGAAAAAAACGATGGGTTATAGCCCATGTTTCTTTTTATTTTGAACAAAAAAGTTATCCTCGTTTCTCATCATTTTGGACCATGGGCTATAGCCCATATCGTACGGCATACTATAGCACGCTGTTTTTCATCATTTTTGAGGATTTGAAAAAAATGAAAAAATGAAAAAAACGATGGGTTATAGCCCATGTTTTTTTTTATTTTGAAAAAAAAAGTTATCCTCGTTTCTCATCATTTTGGACCATGGGCTATAGCCCATATCGTACGGCATACTATAGCACGCCGTTTTTCATCATTTTTGAGGATTTGAAAAAAATGAAAAAATGAAAAAAACGATGGGTTATAGCCCATGTTTTTTTTCTTTTTTGAAAAAAAAGTTATCCTCGTTTCTCATCATTTTGGACCATGGGCTATAGCCCATATCGTACGGCATACTATAGCACGCCGTTTTTCATCATTTTTGAGGATTTGAAAAAAATGAAAAAATGAAAAAAACGATGGGTTATAGCCCATGTTTTTTTTTTTTTTTGAAAAAAAAGTTATCCTCGTTTCTCATCATTTTGGACCATGGGCTATAGCCCATATCGTACGGCATACTATAGAACGCTGTTTTTCATCATTTTTGAGGATTTGAAAAAAATGAAAAAATGAAAAAAACGATGGGTTATAGCCCATGTTTTTTTTTATTTTGAAAAAAAAGTTATCCTCGTTTCTCATCATTTTGGACCATGGGCTATAGCCCATATCGTACGGCATACTATAGCACGCCGTTTTTCATCATTTTTGAGGATTTGAAAAAAATGAAAAAATGAAAAAAACGATGGGTTATAGCCCATGTTTTTTGAAATTTTGAAAAAAAAAGTTATCCTCGTTTCTCATCATTTTGGACCATGGGCTATAGCCCATATCGTACGGCATACTATAGCACGCTGTTTTTCATCATTTTTGAGGATTTGAAAAAAATGAAAAAATGAAAAAAAACGATGGGTTATAGCCCATGTTTTTTCTTTTTTTGAAAAAAAAGTTATCCTCGTTTCTCATCATTTTGGACCATGGGCTATAGCCCATATCGTACGGCATACTATAGCACGCCGTTTTTCATCATTTTTGAGGATTTGAAAAAAATGAAAAAATGAAAAAAACGATGGGTTATAGCCCATGTTTTTTTTTATTTTGAAAAAAAAGTTATCCTCGTTTCTCATCATTTTGGACCATGGGCTATAGCCCATATCGTACGGCATACTATAGCACGCCGTTTTTCATCATTTTTGAGGATTTGAAAAAAATGAAAAAATGAAAAAAACGATGGGTTATAGCCCATGTTTTTTGAAATTTTGAAAAAAAAAGTTATCCTCGTTTCTCATCATTTTGGACCATGGGCTATAGCCCATATCGTACGGCATGCTATAGCACGCCGTTTTTCATCATTTTTGAGGATTTGAAAAAAATGAAAAAAACGATGGGTTATAGCCCATGTTTTTTGAAATTTTGAAAAAAAAGTTATCCTCGTTTCTCATCATTTTGGACCATGGGCTATAGCCCATATCGTACGGCATACTATAGCACGCTGTTTTTCATCATTTTTGAGGATTTGAAAAAAATGAAAAAATGAAAAAAACGATGGGTTATAGCCCATGTTTTTTTTTTTTTTGAAAAAAAAGTTATCCTCGTTTCTCATCATTTTGGACCATGGGCTATAGCCCATATCGTACGGCATACTATAGCACGCCGTTTTTCATCATTTTTGAGGATTTGAAAAAAATGAAAAAATGAAAAAAACGATGGGTTATAGCCCATGTTTTTTGAAATTTTGAAAAAAAAAGTTATCCTCGTTTCTCATCATTTTGGACCATGGGCTATAGCCCATATCGTACGGCATACTATAGCACGCTGTTTTTCATCATTTTTGAGGATTTGAAAAAAATGAAAACATGAAAAAAACGATGGGTTATAGCCCATGTTTTTTTTTTTTTTGAAAAAAAAGTTATCCTCGTTTCTCATCATTTTGGACCATGGGCTATAGCCCATATCGTACGGCATACTATAGCACGCCGTTTTTCATCATTTTTGAGGATTTGAAAAAAATGAAAACATGAAAAAAACGATGGGTTATAGCCCATGTTTTTTGAAATTTTGAAAAAAAAAGTTATCCTCGTTTCTCATCATTTTGGACCATGGGCTATAGCCCATATCGTACGGCATACTATAGCACGCCGTTTTTCATCATTTTTGAGGATTTGAAAAAAATGAAAAAATGAAAAAAACGATGGGTTATAGCCCATGTTTTTTTTTTTTTTGAAAAAAAAGTTATCCTCGTTTCTCATCATTTTGGACCATGGGCTATAGCCCATATCGTACGGCATACTATAGAACGCTGTTTTTCATCATTTTTGAGGATTTGAAAAAAATGAAAAAATGAAAAAAACGATGGGTTATAGCCCATGTTTTTTGAAATTTTGAAAAAAAAAGTTATCCTCGTTTCTCATCATTTTGGACCATGGGCTATAGCCCATATCGTACGGCATGCTATAGCACGCCGTTTTTCATCATTTTTGAGGATTTGAAAAAAATGAAAAAATTAAAAAAACGATGGGTTATAGCCCATGTTTTTTGAAATTTTGAAAAAAAAAGTTATCCTCGTTTCTCATCATTTTGGACCATGGGCTATAGCCCATATCGTACGGCATACTATAGCACGCTGTTTTTCATCATTTTTGAGGATTTGAAAAAAATTAAAAAATGAAAAAAACGATGGGTTATAGCCCATGTTTTTTTTTATTTTGAAAAAAAAAGTTATCCTCGTTTCTCATCATTTTGGACCATGGGCTATAGCCCATATCGTACGGCATACTATAGCACGCCGTTTTTCATCATTTTTGAGGATTTGAAAAAAAAGAAAAAAAGAAAAAAACGATGGGTTATAGCCCATGTTTTTTTTTATTTTGAAAAAAAAGTTATCCTCGTTTCTCATCATTTTGGACCATGGGCTATAGCCCATATCGTACGGCATACTATAGCACGCCGTTTTTCATCATTTTTGAGGATTTGAAAAAAATGAAAAAATGAAAAAAACGATGGGTTATAGCCCATGTTTTGTTTTTTTTTGAACAAAAAAGTTATCCTCGTTTCTCATCATTTTGGACCATGGGCTATAGCCCATATCGTACGGCATACTATAGCACGCTGTTTTTCATCATTTTTGAGGATTTGAAAAAAATGAAAAAAACGATGGGTTATAGCCCATGTTTTTTTTTATTTTGAAAAAAAAAGTTATCCTCGTTTCTCATCATTTTGGACCATGGGCTATAGCCCATATCGTACGGCATACTATAGCACGCCGTTTTTCATCATTTTTGAGGATTTGAAAAAAATGAAAAAATAAAAAAAACGATGGGTTATAGCCCATGTTTTTTTTTTTTTTGAAAAAAAAGTTATCCTCGTTTCTCATCATTTTGGACCATGGGCTATAGCCCATATCGTACGGCATACTATAGAACGCTGTTTTTCATCATTTTTGAGGATTTGAAAAAAATGAAAAAATGAAAAAAACGATGGGTTATAGCCCATGTTTTTTGAAATTTTGAAAAAAAAAGTTATCCTCGTTTCTCATCATTTTGGACCATGGGCTATAGCCCATATCGTACGGCATGCTATAGCACGCCGTTTTTCATCATTTTCGAGGATTTGAAAAAAATGAAAAAAACGATGGGTTATAGCCCATGTTTTTTGAAATTTTGAAAAAAAAAGTTATCCTCGTTTCTCATCATTTTGGACCATGGGCTATAGCCCATATCGTACGGCATACTATAGCACGCCGTTTTTCATCATTTTTGAGGATTTGAAAAAAATGAAAAAATGAAAAAAACGATGGGTTATAGCCCATGTTTTTTTTTTTTTTGAACAAAAAAGTTATCCTCGTTTCTCATCATTTTGGACCATGGGCTATAGCCCATATCGTACGGCATACTATAGCACGCTGTTTTTCATCATTTTTGAGGATTTGAAAAAAATGAAAAAATGAAAAAAACGATGGGTTATAGCCCATGTTTTTTTTTATTTTGAAAAAAAAAGTTATCCTCGTTTCTCATCATTTTGGACCATGGGCTATAGCCCATATCGTACGGCATACTATAGCACGCCGTTTTTCATCATTTTTGAGGATTTGAAAAAAATGAAAAAATGAAAAAAACGATGGGTTATAGCCCATGTTTTTTTTTATTTTGAAAAAAAAGTTATCCTCGTTTCTCATCATTTTGGACCATGGGCTATAGCCCATATCGTACGGCATGCTATAGCACGCCGTTTCTCATCATTTTTGAGGATTTGAAAAAAATGAAAAAAACGATGGGTTATAGCCCATGTTTTTTGAAATTTTGAAAAAAAAGTTATCCTCGTTTCTCATCATTTTGGACCATGGGCTATAGCCCATATCGTACGGCATACTATAGCACGCTGTTTTTCATCATTTTTGAGGATTTGAAAAAAATGAAAAAATGAAAAAAACGATGGGTTATAGCCCATGTTTTTTTTTTTTTTGAAAAAAAAGTTATCCTCGTTTCTCATCATTTTGGACCATGGGCTATAGCCCATATCGTACGGCATGCTATAGCACGCCGTTTCTCATCATTTTTGAGGATTTGAAAAAAATGAAAAAATGAAAAAAACGATGGGTTATAGCCCATGTTTTTTGAAAATTTGAAAAAAAAGTTATCCTCGTTTCTCATCATTTTGGACCATGGGCTATAGCCCATATCGTACGGCATGCTATAGCACGCCGTTTTTCATCATTTTTGAGGATTTGAAAAAAATGAAAAAATGAAAAAAACGATGGGTTATAGCCCATGTTTTTTGAAATTTTGAAAAAAAAGTTATCCTCGTTTCTCATCATTTTGGACCATGGGCTATAGCCCATATCGTACGGCATACTATAGCACGCTGTTTTTCATCATTTTTGAGGATTTGAAAAAAATGAAAAAATGAAAAAAACGATGGGTTATAGCCCATGTTTTTTTTTATTTTGAAAAAAAAGTTATCCTCGTTTCTCATCATTTTGGACCATGGGCTATAGCCCATATCGTACGGCATACTATAGAACGCTGTTTTTCATCATTTTTGAGGATTTGAAAAAAATGAAAAAATGAAAAAAACGATGGGTTATAGCCCATGTTTTTTGAAATTTTGAAAAAAAAAGTTATCCTCGTTTCTCATCATTTTGGACCATGGGCTATAGCCCATATCGTACGGCATGCTATAGCACGCCGTTTCTCATCATTTTTGAGGATTTGAAAAAAATGAAAAAATGAAAAAAACGATGGGTTATAGCCCATGTTTTTTGAAAATTTGAAAAAAAAAGTTATCCTCGTTTCTCATCATTTTGGACCATGGGCTATAGCCCATATCGTACGGCATACTATAGCACGCTGTTTTTCATCATTTTTGAGGATTTGAAAAAAATGAAAAAAACGATGGGTTATAGCCCATGTTTTTTTTTATTTTGAAAAAAAAGTTATCCTCGTTTCTCATCATTTTGGACCATGGGCTATAGCCCATATCGTACGGCATGCTATAGCACGCCGTTTTTCATCATTTTTGAGGATTTGAAAAAAATGAAAAAATGAAAAAAACGATGGGTTATAGCCCATGTTTTTTGAAATTTTGAAAAAAAAGTTATCCTCGTTTCTCATCATTTTGGACCATGGGCTATAGCCCATATCGTACGGCATACTATAGCACGCTGTTTTTCATCATTTTTGAGGATTTGAAAAAAATGAAAAAATGAAAAAAACGATGGGTTATAGCCCATGTTTTTTTTTATTTTGAAAAAAAAGTTATCCTCGTTTCTCATCATTTTGGACCATGGGCTATAGCCCATATCGTACGGCATACTATAGCACGCCGTTTTTCATCATTTTTGAGGATTTGAAAAAAATGAAAAAATGAAAAAAACGATGGGTTATAGCCCATGTTTTTTGAAATTTTGAAAAAAAAAGTTATCCTCGTTTCTCATCATTTTGGACCATGGGCTATAGCCCATATCGTACGGCATACTATAGCACGCCGTTTTTCATCATTTTTGAGGATTTGAAAAAAATGAAAAAATGAAAAAAACGATGGGTTATAGCCCATGTTTTTTGAAATTTTGAAAAAAAAAGTTATCCTCGTTTCTCATCATTTTGGACCATGGGCTATAGCCCATATCGTACGGCATACTATAGCACGCTGTTTTTCATCATTTTTGAGGATTTGAAAAAAATGAAAAAATGAAAAAAACGATGGGTTATAGCCCATGTTTTTTTTTTTTTTGAAAAAAAAGTTATCCTCGTTTCTCATCATTTTGGACCATGGGCTATAGCCCATATCGTACGGCATACTATAGAACGCTGTTTTTCATCATTTTTGAGGATTTGAAAAAAATGAAAAAATGAAAAAAACGATGGGTTATAGCCCATGTTTTTTGAAATTTTGAAAAAAAAAGTTATCCTCGTTTCTCATCATTTTGGACCATGGGCTATAGCCCATATCGTACGGCATGCTATAGCACGCCGTTTTTCATCATTTTTGAGGATTTGAAAAAAAATGAAAAAATGAAAAAAAACGATGGGTTATAGCCCATGTTTTTTGAAATTTTGAAAAAAAAAGTTATCCTCGTTTCTCATCATTTTGGACCATGGGCTATAGCCCATATCGTACGGCATACTATAGCACGCCGTTTTTCATCATTTTTGAGGATTTGAAAAAAATGAAAACATGAAAAAAACGATGGGTTATAGCCCATGTTTTTTGAAATTTTGAAAAAAAAAGTTATCCTTGTTTCTCATCATTTTGGACCATGGGCTATAGCCCATATCGTACGGCATACTATAGCACGCCGTTTTTCATCATTTTTGAGGATTTGAAAAAAATGAAAAAATGAAAAAAACGATGGGTTATAGCCCTTTTTTTTTTTTTTTTTGAAAAAAAAGTTATCCTCGTTTCTCATCATTTTGGACCATGGGCTATAGCCCATATCGTACGGCATACTATAGCACGCCGTTTTTCATCATTTTTGAGGATTCGAAAAAAATGAAAACATGAAAAAAACGATGGGTTATAGCCCATGTTTTTTGAAATTTTGAAAAAAAAAGTTATCCTCGTTTCTCATCATTTTGGACCATGGGCTATAGCCCATATCGTACGGCATACTATAGCACGCCGTTTTTCATCATTTTTGAGGATTCGAAAAAAATGAAAACATGAAAAAAACGATGGGTTATAGCCCATGTTTTTTGAAATTTTGAAAAAAAAAGTTATCCTCGTTTCTCATCATTTTGGACCATGGGCTATAGCCGATATCGTACGGCATACTATAGCACGCTGTTTTTCATCATTTTTGAGGATTTGAAAAAAATGAAAAAATGAAAAAAACGATGGGTTATAGCCCATGTTTTTTTTTATTTTGAAAAAAAAGTTATCCTCGTTTCTCATCATTTTGGACCATGGGCTATAGCCCATATCGTACGGCATACTATAGCACGCCGTTTTTCATCATTTTTGAGGATTTGAAAAAAATGAAAACATGAAAAAAACGATGGGTTATAGCCCATGTTTTTTGAAATTTTGAAAAAAAAAGTTATCCTCGTTTCTCATCATTTTGGACCATGGGCTATAGCCCATATCGTACGGCATACTATAGCACGCTGTTTTTCATCATTTTTGAGGATTTGAAAAAAATGAAAAAATGAAAAAAACGATGGGTTATAGCCCATGTTTTTTTTTTTTTTGAAAAAAAAGTTATCCTCGTTTCTCATCATTTTGGACCATGGGCTATAGCCCATATCGTACGGCATACTATAGAACGCTGTTTTTCATCATTTTTGAGGATTTGAAAAAAATGAAAAAATGAAAAAAACGATGGGTTATAGCCCATGTTTTTTTTTTTTTTGAAAAAAAAGTTATCCTCGTTTCTCATCATTTTGGACCATGGGCTATAGCCCATATCGTACGGCATACTATAGAACGCTGTTTTTCATCATTTTTGAGGATTTGAAAAAAATGAAAAAATGAAAAAAACGATGGGTTATAGCCCATGTTTTTTGAAATTTTGAAAAAAAAAGTTATCCTCGTTTCTCATCATTTTGGACCATGGGCTATAGCCCATATCGTACGGCATGCTATAGCACGCCGTTTCTCATCATTTTTGAGGATTTGAAAAAAATGAAAAAATGAAAAAAACGATGGGTTATAGCCCATGTTTTTTTTTATTTTGAAAAAAAAGTTATCCTCGTTTCTCATCATTTTGGACCATGGGCTATAGCCCATATCGTACGGCATACTATAGCACGCTGTTTTTCATCATTTTTGAGGATTTGAAAAAAATGAAAAAATGAAAAAAACGATGGGTTATAGCCCATGTTTTTTTTTATTTTGAAAAAAAAAGTTATCCTCGTTTCTCATCATTTTGGACCATGGGCTATAGCCCATATCGTACGGCATACTATAGCACGCTGTTTTTCATCATTTTTGAGGATTTGAAAAAAATGAAAAAATGAAAAAAACGATGGGTTATAGCCCATGTTTTTTGAAATTTTGAAAAAAAAAGTTATCCTCGTTTCTCATCATTTTGGACCATGGGCTATAGCCCATATCGTACGGCATGCTATAGCACGCCGTTTTTCATCATTTTTGAGGATTTGAAAAAAATGAAAAAATGAAAAAAAACGATGGGTTATAGCCCATGTTTTTTGAAATTTTGAAAAAAAAAGTTATCCTCGTTTCTCATCATTTTGGACCATGGGCTATAGCCCATATCGTACGGCATACTATAGCACGCTGTTTTTCATCATTTTTGAGGATTTGAAAAAAATGAAAAAATGAAAAAAACGATGGGTTATAGCCCATGTTTTTTTTTATTTTGAAAAAAAAAGTTATCCTCGTTTCTCATCATTTTGGACCATGGGCTATAGCCCATATCGTACGGCATACTATAGCACGCCGTTTTTCATCATTTTTGAGGATTTGAAAAAAATGAAAAAATAAAAAAAACGATGGGTTATAGCCCATGTTTTTTTTTATTTTGAAAAAAAAAGTTATCCTCGTTTCTCATCATTTTGGACCATGGGCTATAGCCCATATCGTACGGCATACTATAGCACGCCGTTTTTCATCATTTTTGAGGATTTGAAAAAAATGAAAAAATGAAAAAAACGATGGGTTATAGCCCATGTTTTTTTTTTTTTTGAAAAAAAAGTTATCCTCGTTTCTCATCATTTTGGACCATGGGCTATAGCCCATATCGTACGGCATACTATAGCACGCCGTTTTTCATCATTTTTGAGGATTTGAAAAAAATGAAAAAATGAAAAAAACGATGGGTTATAGCCCATGTTTTTTTTTTTTTTTAACAAAAAAGTTATCCTCGTTTCTCATCATTTTGGACCATGGGCTATAGCCCATATCGTACGGCATACTATAGCACGCTGTTTTTCATCATTTTTGAGGATTTGAAAAAAATGAAAAAAACGATGGGTTATAGCCCATGTTTTTTTTTATTTTGAAAAAAAAGTTATCCTCGTTTCTCATCATTTTGGACCATGGGCTATAGCCCATATCATACGGCATACTATAGCACGCTGTTTTTCATCATTTTTGAGGATTTGAAAAAAATTAAAAAATTAAAAAAACGATGGGTTATAGCCCATGTTTTTTTTTATTTTGAAAAAAAAAGTTATCCTCGTTTCTCATCATTTTGGACCATGGGCTATAGCCCATATCGTACGGCATACTATAGCACGCTGTTTTTCATCATTTTTGAGGATTTGAAAAAAATGAAAAAATGAAAAAAACGATGGGTTATAGCCCATGTTTTTTGAAATTTTGAAAAAAAAAGTTATCCTCGTTTCTCATCATTTTGGACCATGGGCTATAGCCCATATCGTACGGCATGCTATAGCACGCCGTTTTTCATCATTTTTGAGGATTTGAAAAAAATGAAAAAAACGATGGGTTATAGCCCATGTTTTTTGAAATTTTGAAAAAAAAGTTATCCTCGTTTCTCATCATTTTGGACCATGGGCTATAGCCCATATCGTACGGCATACTATAGCACGCTGTTTTTCATCATTTTTGAGGATTTGAAAAAAATGAAAAAATGAAAAAAACGATGGGTTATAGCCCATGTTTTTTTTTATTTTGAAAAAAAAGTTATCCTCGTTTCTCATCATTTTGGACCATGGGCTATAGCCCATATCGTACGGCATACTATAGCACGCCGTTTTTCATCATTTTTGAGGATTTGAAAAAAATGAAAAAATGAAAAAAACGATGGGTTATAGCCCATGTTTTTTGAAATTTTGAAAAAAAAAGTTATCCTCGTTTCTCATCATTTTGGACCATGGGCTATAGCCCATATCGTACGGCATACTATAGCACGCCGTTTTTCATCATTTTTGAGGATTTGAAAAAAATGAAAAAATGAAAAAAACGATGGGTTATAGCCCATGTTTTTTTTTTTTTTGAAAAAAAAGTTATCCTCGTTTCTCATCATTTTGGACCATGGGCTATAGCCCATATCGTACGGCATGCTATAGCACGCCGTTTCTCATCATTTTTGAGGATTTGAAAAAAATGAAAAAATGAAAAAAACGATGGGTTATAGCCCATGTTTTTTGAAAATTTGAAAAAAAAGTTATCCTCGTTTCTCATCATTTTGGACCATGGGCTATAGCCCATATCGTACGGCATGCTATAGCACGCCGTTTCTCATCATTTTTGAGGATTTGAAAAAAATGAAAAAATGAAAAAAACGATGGGTTATAGCCCATGTTTTTTGAAAATTTGAAAAAAAAAGTTATCCTCGTTTCTCATCATTTTGGACCATGGGCTATAGCCCATATCGTACGGCATACTATAGCACGCTGTTTTTCATCATTTTTGAGGATTTGAAAAAAATGAAAAAAACGATGGGTTATAGCCCATGTTTTTTTTTATTTTGAAAAAAAAGTTATCCTCGTTTCTCATCATTTTGGACCATGGGCTATAGCCCATATCGTACGGCATACTATAGCACGCCGTTTTTCATCATTTTTGAGGATTTGAAAAAAATGAAAAAATGAAAAAAACGATGGGTTATAGCCCATGTTTTTTGAAATTTTGAAAAAAAAAGTTATCCTCGTTTCTCATCATTTTGGACCATGGGCTATAGCCCATATCGTACGGCATACTATAGCACGCCGTTTTTCATCATTTTTGAGGATTTGAAAAAAATGAAAAAATGAAAAAAACGATGGGTTATAGCCCATGTTTTTTTTTATTTTGAAAAAAAAGTTATCCTCGTTTCTCATCATTTTGGACCATGGGCTATAGCCCATATCGTACGGCATGCTATAGCACGCCGTTTCTCATCATTTTTGAGGATTTGAAAAAAATGAAAAAATGAAAAAAACGATGGGTTATAGCCCATGTTTTTTGAAAATTTGAAAAAAAAGTTATCCTCGTTTCTCATCATTTTGGACCATGGGCTATAGCCCATATCGTACGGCATGCTATAGCACGCCGTTTTTCATCATTTTTGAGGATTTGAAAAAAATGAAAAAATGAAAAAAACGATGGGTTATAGCCCATGTTTTTTGAAATTTTGAAAAAAAAGTTATCCTCGTTTCTCATCATTTTGGACCATGGGCTATAGCCCATATCGTACGGCATACTATAGCACGCTGTTTTTCATCATTTTTGAGGATTTGAAAAAAATGAAAAAATGAAAAAAACGATGGGTTATAGCCCATGTTTTTTTTTATTTTGAAAAAAAAGTTATCCTCGTTTCTCATCATTTTGGACCATGGGCTATAGCCCATATCGTACGGCATACTATAGAACGCTGTTTTTCATCATTTTTGAGGATTTGAAAAAAATGAAAAAATGAAAAAAACGATGGGTTATAGCCCATGTTTTTTGAAATTTTGAAAAAAAAAGTTATCCTCGTTTCTCATCATTTTGGACCATGGGCTATAGCCCATATCGTACGGCATGCTATAGCACGCCGTTTCTCATCATTTTTGAGGATTTGAAAAAAATGAAAAAATGAAAAAAACGATGGGTTATAGCCCATGTTTTTTGAAAATTTGAAAAAAAAAGTTATCCTCGTTTCTCATCATTTTGGACCATGGGCTATAGCCCATATCGTACGGCATACTATAGCACGCTGTTTTTCATCATTTTTGAGGATTTGAAAAAAATGAAAAAAACGATGGGTTATAGCCCATGTTTTTTTTTATTTTGAAAAAAAAGTTATCCTCGTTTCTCATCATTTTGGACCATGGGCTATAGCCCATATCGTACGGCATGCTATAGCACGCCGTTTTTCATCATTTTTGAGGATTTGAAAAAAATGAAAAAATGAAAAAAACGATGGGTTATAGCCCATGTTTTTTGAAATTTTGAAAAAAAAGTTATCCTCGTTTCTCATCATTTTGGACCATGGGCTATAGCCCATATCGTACGGCATACTATAGCACGCTGTTTTTCATCATTTTTGAGGATTTGAAAAAAATGAAAAAATGAAAAAAACGATGGGTTATAGCCCATGTTTTTTTTTATTTTGAAAAAAAAGTTATCCTCGTTTCTCATCATTTTGGACCATGGGCTATAGCCCATATCGTACGGCATACTATAGCACCCCGTTTTTCATCATTTTTGAGGATTTGAAAAAAATGAAAAAATGAAAAAAACGATGGGTTATAGCCCATGTTTTTTGAAATTTTGAAAAAAAAAGTTATCCTCGTTTCTCATCATTTTGGACCATGGGCTATAGCCCATATCGTACGGCATACTATAGCACGCCGTTTTTCATCATTTTTGAGGATTTGAAAAAAATGAAAAAATGAAAAAAAACGATGGGTTATAGCCCATGTTTTTTGAAATTTTGAAAAAAAAAGTTATCCTCGTTTCTCATCATTTTGGACCATGGGCTATAGCCCATATCGTACGGCATACTATAGCACGCTGTTTTTCATCATTTTTGAGGATTTGAAAAAAATGAAAAAATGAAAAAAACGATGGGTTATACACCATGTTTTTTTTTTTTTTGAAAAAAAAGTTATCCTCGTTTCTCATCATTTTGGACCATGGGCTATAGCCCATATCGTACGGCATACTATAGCACGCCGTTTTTCATCATTTTTGAGGATTTGAAAAAAATGAAAACATGAAAAAAACGATGGGTTATAGCCCATGTTTTTTGAAATTTTGAAAAAAAAAGTTATCCTCGTTTCTCATCATTTTGGACCATGGGCTATAGCCCATATCGTACGGCATACTATAGCACGCTGTTTTTCATCATTTTTGAGGATTTGAAAAAAATGAAAAAATGAAAAAAACGATGGGTTATAGCCCATGTTTTTTTTTTTTTTGAAAAAAAAGTTATCCTCGTTTCTCATCATTTTGGACCATGGGCTATAGCCCATATCGTACGGCATACTATAGAACGCTGTTTTTCATCATTTTTGAGGATTTGAAAAAAATGAAAAAATGAAAAAAACGATGGGTTATAGCCCATGTTTTTTTTTTTTTTGAAAAAAAAGTTATCCTCGTTTCTCATCATTTTGGACCATGGGCTATAGCCCATATCGTACGGCATACTATAGAACGCTGTTTTTCATCATTTTTGAGGATTTGAAAAAAATGAAAAAATAAAAAAAACGATGGGTTATAGCCCATGTTTTTTGAAATTTTGAAAAAAAAAGTTATCCTCGTTTCTCATCATTTTGGACCATGGGCTATAGCCCATATCGTACGGCATACTATAGCACGCTGTTTTTCATCATTTTTGAGGATTTGAAAAAAATGAAAAAATGAAAAAAACGATGGGTTATAGCCCATGTTTTTTTTTTTTTGAAAAAAAAGTTATCCTCGTTTCTCATCATTTTGGACCATGGGCTATAGCCCATATCGTACGGCATACTATAGAACGCTGTTTTTCATCATTTTTGAGGATTTGAAAAAAATGAAAAAATGAAAAAAACGATGGGTTATAGCCCATGTTTTTTGAAATTTTGAAAAAAAAAGTTATCCTCGTTTCTCATCATTTTGGACCATGGGCTATAGCCCATATCGTACGGCATGCTATAGCACGCCGTTTCTCATCATTTTTGAGGATTTGAAAAAAATGAAAAAATGAAAAAAACGATGGGTTATAGCCCATGTTTTTTTTTATTTTGAAAAAAAAGTTATCCTCGTTTCTCATCATTTTGGACCATGGGCTATAGCCCATATCGTACGGCATACTATAGCACGCTGTTTTTCATCATTTTTGAGGATTTGAAAAAAATGAAAAAATGAAAAAAACGATGGGTTATAGCCCATGTTTTTTTTTATTTTGAAAAAAAAAGTTATCCTCGTTTCTCATCATTTTGGACCATGGGCTATAGCCCATATCGTACGGCATACTATAGCACGCTGTTTTTCATCATTTTTGAGGATTTGAAAAAAATGAAAAAATGAAAAAAAACGATGGGTTATAGCCCATGTTTTTTGAAATTTTGAAAAAAAAAGTTATCCTCGTTTCTCATCATTTTGGACCATGGGCTATAGCCCATATCGTACGGCATGCTATAGCACGCCGTTTTTCATCATTTTTGAGGATTTGAAAAAAATGAAAAAATGAAAAAAAACGATGGGTTATAGCCCATGTTTTTTGAAATTTTGAAAAAAAAAGTTATCCTCGTTTCTCATCATTTTGGACCATGGGCTATAGCCCATATCGTACGGCATACTATAGCACGCTGTTTTTCATCATTTTTGAGGATTTGAAAAAAATGAAAAAATGAAAAAAACGATGGGTTATAGCCCATGTTTTTTTTTATTTTGAAAAAAAAAGTTATCCTCGTTTCTCATCATTTTGGACCATGGGCTATAGCCCATATCGTACGGCATACTATAGCACGCCGTTTTTCATAATTTTTGAGGATTTGAAAAAAATGAAAAAATAAAAAAAAAGATGGGTTATAGCCCATGTTTTTTTTTATTTTGAAAAAAAAAGTTATCCTCGTTTCTCATCATTTTGGACCATGGGCTATAGCCCATATCGTACGGCATACTATAGCACGCCGTTTTTCATCATTTTTGAGGATTTGAAAAAAATGAAAAAATGAAAAAAACGATGGGTTATAGCCCATGTTTTTTTTTTTTTTGAAAAAAAAGTTATCCTCGTTTCTCATCATTTTGGACCATGGGCTATAGCCCATATCGTACGGCATACTATAGCACGCCGTTTTTCATCATTTTTGAGGATTTGAAAAAAATGAAAAAATGAAAAAAACGATGGGTTATAGCCCATGTTTTTTTTTTTTTTTAACAAAAAAGTTATCCTCGTTTCTCATCATTTTGGACCATGGGCTATAGCCCATATCGTACGGCATACTATAGCACGCTGTTTTTCATCATTTTTGAGGATTTGAAAAAAATGAAAAAAACGATGGGTTATAGCCCATGTTTTTTTTTATTTTGAAAAAAAAGTTATCCTCGTTTCTCATCATTTTGGACCATGGGCTATAGCCCATATCATACGGCATACTATAGCACGCTGTTTTTCATCATTTTTGAGGATTTGAAAAAAATGAAAAAATTAAAAAAACGATGGGTTATAGCCCATGTTTTTTTTTATTTTGAAAAAAAAAGTTATCCTCGTTTCTCATCATTTTGGACCATGGGCTATAGCCCATATCGTACGGCATACTATAGCACGCTGTTTTTCATCATTTTTGAGGATTTGAAAAAAATGAAAAAATGAAAAAAACGATGGGTTATAGCCCATGTTTTTTGAAATTTTGAAAAAAAAAGTTATCCTCGTTTCTCATCATTTTGGACCATGGGCTATAGCCCATATCGTACGGCATGCTATAGCACGCCGTTTTTCATCATTTTTGAGGATTTGAAAAAAATGAAAAAAACGATGGGTTATAGCCCATGTTTTTTGAAATTTTGAAAAAAAAGTTATCCTCGTTTCTCATCATTTTGGACCATGGGCTATAGCCCATATCGTACGGCATACTATAGCACGCTGTTTTTCATCATTTTTGAGGATTTGAAAAAAATGAAAAAATGAAAAAAACGATGGGTTATAGCCCATGTTTTTTTTTATTTTGAAAAAAAAGTTATCCTCGTTTCTCATCATTTTGGACCATGGGCTATAGCCCATATCGTACGGCATACTATAGCACGCCGTTTTTCATCATTTTTGAGGATTTGAAAAAAATGAAAAAATGAAAAAAACGATGGGTTATAGCCCATGTTTTTTGAAATTTTGAAAAAAAAAGTTATCCTCGTTTCTCATCATTTTGGACCATGGGCTATAGCCCATATCGTACGGCATACTATAGCACGCTGTTTTTCATCATTTTTGAGGATTTGAAAAAAATGAAAAAATGAAAAAAACGATGGGTTATAGCCCATGTTTTTTTTTTTTTTGAAAAAAAAGTTATCCTCGTTTCTCATCATTTTGGACCATGGGCTATAGCCCATATCGTACGGCATACTATAGAACGCCGTTTTTCATCATTTTTGAGGATTTGAAAAAAATGAAAAAATGAAAAAAACGATGGGTTATAGCCCATGTTTTTTGAAATTTTGAAAAAAAAAGTTATCCTCGTTTCTCATCATTTTGGACCATGGGCTATAGCCCATATCGTACGGCATGCTATAGCACGCCGTTTTTCATCATTTTTGAGGATTTGAAAAAAATGAAAAAATGAAAAAAACGATGGGTTATAGCCCATGTTTTTTTTTATTTTGAAAAAAAAAGTTATCCTCGTTTCTCATCATTTTGGACCATGGGCTATAGCCCATATCGTACGGCATGCTATAGCACGCCGTTTTTCATCATTTTCGAGGATTTGAAAGAAATG
The DNA here is from genome assembly GCF_964188405.1 of Protomyctophum parallelum. NCBI lineage: Eukaryota > Metazoa > Chordata > Actinopteri > Myctophiformes > Myctophidae > Protomyctophum > Protomyctophum parallelum. The sequence goes on from NC_139714.1 coordinate 19,310,878, forward strand.
AAAAAAACGATGGGTTATAGCCCATGTTTTTTGAAATTTTGAAAAAAAAAGTTATCCTCGTTTCTCATCATTTTGGACCATGGGCTATAGCCCATATCGTACGGCATACTATAGCACGCCGTTTTTCATCATTTTTGAGGATTTAAAAAAAAAGAAAAAAAGAAAAAAACGATGGGTTATAGCCCATGTTTTTTTTTATTTTGAAAAAAAAAGTTATCCTCGTTTCTCATCATTTTGGACCATGGGCTATAGCCCATATCGTACGGCATACTATAGCACGCCGTTTTTCATCATTTTTGAGGATTTGAAAAAAATGAAAAAATGAAAAAAACGATGGGTTATAGCCCATGTTTTTTTTTTTTTTGAAAAAAAAGTTATCCTCGTTTCTCATCATTTTGGACCATGGGCTATAGCCCATATCGTACGGCATACTATAGCACGCCGTTTTTCATCATTTTTGAGGATTTGAAAAAAATGAAAAAATGAAAAAAACGATGGGTTATAGCCCATGTTTTTTTTTTTTTTGAACAAAAAAGTTATCCTCGTTTCTCATCATTTTGGACCATGGGCTATAGCCCATATCGTACGGCATACTATAGCACGCTGTTTTTCATCATTTTTGAGGATTTGAAAAAAATGAAAAAATGAAAAAAACGATGGGTTATAGCCCATGTTTTTTTTTATTTTGAAAAAAAAAGTTATCCTCGTTTCTCATCATTTTGGACCATGGGCTATAGCCCATATCGTACGGCATACTATAGCACGCCGTTTTTCATCATTTTTGAGGATTTGAAAAAAATGAAAAAATGAAAAAAACGATGGGTTATAGCCCATGTTTTTTTTTTTTTTGAAAAAAAAGTTATCCTTGTTTCTCATCATTTTGGACCATGGGCTATAGCCCATATCGTACGGCATACTATAGAACGCTGTTTTTCATCATTTTTGAGGATTTGAAAAAAATGAAAAAATGAAAAAAACGATGGGTTATAGCCCATGTTTTTTGAAATTTTGAAAAAAAAAGTTATCCTCGTTTCTCATCATTTTGGACCATGGGCTATAGCCCATATCGTACGGCATGCTATAGCACGCCGTTTTTCATCATTTTCGAGGATTTGAAAAAAATGAAAAAAACGATGGGTTATAGCCCATGTTTTTTGAAATTTTGAAAAAAAAAGTTATCCTCGTTTCTCATCATTTTGGACCATGGGCTATAGCCCATATCGTACGGCATACTATAGCACGCTGTTTTTCATCATTTTTGAGGATTTGAAAAAAATGAAAAAATGAAAAAAACGATGGGTTATAGCCCATGTTTTTTTTTATTTTGAAAAAAAAGTTATCCTCGTTTCTCATCATTTTGGACCATGGGCTATAGCCCATATCGTACGGCATGCTATAGCACGCCGTTTCTCATCATTTTTGAGGATTTGAAAAAAATGAAAAAATGAAAAAAACGATGGGTTATAGCCCATGTTTTTTGAAAATTTGAAAAAAAAGTTATCCTCGTTTCTCATCATTTTGGACCATGGGCTATAGCCCATATCGTACGGCATGCTATAGCACGCCGTTTTTCATCATTTTTGAGGATTTGAAAAAAATGAAAAAATGAAAAAAACGATGGGTTATAGCCCATGTTTTTTGAAATTTTGAAAAAAAAGTTATCCTCGTTTCTCATCATTTTGGACCATGGGCTATAGCCCATATCGTACGGCATACTATAGCACGCTGTTTTTCATCATTTTTGAGGATTTGAAAAAAATGAAAAAATGAAAAAAACGATGGGTTATAGCCCATGTTTTTTTTTTTTTGAAAAAAAAGTTATCCTCGTTTCTCATCATTTTGGACCATGGGATATAGCCCATATCGTACGGCATACTATAGAACGCTGTTTTTCATCATTTTTGAGGATTTGAAAAAAATGAAAAAATGAAAAAAACGATGGGTTATAGCCCATGTTTTTTGAAATTTTGAAAAAAAAAGTTATCCTCGTTTCTCATCATTTTGGACCATGGGCTATAGCCCATATCGTACGGCATGCTATAGCACGCCGTTTCTCATCATTTTTGAGGATTTGAAAAAAATGAAAAAATGAAAAAAACGATGGGTTATAGCCCATGTTTTTTGAAAATTTGAAAAAAAAAGTTATCCTCGTTTCTCATCATTTTGGACCATGGGCTATAGCCCATATCGTACGGCATACTATAGCACGCTGTTTTTCATCATTTTTGAGGATTTGAAAAAAATGAAAAAAACGATGGGTTATAGCCCATGTTTTTTTTTATTTTGAAAAAAAAGTTATCCTCGTTTCTCATCATTTTGGACCATGGGCTATAGCCCATATCGTACGGCATGCTATAGCACGCCGTTTTTCATCATTTTTGAGGATTTGAAAAAAATGAAAAAATGAAAAAAACGATGGGTTATAGCCCATGTTTTTTGAAATTTTGAAAAAAAAGTTATCCTCGTTTCTCATCATTTTGGACCATGGGCTATAGCCCATATCGTACGGCATACTATAGCACGCTGTTTTTCATCATTTTTGAGGATTTGAAAAAAATGAAAAAATGAAAAAAACGATGGGTTATAGCCCATGTTTTTTTTTATTTTGAAAAAAAAGTTATCCTCGTTTCTCATCATTTTGGACCATGGGCTATAGCCCATATCGTACGGCATACTATAGCACGCCGTTTTTCATCATTTTTGAGGATTTGAAAAAAATGAAAAAATGAAAAAAACGATGGGTTATAGCCCATGTTTTTTGAAATTTTGAAAAAAAAAGTTATCCTCGTTTCTCATCATTTTGGACCATGGGCTATAGCCCATATCGTACGGCATACTATAGCACGCCGTTTTTCATCATTTTTGAGGATTTGAAAAAAATGAAAAAATGAAAAAAACGATGGGTTATAGCCCATGTTTTTTGAAATTTTGAAAAAAAAAGTTATCCTCGTTTCTCATCATTTTGGACCATGGGCTATAGCCCATATCGTACGGCATACTATAGCACGCTGTTTTTCATCATTTTTGAGGATTTGAAAAAATGAAAAAATGAAAAAAACGATGGGTTATAGCCCATGTTTTTTTTTTTTTTGAAAAAAAAGTTATCCTCGTTTCTCATCATTTTGGACCATGGGCTATAGCCCATATCGTACGGCATACTATAGCACGCCGTTTTTCATCATTTTTGAGGATTTGAAAAAAATGAAAACATGAAAAAAACGATGGGTTATAGCCCATGTTTTTTGAAATTTTGAAAAAAAAAGTTATCCTCGTTTCTCATCATTTTGGACCATGGGCTATAGCCCATATCGTACGGCATACTATAGCACGCTGTTTTTCATCATTTTTGAGGATTTGAAAAAAATGAAAAAATGAAAAAAACGATGGGTTATAGCCCATGTTTTTTTTTTTTTTGAAAAAAAAGTTATCCTCGTTTCTCATCATTTTGGACCATGGGCTATAGCCCATATCGTACGGCATACTATAGAACGCTGTTTTTCATCATTTTTGAGGATTTGAAAAAAATGAAAAAATGAAAAAAACGATGGGTTATAGCCCATGTTTTTTTTTTTTTTGAAAAAAAAGTTATCCTCGTTTCTCATCATTTTGGACCATGGGCTATAGCCCATATCGTACGGCATGCTATAGCACGCCGTTTCTCATCATTTTTGAGGATTTGAAAAAAATGAAAAAATGAAAAAAACGATGGGTTATAGCCCATGTTTTTTTTTATTTTGAAAAAAAAGTTATCCTCGTTTCTCATCATTTTGGACCATGGGCTATAGCCCATATCGTACGGCATACTATAGCACGCTGTTTTTCATCATTTTTGAGGATTTGAAAAAAATGAAAAAATGAAAAAAACGATGGGTTATAGCCCATGTTTTTTTTTATTTTGAAAAAAAAAGTTATCCTCGTTTCTCATCATTTTGGACCATGGGCTATAGCCCATATCGTACGGCATACTATAGCACGCTGTTTTTCATCATTTTTGAGGATTTGAAAAAAATGAAAAAATGAAAAAAACGATGGGTTATAGCCCATGTTTTTTGAAATTTTGAAAAAAAAAGTTATCCTCGTTTCTCATCATTTTGGACCATGGGCTATAGCCCATATCGTACGGCATGCTATAGCACGCCGTTTTTCATCATTTTTTAGGATTTGAAAAAAATGAAAAAATGAAAAAAACGATGGGTTATAGCCCATGTTTTTTGAAATTTTGAAAAAAAAGTTATCCTCGTTTCTCATCATTTTGGACCATGGGCTATAGCCCATATCGTACGGCATACTATAGCACGCCGTTTTTCATCATTTTTGAGGATTTGAAAAAAATGAAAAAATGAAAAAAAACGATGGGTTATAGCCCATGTTTTTTGAAATTTTGAAAAAAAAAGTTATCCTCGTTTCTCATCATTTTGGACCATGGGCTATAGCCCATATCGTACGGCATACTATAGCACGCTGTTTTTCATCATTTTTGAGGATTTGAAAAAAATGAAAAAATGAAAAAAACGATGGGTTATAGCCCATGTTTTTTTTTTTTTTGAAAAAAAAGTTATCCTCGTTTCTCATCATTTTGGACCATGGGCTATAGCCCATATCGTACGGCATACTATAGCACGCCGTTTTTCATCATTTTTGAGGATTTGAAAAAAATGAAAACATGAAAAAAACGATGGGTTATAGCCCATGTTTTTTGAAATTTTGAAAAAAAAAGTTATCCTCGTTTCTCATCATTTTGGACCATGGGCTATAGCCCATATCGTACGGCATACTATAGCACGCCGTTTTTCATCATTTTTGAGGATTTGAAAAAAATGAAAAAATGAAAAAAACGATGGGTTATAGCCCATGTTTTTTTTTTTTTTGAAAAAAAAGTTATCCTCGTTTCTCATCATTTTGGACCATGGGCTATAGCCCATATCGTACGGCATACTATAGAACGCTGTTTTTCATCATTTTTGAGGATTTGAAAAAAATGAAAAAATGAAAAAAACGATGGGTTATAGCCCATGTTTTTTTTTATTTTGAAAAAAAAAGTTATCCTCGTTTCTCATCATTTTGGACCATGGGCTATAGCCCATATCGTACGGCATGCTATAGCACGCCGTTTTTCATCATTTTTGAGGATTTGAAAAAAATGAAAAAATGAAAAAAACGATGGGTTATAGCCCATGTTTTTTGAAATTTTGAAAAAAAAAGTTATCCTCGTTTCTCATCATTTTGGACCATGGGCTATAGCCCATATCGTACGGCATACTATAGCACGCTGTTTTTCATCATTTTTGAGGATTTGAAAAAAATGAAAAAATGAAAAAAACGATGGGTTATAGCCCATGTTTTTTTTTATTTTGAAAAAAAAAGTTATCCTCGTTTCTCATCATTTTGGACCATGGGCTATAGCCCATATCGTACGGCATACTATAGCACGCCGTTTTTCATCATTTTTGAGGATTTTAAAAAAATGAAAAAATGAAAAAAACGATGGGTTATAGCCCATGTTTTTTTTTATTTTGAAAAAAAAAGTTATCCTCGTTTCTCATCATTTTGGACCATGGGCTATAGCCCATATCGTACGGCATACTATAGCACGCCGTTTTTCATCATTTTTGAGGATTTGAAAAAAATGAAAAAATGAAAAAAACGATGGGTTATAGCCCATGTTTTTTTTTTTTTTGAAAAAAAAGTTATCCTCGTTTCTCATCATTTTGGACCATGGGCTATAGCCCATATCGTACGGCATACTATAGCACGCCGTTTTTCATCATTTTTGAGGATTTGAAAAAAAGTGAAAAAATGAAAAAAACGATGGGTTATAGCCCATGTTTTTTTTTTTTTTTAACAAAAAAGTTATCCTCGTTTCTCATCATTTTGGACCATGGGCTATAGCCCATATCGTACGGCATACTATAGCACGCTGTTTTTCATCATTTTTGAGGATTTGAAAAAAATGAAAAAATGAAAAAAACGATGGGTTATAGCCCATGTTTTTTTTTATTTTGAAAAAAAAGTTATCCTCGTTTCTCATCATTTTGGACCATGGGCTATAGCCCATATCATACGGCATACTATAGCACGCTGTTTTTCATCATTTTTGAGGATTTGAAAAAAATGAAAAAATTAAAAAAACGATGGGTTATAGCCCATGTTTTTTTTTATTTTGAAAAAAAAAGTTATCCTCGTTTCTCATCATTTTGGACCATGGGCTATAGCCCATATCGTACGGCATACTATAGCACGCTGTTTTTCATCATTTTTGAGGATTTGAAAAAAATGAAAAAATGAAAAAAACGATGGGTTATAGCCCATGTTTTTTGAAATTTTGAAAAAAAAAGTTATCCTCGTTTCTCATCATTTTGGACCATGGGCTATAGCCCATATCGTACGGCATGCTATAGCACGCCGTTTTTCATCATTTTTGAGGATTTGAAAAAAATGAAAAAATGAAAAAAACGATGGGTTATAGCCCATGTTTTTTGAAATTTTGAAAAAAAAGTTATCCTCGTTTCTCATCATTTTGGACCATGGGCTATAGCCCATATCGTACGGCATACTATAGCACGCTGTTTTTCATCATTTTTGAGGATTTGAAAAAAATGAAAAAATGAAAAAAACGATGGGTTATAGCCCATGTTTTTTTTTATTTTGAAAAAAAAGTTATCCTCGTTTCTCATCATTTTGGACCATGGGCTATAGCCCATATCATACGGCATACTATAGCACGCTGTTTTTCATCATTTTTGAGGATTTGAAAAAAATGAAAAAATTAAAAAAACGATGGGTTATAGCCCATGTTTTTTTTTATTTTGAAAAAAAAAGTTATCCTCGTTTCTCATCATTTTGGACCATGGGCTATAGCCCATATCGTACGGCATACTATAGCACGCTGTTTTTCATCATTTTTGAGGATTTGAAAAAAATGAAAAAATGAAAAAAACGATGGGTTATAGCCCATGTTTTTTGAAATTTTGAAAAAAAAAGTTATCCTCGTTTCTCATCATTTTGGACCATGGGCTATAGCCCATATCGTACGGCATGCTATAGCACGCCGTTTTTCATCATTTTTGAGGATTTGAAAAAAATGAAAAAATGAAAAAAACGATGGGTTATAGCCCATGTTTTTTGAAATTTTGAAAAAAAAGTTATCCTCGTTTCTCATCATTTTGGACCATGGGCTATAGCCCATATCGTACGGCATACTATAGCACGCTGTTTTTCATCATTTTTGAGGATTTGAAAAAAATGAAAAAATGAAAAAAACGATGGGTTATAGCCCATGTTTTTTTTTATTTTGAAAAAAAAGTTATCCTCGTTTCTCATCATTTTGGACCATGGGCTATAGCCCATATCGTACGGCATACTATAGCACGCCGTTTTTCATCATTTTTGAGGATTTGAAAAAAATGAAAAAATGAAAAAAACGATGGGTTATAGCCCATGTTTTTTGAAATTTTGAAAAAAAAAGTTATCCTCGTTTCTCATCATTTTGGACCATGGGCTATAGCCCATATCGTACGGCATACTATAGCACGCTGTTTTTCATCATTTTTGAGGATTTGAAAAAAATGAAAAAATGAAAAAAACGATGGGTTATAGCCCATGTTTTTTTTTTTTTTGAAAAAAAAGTTATCCTCGTTTCTCATCATTTTGGACCATGGGCTATAGCCCATATCGTACGGCATACTATAGCACGCCGTTTTTCATCATTTTTGAGGATTTGAAAAAAATGAAAACATGAAAAAAACGATGGGTTATAGCCCATGTTTTTTGAAATTTTGAAAAAAAAAGTTATCCTCGTTTCTCATCATTTTGGACCATGGGCTATAGCCCATATCGTACGGCATACTATAGCACGCCGTTTTTCATCATTTTTGAGGATTTGAAAAAAATGAAAAAATGAAAAAAACGATGGGTTATAGCCCATGTTTTTTTTGTTTTTTTTTTTAAAGTTATCCTCGTTTCTCATCATTTTGGACCATGGGCTATAGCCCATATCGTACGGCATACTATAGAACGCTGTTTTTCATCATTTTTGAGGATTTGAAAAAAATGAAAAAATGAAAAAAACGATGGGTTATAGCCCATGTTTTTTGAAATTTTGAAAAAAAAAGTTATCCTCGTTTCTCATCATTTTGGACCATGGGCTATAGCCCATATCGTACGGCATGCTATAGCACGCCGTTTTTCATCATTTTTGAGGATTTGAAAAAAATGAAAAAATGAAAAAAACGATGGGTTATAGCCCATGTTTTTTGAAATTTTGAAAAAAAAAGTTATCCTCGTTTCTCATCATTTTGGACCATGGGCTATAGCCCATATCGTACGGCATACTATAGCACGCTGTTTTTCATCATTTTTGAGGATTTGAAAAAAATGAAAAAATGAAAAAACCGATGGGTTATAGCCCATGTTTTTTTTTATTTTGAAAAAAAAAGTTATCCTCGTTTCTCATCATTTTGGACCATGGGCTATAGCCCATATCGTACGGCATACTATAGCACGCCGTTTTTCATCATTTTTGAGGATTTGAAAAAAATGAAAAAATGAAAAAAACGATGGGTTATAGCCCATGTTTTTTTTTATTTTGAAAAAAAAAGTTATCCTCGTTTCTCATCATTTTGGACCATGGGCTATAGCCCATATCGTACGGCATACTATAGCACGCCGTTTTTCATCATTTTTGAGGATTTGAAAAAAATGAAAAAATGAAAAAAACGATGGGTTATAGCCCATGTTTTTTTTTTTTTTGAAAAAAAAGTTATCCTCGTTTCTCATCATTTTGGACCATGGGCTATAGCCCATATCGTACGGCATACTATAGAACGCTGTTTTTCATCATTTTTGAGGATTTGAAAAAAATGAAAAAATGAAAAAAACGATGGGTTATAGCCCATGTTTTTTGAAATTTTGAAAAAAAAAGTTATCCTCGTTTCTCATCATTTTGGACCATGGGCTATAGCCCATATCGTACGGCATGCTATAGCACGCCGTTTTTCATCATTTTTGAGGATTTGAAAAAAATGAAAAAATGAAAAAAAACGATGGGTTATAGCCCATGTTTTTTGAAATTTTGAAAAAAAAAGTTATCCTCGTTTCTCATCATTTTGGACCATGGGCTATAGCCCATATCGTACGGCATACTATAGCACGCCGTTTTTCATCATTTTTGAGGATTTGAAAAAAATGAAAAAATGAAAAAAACGATGGGTTATAGCCCTTTTTTTTTTTTTTTTTTGAAAAAAAAGTTATCCTCGTTTCTCATCATTTTGGACCATGGGCTATAGCCCATATCGTACGGCATACTATAGCACGCCGTTTTTCATCATTTTTGAGGATTCGAAAAAAATGAAAACATGAAAAAAACGATGGGTTATAGCCCATGTTTTTTGAAATTTTGAAAAAAAAAGTTATCCTCGTTTCTCATCATTTTGGACCATGGGCTATAGCCCATATCGTACGGCATACTATAGCACGCCGTTTTTCATCATTTTTGAGGATTCGAAAAAAATGAAAACATGAAAAAAACGATGGGTTATAGCCCATGTTTTTTGAAATTTTGAAAAAAAAAGTTATCCTCGTTTCTCATCATTTTGGACCATGGGCTATAGCCGATATCGTACGGCATACTATAGCACGCTGTTTTTCATCATTTTTGAGGATTTGAAAAAAATGAAAAAATGAAAAAAACGATGGGTTATAGCCCATGTTTTTTTTTATTTTGAAAAAAAAGTTATCCTTGTTTCTCATCATTTTGGACCATGGGCTATAGCCCATATCGTACGGCATACTATAGCACGCCGTTTTTCATCATTTTTGAGGATTTGAAAAAAATGAAAAAATAAAAAAAACGATGGGTTATAGCCCATGTTTTGTTTTTTTTTGAAAAAAAAGTTATCCTCGTTTCTCATCATTTTGGACCATGGGCTATAGCCCATATCGTACGGCATACTATAGAACGCTGTTTTTCATCATTTTTGAGGATTTGAAAAAAATGAAAAAATTAAAAAAACGATGGGTTATAGCCCATGTTTTTTGAAATTTTGAAAAAAAAAGTTATCCTCGTTTCTCATCATTTTGGACCATGGGCTATAGCCCATATCGTACGGCATGCTATAGCACGCCGTTTTTCATCATTTTTGAGGATTTGAAAAAAATGAAAAAATGAAAAAAACGATGGGTTATAGCCCATGTTTTTTGAAATTTTGAAAAAAAAAGTTATCCTCGTTTCTCATCATTTTGGACCATGGGCTATAGCCCATATCGTACGGCATACTATAGCACGCTGTTTTTCATCATTTTTGAGGATTTGAAAAAAATGAAAAAAACGATGGGTTATAGCCCATGTTTTTTTTTATTTTGAAAAAAAAAGTTATCCTCGTTTCTCATCATTTTGGACCATGGGCTATAGCCCATATCGTACGGCATACTATAGCACGCTGTTTTTCATCATTTTTGAGGATTTGAAAAAAATGAAAAAAACGATGGGTTATAGCCCATGTTTTTTTTTATTTTGAAAAAAAAAGTTATCCTCGTTTCTCATCATTTTGGACCATGGGCTATAGCCCATATCGTACGGCATACTATAGCACGCCGTTTTTCATCATTTTTGAGGATTTGAAAAAAATGAAAAAATGAAAAAAACGATGGGTTATAGCCCATGTTTTTTGAAATTTTGAAAAAAAAAGTTATCCTCGTTTCTCATCATTTTGGACCATGGGCTATAGCCCATATCGTACGGCATACTATAGCACGCCGTTTTTCATCATTTTTGAGGATTTGAAAAAAATGAAAACATGAAAAAAACGATGGGTTATAGCCCATGTTTTTTGAAATTTTGAAAAAAAAAGTTATCCTTGTTTCTCATCATTTTGGACCATGGGCTATAGCCCATATCGTACGGCATACTATAGCACGCCGTTTTTCATCATTTTTGAGGATTTGAAAAAAATGAAAAAATGAAAAAAACGATGGGTTCTAGCCCTTTTTTTTTTTTTTTTTGAAAAAAAAGTTATCCTCGTTTCTCATCATTTTGGACCATGGGCTATAGCCCATATCGTACGGCATACTATAGCACGCCGTTTTTCATCATTTTTGAGGATTCGAAAAAAATGAAAACATGAAAAAAACGATGGGTTATAGCCCATGTTTTTTGAAATTTTGAAAAAAAAAGTTATCCTCGTTTCTCATCATTTTGGACCATGGGCTATAGCCCATATCGTACGGCATACTATAGCACGCCGTTTTTCATCATTTTTGAGGATTCGAAAAAAATGAAAACATGAAAAAAACGATGGGTTATAGCCCATGTTTTTTGAAATTTTGAAAAAAAAAGTTATCCTCGTTTCTCATCATTTTGGACCATGGGCTATAGCCGATATCGTACGGCATACTATAGCACGCTGTTTTTCATCATTTTTGAGGATTTGAAAAAAATGAAAAAATGAAAAAAACGATGGGTTATAGCCCATGTTTTTTTTTATTTTGAAAAAAAAGTTATCCTCGTTTCTCATCATTTTGGACCATGGGCTATAGCCCATATCGTACGGCATACTATAGCACGCCGTTTTTCATCATTTTTGAGGATTTGAAAAAAATGAAAAAATAAAAAAAACGATGGGTTATAGCCCATGTTTTGTTTTTTTTTGAAAAAAAAGTTATCCTCGTTTCTCATCATTTTGGACCATGGGCTATAGCCCATATCGTACGGCATACTATAGAACGCTGTTTTTCATCATTTTTGAGGATTTGAAAAAAATGAAAAAATGAAAAAAACGATGGGTTATAGCCCATGTTTTTTGAAATTTTGAAAAAAAAAGTTATCCTCGTTTCTCATCATTTTGGACCATGGGCTATAGCCCATATCGTACGGCATGCTATAGCACGCCGTTTTTCATCATTTTTGAGGATTTGAAAAAAATGAAAAAATGAAAAAAACGATGGGTTATAGCCCATGTTTTTTGAAATTTTGAAAAAAAAAGTTATCCTCGTTTCTCATCATTTTGGACCATGGGCTATAGCCCATATCGTACGGCATACTATAGCACGCTGTTTTTCATCATTTTTGAGGATTTGAAAAAAATGAAAAAAACGATGGGTTATAGCCCATGTTTTTTTTTATTTTGAAAAAAAAAGTTATCCTCGTTTCTCATCATTTTGGACCATGGGCTATAGCCCATATCGTACGGCATACTATAGCACGCCGTTTTTCATAATTTTTGAGGATTTGAAAAAAATGAAAAAATGAAAAAAACGATGGGTTATAGCCCATGTTTTTTGTTTTTTTGAAAAAAAAAGTTATCCTCGTTTCTCATCATTTTGGACCATGGGCTATAGCCCATATCGTACGGCATACTATAGAACGCTGTTTTTCATCATTTTTGAGGATTTGAAAAAAATGAAAAAATGAAAAAAACGATGGGTTATAGCCCATGTTTTTTGAAATTTTGAAAAAAAAAGTTATCCTCGTTTCTCATCATTTTGGACCATGGGCTATAGCCCATATCGTACGGCATGCTATAGCACGCCGTTTTTCATCATTTTTGAGGATTTGAAAAAAATGAAAAAATGAAAAAAAACGATGGGTTATAGCCCATGTTTTTTGAATTTTGAAAAAAAAAGTTATCCTCGTTTCTCATCATTTTGGACCATGGGCTATAGCCCATATCGTACGGCATACTATAGCACGCCGTTTTTCATCATTTTTGAGGATTTGAAAAAAATGAAAACATGAAAAAAACGATGGGTTATAGCCCATGTTTTTTGAAATTTTGAAAAAAAAAGTTATCCTTGTTTCTCATCATTTTGGACCATGGGCTATAGCCCATATCGTACGGCATACTATAGCACGCCGTTTTTCATCATTTTTGAGGATTTGAAAAAAATGAAAAAATGAAAAAAACGATGGGTTATAGCCCTTTTTTTTTTTTTTTTTGAAAAAAAAGTTATCCTCGTTTCTCATCATTTTGGACCATGGGCTATAGCCCATATCGTACGGCATACTATAGCACGCCGTTTTTCATCATTTTTGAGGATTCGAAAAAAATGAAAACATGAAAAAAACGATGGGTTATAGCCCATGTTTTTTGAAATTTTGAAAAAAAAGTTATCCTCGTTTCTCATCATTTTGGACCATGGGCTATAGCCCATATCGTACGGCATACTATAGCACGCCGTTTTTCATCATTTTTGAGGATTCGAAAAAAATGAAAACATGAAAAAAACGATGGGTTATAGCCCATGTTTTTTGAAATTTTGAAAAAAAAAGTTATCCTCGTTTCTCATCATTTTGGACCATGGGCTATAGCCGATATCGTACGGCATACTATAGCACGCTGTTTTTCATCATTTTTGAGGATTTGAAAAAAATGAAAAAATGAAAAAAACGATGGGTTATAGCCCATGTTTTTTTTTATTTTGAAAAAAAAGTTATCCTCGTTTCTCATCATTTTGGACCATGGGCTATAGCCCATATCGTACGGCATACTATAGCACGCCGTTTTTCATCATTTTTGAGGATTTGAAAAAAATGAAAAAATAAAAAAAACGATGGGTTATAGCCCATGTTTTGTTTTTTTTTGAAAAAAAAAGTTATCCTCGTTTCTCATCATTTTGGACCATGGGCTATAGCCCATATCGTACGGCATACTATAGAACGCTGTTTTTCATCATTTTTGAGGATTTGAAAAAAATGAAAAAATGAAAAAAACGATGGGTTATAGCCCATGTTTTTTGAAATTTTGAAAAAAAAAGTTATCCTCGTTTCTCATCATTTTGGACCATGGGCTATAGCCCATATCGTACGGCATGCTATAGCACGCCGTTTTTCATCATTTTTGAGGATTTGAAAAAAAATGAAAAAATGAAAAAAACGATGGGTTATAGCCCATGTTTTTTGAAATTTTGAAAAAAAAAGTTATCCTCGTTTCTCATCATTTTGGACCATGGGCTATAGCCCATATCGTACGGCATACTATAGCACGCTGTTTTTCATCATTTTTGAGGATTTGAAAAAAATGAAAAAAACGATGGGTTATAGCCCATGTTTTTTTTTATTTTGAAAAAAAAAGTTATCCTCGTTTCTCATCATTTTGGACCATGGGCTATAGCCCATATCGTACGGCATACTATAGCACGCTGTTTTTCATCATTTTTGAGGATTTGAAAAAAATGAAAAAAACGATGGGTTATAGCCCATGTTTTTTGAAATTTTGAAAAAAAAAGTTATCCTCGTTTCTCATCATTTTGGACCATGGGCTATAGCCCATATCGTACGGCATACTATAGCACGCCGTTTTTCATCATTTTTGAGGATTTGAAAAAAATGAAAACATGAAAAAAACGATGGGTTATAGCCCATGTTTTTTGAAATTTTGAAAAAAAAAGTTATCCTTGTTTCTCATCATTTTGGACCATGGGCTATAGCCCATATCGTACGGCATACTATAGCACGCCGTTTTTCATCATTTTTGAGGATTTGAAAAAAATGAAAAAATGAAAAAAACGATGGGTTATAGCCCTTTTTTTTTTTTTTTTTGAAAAAAAAGTTATCCTCGTTTCTCATCATTTTGGACCATGGGCTATAGCCCATATCGTACGGCATACTATAGCACGCCGTTTTTCATCATTTTTGAGGATTCGAAAAAAATGAAAACATGAAAAAAACGATGGGTTATAGCCCATGTTTTTTGAAATTTTGAAAAAAAAAGTTATCCTCGTTTCTCATCATTTTGGACCATGGGCTATAGCCCATATCGTACGGCATACTATAGCACGCCGTTTTTCATCATTTTTGAGGATTCGAAAAAAATGAAAACATGAAAAAAACGATGGGTTATAGCCCATGTTTTTTGAAATTTTGAAAAAAAAAGTTATCCTCGTTTCTCATCATTTTGGACCATGGGCTATAGCCGATATCGTACGGCATACTATAGCACGCTGTTTTTCATCATTTTTGAGGATTTGAAAAAAATGAAAAAATGAAAAAAACGATGGGTTATAGCCCATGTTTTTTTTTATTTTGAAAAAAAAGTTATCCTCGTTTCTCATCATTTTGGACCATGGGCTATAGCCCATATCGTACGGCATACTATAGCACGCCGTTTTTCATCATTTTTGAGGATTTGAAAAAAATGAAAAAATAAAAAAAACGATGGGTTATAGCCCATGTTTTGTTTTTTTTTGAAAAAAAAGTTATCCTCGTTTCTCATCATTTTGGACCATGGGCTATAGCCCATATCGTACGGCATACTATAGAACGCTGTTTTTCATCATTTTTGAGGATTTGAAAAAAATGAAAAAATGAAAAAAACGATGGGTTATAGCCCATGTTTTTTGAAATTTTGAAAAAAAAAGTTATCCTCGTTTCTCATCATTTTGGACCATGGGCTATAGCCCATATCGTACGGCATGCTATAGCACGCCGTTTTTCATCATTTTTGAGGATTTGAAAAAAATGAAAAAATGAAAAAAACGATGGGTTATAGCCCATGTTTTTTGAAATTTTGAAAAAAAAAGTTATCCTCGTTTCTCATCATTTTGGACCATGGGCTATAGCCCATATCGTACGGCATACTATAGCACGCTGTTTTTCATCATTTTTGAGGATTTGAAAAAAATGAAAAAAACGATGGGTTATAGCCCATGTTTTTTTTTATTTTGAAAAAAAAAGTTATCCTCGTTTCTCATCATTTTGGACCATGGGCTATAGCCCATATCGTACGGCATACTATAGCACGCCGTTTTTCATAATTTTTGAGGATTTGAAAAAAATGAAAAAATGAAAAAAACGATGGGTTATAGCCCATGTTTTGTTTTTTTTTGAAAAAAAAGTTATCCTCGTTTCTTATCATTTTGGACCATGGGCTATAAGCCCATATCGTACGGCATACTATAGAACGCTGTTTTTCATCATTTTTGAGGATTTGAAAAAAATGAAAAAATGAAAAAAACGATGGGTTATAGCCCATGTTTTTTGAAATTTTGAAAAAAAAAGTTATCCTCGTTTCTCATCATTTTGGACCATGGGCTATAGCCCATATCGTACGGCATGCTATAGCACGCCGTTTTTCATCATTTTTGAGGATTTGAAAAAAATGAAAAAATGAAAAAAACGATGGGTTATAGCCCATGTTTTGTTTTTTTTTGAAAAAAAAGTTATCCTCGTTTCTCATCATTTTGGACCATGGGCTATAAGCCCATATCGTACGGCATACTATAGAACGCTGTTTTTCATCATTTTTGAGGATTTGAAAAAAATGAAAAAATGAAAAAAACGATGGGTTATAGCCCATGTTTTTTGAAATTTTGAAAAAAAAAGTTATCCTCGTTTCTCATCATTTTGGACCATGGGCTATAGCCCATATCGTACGGCATGCTATAGCACGCCGTTTTTCATCATTTTTGAGGATTTGAAAAAAATGAAAAAATGAAAAAAACGATGGGTTATAGCCCATGTTTTTTGAAATTTTGAAAAAAAAAGTTATCCTCGTTTCTCATCATTTTGGACCATGGGCTATAGCCCATATCGTACGGCATACTATAGCACGCTGTTTTTCATCATTTTTGAGGATTTGAAAAAAATGAAAAAATAAAAAAAACGATGGGTTATAGCCCATGTTTTTTTTTATTTTGAAAAAAAAGTTATCCTCGTTTCTCATCATTTTGGACCATGGGCTATAGCCCATATCGTACGGCATACTATAGCACGCCGTTTTTCATCATTTTTGAGGATTTGAAAAAAATGAAAACATGAAAAAAACGATGGGTTATAGCCCATGTTTTTTGAAATTTTGAAAAAAAAGGTTATCCTTGTTTCTCATCATTTTGGACCATGGGCTATAGCCCATATCGTACGGCATACTATAGCACGCCGTTTTTCATCATTTTTGAGGATTTGAAAAAAATGAAAAAATGAAAAAAACGATGGGTTATAGCCCTTTTTTTTTTTTTTTTTGAAAAAAAAGTTATCCTCGTTTCTCATCATTTTGGACCATGGGCTATAGCCCATATCGTACGGCATACTATAGCACGCCGTTTTTCATCATTTTTGAGGATTTGAAAAAAATTAAAAAATTAAAAAAACAATGGGTTATAGCTCATGTTTTTTGAAATTTTGAAAAAAAAAGTTATCCTCGTTTCTCATCATTTTGGACCATGGGCTATAGCCCATATCGTACGGCATACTATAGCACGCCGTTTTTCATCATTTTTGAGGATTCGAAAAAAATGAAAACATGAAAAAAACGATGGGTTATAGCCCATGTTTTTTGAAATTTTGAAAAAAAAAGTTATCCTCGTTTCTCATCATTTTGGACCATGGGCTATAGCCGATATCGTACGGCATACTATAGCACGCCGTTTTTCATCATTTTTGAGGATTTGAAAAAAATGAAAAAAAAAAAAAAACGATGGGTTATAGCCCATGTTTTGTTTTTTTTTGAAAAAAAAGTTATCCTCGTTTCTCATCATTTTGGACCATGGGCTATAGCCCATATCGTACGGCATACTATAGAACGCTGTTTTTCATCATTTTTGAGGATTTGAAAAAAATGAAAAAATGAAAAAAACGATGGGTTATAGCCCATGTTTTTTGAAATTTTGAAAAAAAAAGTTATCCTCGTTTCTCATCATTTTGGACCATGGGCTATAGCCCATATCGTACGGCATGCTATAGCACGCCGTTTTTCATCATTTTTGAGGATTTGAAAAAAATGAAAAAATGAAAAAAACGATGGGTTATAGCCCATGTTTTTTGAAATTTTGAAAAAAAAAGTTATCCTCGTTTCTCATCATTTTGGACCATGGGCTATAGCCCATATCGTACGGCATACTATAGCACGCTGTTTTTCATCATTTTTGAGGATTTGAAAAAAATGAAAAAAACGATGGGTTACAGCCCATGTTTTTTTTTATTTTGAAAAAAAAAGTTATCCTCGTTTCTCATCATTTTGGACCATGGGCTATAGCCCATATCGTACGGCATACTATAGCACGCCGTTTTTCATAATTTTTGAGGATTTGAAAAAAATGAAAAAATGAAAAAAACGATGGGTTATAGCCCATGTTTTGTTTTTTTTTGAAAAAAAAGTTATCCTCGTTTCTTATCATTTTGGACCATGGGCTATAAGCCCATATCGTACGGCATACTATAGAACGCTGTTTTTCATCATTTTTGAGGATTTGAAAAAAATGAAAAAATGAAAAAAACGATGGGTTATAGCCCATGTTTTTTGAAATTTTGAAAAAAAAAGTTATCCTCGTTTCTCATCATTTTGGACCATGGGCTATAGCCCATATCGTACGGCATGCTATAGCACGCCGTTTTTCATCATTTTTGAGGATTTGAAAAAAATGAAAAAATGAAAAAAACGATGGGTTATAGCCCATGTTTTGTTTTTTTTTGAAAAAAAAGTTATCCTCGTTTCTCATCATTTTGGACCATGGGCTATAAGCCCATATCGTACGGCATACTATAGAACGCTGTTTTTCATCATTTTTGAGGATTTGAAAAAAATGAAAAAATGAAAAAAACGATGGGTTATAGCCCATGTTTTTTGAAATTTTGAAAAAAAAAGTTATCCTCGTTTCTCATCATTTTGGACCATGGGCTATAGCCCATATCGTACGGCATGCTATAGCACGCCGTTTTTCATCATTTTTGAGGATTTGAAAAAAATGAAAAAATGAAAAAAACGATGGGTTATAGCCCATGTTTTTTGAAATTTTGAAAAAAAAAGTTATCCTCGTTTCTCATCATTTTGGACCATGGGCTATAGCCCATATCGTACGGCATACTATAGCACGCTGTTTTTCATCATTTTTGAGGATTTGAAAAAAATGAAAAAATGAAAAAAACGATGGGTTATAGCCCATGTTTTTTTTTATTTTGAAAAAAAAGTTATCCTCGTTTCTCATCATTTTGGACCATGGGCTATAGCCCATATCGTACGGCATACTATAGCACGCCGTTTTTCATCATTTTTGAGGATTTGAAAAAAATGAAAACATGAAAAAAACGATGGGTTATAGCCCATGTTTTTTGAAATTTTGAAAAAAAAGGTTATCCTTGTTTCTCATCATTTTGGACCATGGGCTATAGCCCATATCGTACGGCATACTATAGCACGCCGTTTTTCATCATTTTTGAGGATTTGAAAAAAATGAAAAAATGAAAAAAACGATGGGTTATAGCCCTTTTTTTTTTTTTTTTTGAAAAAAAAGTTATCCTCGTTTCTCATCATTTTGGACCATGGGCTATAGCCCATATCGTACGGCATACTATAGCACGCCGTTTTTCATCATTTTTGAGGATTTGAAAAAAATTAAAAAATTAAAAAAACAATGGGTTATAGCTCATGTTTTTTGAAATTTTGAAAAAAAAAGTTATCCTCGTTTCTCATCATTTTGGACCATGGGCTATAGCCCATATCGTACGGCATACTATAGCACGCCGTTTTTCATCATTTTTGAGGATTCGAAAAAAATGAAAACATGAAAAAAACGATGGGTTATAGCCCATGTTTTTTGAAATTTTGAAAAAAAAAGTTATCCTCGTTTCTCATCATTTTGGACCATGGGCTATAGCCGATATCGTACGGCATACTATAGCACGCCGTTTTTCATCATTTTTGAGGATTTGAAAAAAATGAAAAAATGAAAAAAACGATGGGTTATAGCCCTTTTTTTTTTTTTTTTTTTTTTTAAAGTTATCCTCGTTTCTCATCATTTTGGACCATGGGCTATAGCCCATATCGTACGGCATACTATAGCACGCAGTTTTTCATCATTTTTGAGGATTTGAAAAAAATGAAAAAAACGATGGGTTATAGCCCATGTTTTTTGAAATTTTGAAAAAAAAGTTATCCTCGTTTCTCATCATTTTGGACCATGGGCTATAGCCCATATCGTACGGCATACTATAGCACGCTGTTTTTCATCATTTTTGAGGATTTGAAAAAAATTAAAAAATTAAAAAAACGATGGGTTATAGCCCATGTTTTTTTTTATTTTGAAGAAAAAGTTATCCTCGTTTCTCATCATTTTGGACCATGGGCTATAGCCCATATCGTACGGCATACTATAGCACGCCGTTTTTCATCATTTTTGAGGATTTGAAAAAAATGAAAAATGAAAGAAACGATGGGTTATAGCCCATGTTTTTTGAAATTTTGAAAAAAAAAGTTATCCTCGTTTCTCATCATTTTGGACCATGGGCTATAGCCCATATCATACGGCATACTATAGCACGCTGTTTTTCATCATTTTTGAGGATTTGAAAAAAATTAAAAAATTAAAAAAACGATGGGTTATAGCCCATGTTTTTTTTTATTTTGAAGAAAAAGTTATCCTCGTTTCTCATCATTTTGGACCATGGGCTATAGCCCATATCGTACGGCATACTATAGCACGCCGTTTTTCATCATTTTTGAGGATTCGAAAAAAATGAAAACATGAAAAAAAAACGATGGGTTATAGCCCATGTTTTTTGAACTTTTGAAAAAAAAAGTTATCCTCGTTTCTCATCATTTTGGACCATGGGCTATAGCCCATATCGTACGGCATACTATAGCACGCCGTTTTTCATCATTTTTGAGGATTTGAAAAAAATGAAAAAATGAAAAAAACGATGGGTTATAGCCCATGTTTTTTGAAATTTTGAAAAAAAAGTTATCCTCGTTTCTCATCATTTTGGACCATGGGCTATAGCCCATATCGTACGGCATGCTATAACACGCCGTTTTTCATCATTTTTGAGGATTTGAAAAAAATGAAAAAATAAAAAAAACGATGGGTTATAGCCCATGTTTTTTGAAATTTTGAAAAAAAAAGTTATCCTCGTTTCTCATCATTTTGGACCATGGGCTATAGCCCATATCGTGCGGCATAATATAGCACGCCATTTTTCATCATTTTTGAGGATTTGAATAAAAATGACAAAATGAAAAAAACGATGGGTTATAGCCCATGTTTTTTGAAATTTTGAAAAAAAAAGTTATCCTCGTTTCTCATCATTTTGGACCATGGGCTATAGCCCATATCGTACGGCATACTATAGCACGCCGTTTTTCATCATTTTTGAGGATTTGAAAAAAATGAAAAATGAAAGAAACGATGGGTTATAGCCCATGTTTTTTGAAATTTTGAAAAAAAAAGTTATCCTCGTTTCTCATCATTTTGGACCATGGGCTATAGCCCATATCGTACGGCATACTATAGCACGCCGTTTTTCATCATTTTTGAGGATTTGAAAAAAATGAAAAAATGAAAAAAACGATGGGTTATAGCCCATGTTTTTTGAAATTTTGAAAAAAAATAGGTTATCCTCGTTTCTCATCATTTTTGACCATGGGCTATATCCCATATCGAACGGCATTCTATAGCACGCCGTTTTTCATCATTTTTGAGGATTTGAAAAAAATGAAAAAATGAAAAAAACGATGGGTTATAGCCCATGTTTTTTGAAATTTTGAAAAAAGAAGTTATCCTCGTTTCTCATCATTTTGGACCATGGGCTATAGCCCATATCGTACGGCATACTATAGCACGCTGTTTTTCATCATTTTTGAGGATTTGAAAAAAAGGAAAAAAGGAAAAAAACGATGGGTTATAGCCCATGTTTTTTTTTATTTTGAAAAAAAAGTTATCCTCGTTTCTCACCATTTTGGACCATGGGCTATAGCCCATATCGTACGGCATACTATAGCACGCCGTTTTTCATCATTTTTGAGGATTTGAAAAAAATGAAAAATTAAAGAAACGATGGGTTATAGCCCATGTTTTTTTAAATTTTGAAAAAAAATAGGTTATCCTCGTTTCTCATCATTTTTGACCATGGGCTATATCCCATATCGAACGGCATGCTATAGCACGCCGTTTTTCATCATTTTTGAGGATTTGAAAAAAATGAAAAAATGAAAAAAACGATGGGTTATAGCCCATGTTTTTTGAAATTTTGAAAAAAAAAGTTATCCTCGTTTCTCATCATTTTGGACCATGGGCTATAGCCCATATCGTACGGCATACTATAGCACGCTGTTTTTCATCATTTTTGAGGATTTGAAAAAAAGGACAAAAACGATGGGTTATAGCCCATGTTTTTTTTTATTTTGAAAAAAAAGTTATCCTCGTTTCTCATCATTTTGGACCATGGGCTATAGCCCATATCGTATGGCATACTATAGCACGCCGTTTTCATCATTTTTGAGGATTTGAAAAAAATGAAAAAATGAAAGAAACGATGGGTTATAGCCCATGTTTTTTGAAATTTTGGAAAAAAAGGTTATCCTCGTTTCTCATCATTTTGGACCATGGGCTATAGCCCATATCGTGCGGCATAATATAGCACGCCATTTTTCATCATTTTTGAGGATTTGAATAAAAATGAAAAAAACGATGGGTTATAGCCCATGTTTTTTGAAATTTTGAAAAAAAAAGTTATCCTCGTTTCTCATCATTTTGGACCATGGGCTATAGCCCATATCGTACGGCATACTATAGCACGCCGTTTTTCATCATTTTTGAGGATTTGAAAAAAATGAAAAATGAAAGAAACGATGGGTTATAGCCCATGTTTTTTTTAATTTTGAAAAAAAAAGTTATCCTCGTTTCTCATCATTTTGGACCATGGGCTATAGCCCATATCGTACGGCATACGATAGCACGCCGTTTTTCATCATTTTTGAGGATTTGAAAAAAATGAAAAAATGAAAAAAACGATGGGTTATAGCCCATGTTTTTTGAAATTTTGAAAAAAAATAGGTTATCCTCGTTTCTCATCATTTTTGACCATGGGCTATATCCCATATCGAACGGCATGCTATAGCACGCCGTTTTTCATCATTTTTGAGGATTTGAAAAAAATGAAAAAATGAAAAAAAACGATGGGTTATAGCCCATGTTTTTTGAAATTTTGAAAAAAAAAGTTATCCTCGTTTCTCATCATTTTGGACCATGGGCTATAGCCCATATCGTACGGCATACTATAGCACGCTGTTTTTCATCATTTTTGAGGATTTGAAAAAAAGGAAAAAAGGAAAAAAACGATGGGTTATAGCCCATGTTTTTTTTTATTTTGAAAAAAAAGTTATCCTCGTTTCTCATCATTTTGGACCATGGGCTATAGCCCATATCGTACGGCATACTATAGCACGCCGTTTTTCATCATTTTTGAGGATTTGAAAAAAATGAAAAAATGAAAAAAACGATGGGTTATAGCCCATGTTTTTTGAAAATTTGAAAAAAAAAGTTATCCTCGTTTCTCATCATTTTGGACCATGGGCTATAGCCCATATCGTACGGCATACTATAGCACGCCGTTTTTCATCATTTTTGAGGATTTGAAAAAAATGAAAAATGAAAGAAACGATGGGTTATAGCCCATGTTTTTTGAAATTTTGAAAAAAAGTTATCCTCGTTTCTCATCATTTTGGACCATGGGCTATAGCCCATATCGTACGGCATACTATAGCACGCTGTTTTTCATCATTTTTGAGGATTTGAAAAAAATAAAAAAATAAAAAAAACGATGGGTTATAGCCCATGTTTTTTGAACTTTTGAAAAAAAAAGTTATCCTCGTTTCTCATCATTTTGGACCATGGGCTATAGCCCATATCGTACGGCATACTATAGCACGCCGTTTTTCATCATTTTTGAGGATTTGAAGAAAATGAAAAATGAAAGAAACGATGGGTTATAGCCCATGTTTTTTGAAATTTTGAAAAAAAAAGTTATCCTTGTTTCTCATCATTTTGGACCATGGGCTATAGCCCATATCGTGCGGCATAATATAGCACGCCATTTTTCATCATTTTTGAGGATTTGAAAAAAATGAAAAAATGAAAGAAACGATGGGTTATAGCCCATGTTTTTTGAAATTTTGAAAAAAAAAGTTATCCTCGTTTCTCATCATTTTGGACCATGGGCTATAGCCCATATCGTGCGGCATAATATAGCACGCCGTTTTTCATCATTTTTGAGGATTTGAAAAAAAATCAAAAATGAAAGAAACGATGGGTTATAGCCCATGTTTTTTGAAATTTTGAAAAAAAAAGATATCCTCGTTTCTCATCATTTTGGACCATGGGCTATAGCCCATATCGTGCGGCATAATATAGCACGCCGTTTTTCATCATTTTTGAGGATTTGAAAAAAATGAAAAATGAAAGAAACGATGGGTTATAGCCCATGTTTTTTGAAATTTTGAAAAAAAAAGTTATCCTCGTTTCTCATCATTTTGGACCATGGGCTATAGCCCATATCGTACGGCATACTATAGCACGCCGTTTTTCATCATTTTTGAGGATTTGAAAAAAATGAAAAAAACGATGGGTTATAGCCCATGGTTTTTTTTTAATTTTGAAAAAAAAGTTATCCTCGTTTATCATTATTTTGGACCATGGGCTATAGCCGATATCGTACGGCATACTATAGCACGCCATTTTTCATCATTTTTGAGGATTTGAAAAAAATGAAAAATGAAAAAAACGATGGGTTATAGCCCATGTTTTTTGAAATTTTGAAAAAAAAAGTTATCCTCGTTTCTCATCATTTTGGACCATGGGCTATAGCCCATATCGTGCGGCATAATATAGCACGCCGTTTTTCATCATTTTTGAGGATTTGAAAAAAATTCAAAATTTCAAAAAACATGGGTTACAGCCCATCGTTTTTTGAATTTTTGAAAAAAAAGATTAACCTTGTTTTTCATCATTTTTGAACATGGGCTATATCCCCTACCGTACGTCATAATATAGTATGCCATTTTTCATCATTTTTGAGGATTTGAAAAAAATGAAAAAATGAAAGAAACGATGGGTTATAGCCCATGTTTTTTGAAAATTTGAAAAAAAAAGTTATCCTCGTTTCTCATCATTTTGGACCATGGGCGCCCATATCGTGCGGCATAATATAGCACGCCGTTTTTCATCATTTTTGAGGATTTGAAAAAAATTCAAAAATGAAAGAAACGATGGGTTATATATAGCCCATGTTTTTTGAAATTTTGAAAAAAAAAGTTATCCTCGTATCTCATCATTTTGGACCATGGGCTATAGCCCATATCGTGCGGCATAATATAGCACGCCGTTTTTCATCATTTTTGAGGATTTGAAAAAAATTCAAAATTTCAAAAAACATGGGTTATAGCCCATCGTTTTTTGAATTTTTGAAAAAAAAGATTAACCTTGTTTTTCATCATTTTTGAACATGGGCTATATCCCCTACCGTACGTCATAATATAGCACGCCATTTTTCATCATTTTTGAGGATTTGAAAAAAATGAAAAAATGAAAGAAACGATGGGTTATAGCCCATGTTTTTTGAAAATTTGAAAAAAAAAGTTATCCTCGTTTCTCATCATTTTGGACCATGGGCTATAGCCCATATTGTGCGGCATAATATAGCACGCCGTTTTTCATCATTTTTGAGGATTTGAAAAAAATTCAAAAATGAAAGAAGCGATGGGTTATAGCCCATGTTTTTTGAAATTTTGAAAAAAAAAGTTATCCTCGTTTCTCATCATTTTGGACCATGGGCTATAGCCCATATCGTGCGGCATAATATAGCACGCCGTTTTTCATCATTTTTGAGGATTTGAAAAAAATGAAAAATGAAAGAAACGATGGGTTATAGCCCATGTTTTTTGAAATTTTGAAAAAAAAAGTTATCCTCGTTTCTCATCATTTTGGACCATGGGCTATAGCCCATATCGTACGGCATACTATAGCACGCCGTTTTTCATCATTTTTGAGGATTTGAAAAAAATGAAAAAAACGATGGGTTATAGCCCATGTTTTTTTTTAATTTTGAAAAAAAAGTTAACCTCGTTTCTCATCATTTTGGACCATGGGCTATAGCCGATATCGTACGGCATACTATAGCACGCCGTTTTTCATCATTTTTGAGGATTTGAAAAAAATTCAAAAATTCAAAAAACATGGGTTATAGCCCATCGTTTTTTGAATTTCTGAAAAAAATAAATTAACCTTGTTTTTCATCATTTTTGAACATGGGCTATATCCCCTACCGTACATCATACTATAGCACGCCGTTTTTCATCATTTTTGAGGATTTGAAAAAAAATCTAAAATTAAAAAAACATGGGTTATAGCCCATCGTTTTTTGAATTTCTGAAAAAAATAAATTAACCTTGTTTTTCATCATTTTTGAACATGGGCTATAGCCCCTACCGTACGGCATACTATAGCACGCCGTTTTTCATAATTTTTTAGGATTTGAAAAAAAATCAAAATTTCAAAAAACATGGGTTATAGCCCATCGTTTTTTTGAATTTTTGAAAAAAAAATTACCTCGTTTTTCATCATTTTTGAACATGGGCTATATCCCCTACCGTACGGCATACTATAGCAAGCCGTTTTTCATCATTTTTGAGGATTTGAAAAAAATCAAAAATTCAAAAAACAGGGTTATAGCCCATCGTTTTTTGAATTTTAAAAATAAATGTATCCTCGTTTTTCATCATTTTTGACCATGGGCTATAGCCCCTACCGTACGTCATACTATATCATGCCGTTTTTCATCATTTGTGAGGATTTGAAAAAAATAAAAAATTAAAAAAAACATGGGTTATAGCCCATCGTTTTTTGAATTTTTGAAAAAAATTAATTAACCTTGTTTTTCATCATTTTTGAACATGGGCTATATCCCCTACCGTACGTCATACTATAGCACGCCGTTTTTCATCATTTTTGAGGATTTGAATAAAAAAAGAAATTAAAAAACATGGGTTATAGCCCATCGTTTTTTGAATTTTTGAATTTTTTTTATCCTCGTTTTTCATCATGTTTGACCATGGGCTATAGCCCCTACCGTATGGCATACTATAGCACGCAGTTTTTCATCATTTTTGAGGATTTGAAAAAAAATCAAATTTTCAAAAAACATGGGTTATAGCCCATCGTTTTTTGAATTTTTGAAAAAAAAGATTAACCTTGTTTTTCATCATTTTTGAACATGGGCTATATCCCCTACCGTACGTCATACTATAGCACGCCGTTTTTCATCATTTTTGAGGATTTGAAAAAAATTCAAAAATTCAAAAAACATGGGTTATAGCCCATCGTTTTTTGAATTTCTGAAAAAAATAAATTAACCTTGTTTTTCATCATTTTTGAACATGGGCTATATCCCCTACCGTACGTCAGACTATAGCACGCCGTTTTTCATCATTTTTGAGGATTTGAAAAAAAATAAAAAATTTAAAAAACATGGGTTATAGCCCATCGTTTTTTGAATTTTTGAAAAAAAAATTAACCTCGTTTTTCATCATTTTTGAACATGGGCTATATCCCCTACCGTACGGCATACTATAGCACGCCGTTTTTCATCATTTTTGAGGATTTGAAAAAAAATCAAAAATTCAAAAAACATGGGTTATAGCCCATCGTTTTTTGAAATTTTGAAATTTTTTTATCCTCATTTTTCATCATTTTTGACCATGGGCATAGCCCCTACCGTACGGCATACTATAGCACGCCGTTTTTCATCATTTTTGAGGATTTGAAAAAAAAATCTAAAATTCAGAAAACATGGGTTATAACCCATCGTTTTTTTATTTTTATTTATCCTCGTTTTTCATCATTTTTGACCATGGGCTATAGCCCCTACCGTACGGCATACTATAGCACGCCGTTTTTCATCATTTTTGAGGATTTGAAAAAAAATCAAAAAACATGGGTTATAACCCATCGTTTTTTTATTTTTTATTTATCCTCGTTTTTCATCATTTCTGACCATGGGCTATAGCCCCTACCGTACGGCATACTATAGCATGCCGTTTTTCATAATTTGAGGATTTGAAAAAATTGCAAAATTTCAAAAAACATGGGTTATACCCCATCGTTTTTTGAATTTTTGAATTATTTTTAAGTTTTTCATCATTTTTGAACATGGGCTATAGCCCATACCGTACGGCATACTATAGCACGCCGTTTTTCATCATTTTTGAGGATTTGAAAAAAAATCAAAAATTCAAAAAACATGGGTTATAGCCAGGGGGGCAGTCAGCCAGATATTTCGTGAAGCCTCATTTGAAATCGGTAGTTCATATAATGGCCTGTTGTGGCGCTGGACCGGACCCGGACCCGGACCAGGTTTACTAACATAAACATCAAATCGAATAACACCCTCATCACTGACAAACTCGATGTAGCCAACCACTTGAACATCTTCTTTACAAACATTGCGACAAAGCTGGTTAGCAAACTGCCCTCCCACTCTGGGCGTTTTGGTGTAGAGCACATCAAAGCCTTCTACAAAAACCTTGGTGTTTGTAAAGATGATTTTAAAATGGCAATGGTAACAACCGAGGAGGTACTTAAAAAACTGAGTGCCCTCCAACCCCACAAGGCCACTGGCCATGACAATATTCCCTCCAAATTTCTCAAATTTCAAGACATCCTGGAGGCTAATCTTTCCGGTGATAAAATGGCCACCAACGTAATCAAAAAAGTCAATCAAAGAACAAGATTCCTTTACAGGATCTCCTCACTGGTCAGCAAAAACACCTTGAAGACCTTAACAGGAGCCCTCGTACAAGGTTTCTTTGACTATGCATCCACCTCTTGGTACCACAGCACCTCAAAGGCCCTTAAAACAAGGCTCCAGACCTCCCAAAACAAACTGGTCAGGCTCCTACTTGGCCTCACCCCCCGAACCCACCTCACCCCTGCCCACTTTGACAGGCTGGGATGGCTTAGGGTCGTCGACAGAGTACAGCATCTTGCAATGGGTCTGGTCCACAAGATTCGATACACCACCAAGATACCCATGTACCTGTCTAAATACTTCCTTAATGTAAACGAAGTCCACACCCACAACACCAGAGGGAGTACAACAAACCATGTACAACCCAGATTCGGCACAAACAAGGGACTAAATTCTTTTCGCTCCTATGCCACCAAAATGTGGAACGCCCTACCAACAGTCATTAAGACATGTGAATCCCTTGACTCCTTCAAAACCGCTCTCAAAGGGCACCTACGGATGGCTGCAATTCGAAACTGGCCTCTGTAAAATCTGAATCCCCCCCACCCCCCCATTTCCCTCACTGTATATTGTATATTGTATATTTTCCCAGTGCTTGTATATTTTCCCTTTTTTGCTTCCCATATGATGAATTCCTGTTCTGTTCTTTAGCTACATAGAAATGTCTATTTGTATGTCTCTAAATGGTTGTATGTCTTTAAATGTTTTGATGAATTGAACAATGTGGACCCTGTTGTAAACAAGTGTAATGCTTAATTGGGTCGTCCACTCACAGTTGACAGTCTTTGTATTGAGTTTGTGCTTAAAATGTACTGTAAATTCTACAAACTGTTAATAAATATTTCAATCAATCAATCAAACCCAAAAAGCCCCATAGCTCCATAGAGGCCCATGTATTTTGGCCCAACTTCACCTAGACTGTATTACCTTAATAAACATGGTCATGAATACTTTCTTCTTCCAGTCACTAGTTTAAAGTCTCATTTCTAATGTCATAATATTCTTTTTGGAAAATTATGGTCCCATTAATTAAAAAAATGACCATAAAGAAAAAAAAACATCGCGTATGTTCTGAGGGGCGTGGCTACCATTACAGTCTATGATCGGGATTCCCCTCCCACTCGAGTCAAAATAAAAACCAACGGAGAACAAGGGGGGAAGTCCCACCTCGTTGTCTGGGCAGCCAATGACCAGCTGGTATACAAAACGGAGCCAGCCAATGGCCAGCTGGTACCAAAGATGGCGACTTACATCAGGAATTAGCATATTATTACAGGCTTCATTTTACGTTCATGTTAGACCCGGGGAACGCTTTGTCCATATTTTTTACAGTCTATGGTTATATATTTTTTTTTAACCTCGTTTTTCATCATTTCTGAACATGGGCTATAGCCCCTACCGTACGGCATACTATAGCACGCCGTTTTTCATCATTTTTGAGGATTTGAAAAAAATTCAAAATTTCAAAAAACATGGGTTATAGCCCATCGTTTCTTGAATTATTGAAAAAACATTTAACCTCGTTTTTCATCATTTTTGAACATGGGCTATAGCCCATACCGTACGGCATACTATAGCACGCCGTTTTTCATCATTTTTGAGGATTTGAAAAAAATTAAAAAAACATGGGTTATAGCCCATCGTGTTTTGAATTTTTGAAAAAAAGAATTAACCTCGTTTTTCATCATTTTTGAACATGGGCTATATCCCCTACCGTACATGAACACAAGGCTGCTGTATTTTATACCTCATACTAAGCATTTAAAGTATGAGGTATAAAGTACAGCAGCCTTGTGTTAATAAAACAGAAAGATTTGGTATTGGGTAAGACTTGCGTTATGTATCTTTCACTGCTTTGTCTCAACCATTACTCAATGGCTCTGGTCTCCGCCACCGCGGTGGATATTAGACATTCCGTTTTTTTTTTTTTTATGTTGCCACTACTGTTGGAGCAGACATAAACTACACAGGTTCATCTCGATGTTCTGGGCATCTTTGTAATGTTAGTGTTAGTAAAAAAGCAGGTAAAGGAGTAAAGTTTGAGGCAAACTAACATCAGTCACTCTGCCGTTCACTGTAGTGGAAGAGGTGCGCCTGGTGAGGGTTTTACCCCCGCAGCTACGTCGAGTCCGCCTACAGGAAATACGTAGGCTGCGACCATAAGACATTTTGTGAAGCCACTAAGGAAATCGGGACTTCCTGAAAGTTCATATAATGGCCTGTTGTGGCGCTGTCATTGGGCCCGAAAAAAACCATATCTCCATAGAGGCCCATGTATTTGGGCCCAACTTCACCTAGACTGTATTACGTTAATAAACATGGTCATGAATACTCTCTGCTTCCAGTCACTAGTTTAAAGTCTCATTTATCATGTCATAATATTCATTTTGGAAAATTATGGTCCCATTTATTTAAGAAATTACCATACTTAACTGGATGTAAAATAATAAAATATGTTGATTTATAATTGTACCAGTGTGTGACTCATTTATCTGACCTTGATTTTCTACTCTATACTGCTTATATTTAGTTATGATGATCATGAAGAATGGAACCAAATGGTTCCATTTGTACACTCTCATAGTTAAATTAACATTGATTTGAAAATATAAATTGGGGGACCGGGGACCCAGAGATAGAAATCCCAGAAATGGGGGTCCGTAGACTAATGCATGTCAAAATGGGGGTCCTTGAAATTAAACGGATTGAGAATCACTGCTAGAGCCATTAAAATAAATCTTCCCTTATGGGGTTCCCTGGCATGTTTTCAAATGGGGATGTCAATTATTGTCAATTTGGGGGTCCTTGACATGAAAAGGTTTGGGAACCACTGGTCTATATAAATCATAGCACATCACACCATGCCTTTTTCTTTCAATGTAACATGAACATCACAACAAAATACTTTTAAACATTTCTGTTGAACTCTCTGAAATTACACAACTCTTATATACACATAAATAAATGTGATAAATATTAGAAAATTGATACAATATCAAAAAACTGTGGGATACAATATATAGTGCAAATGTATCATCTAGCAGCAGTTGAAATCCTATCCTATAATCAGAACAAATGTAAATTAAAATTGCATTTCAATATATCACACACATTATGTTGTTGTATGGTAGACAATATATTTGGGTTTCAAGTGTGGTAATTTGGACACAGCGTCTTTACACTCTAGTGAAATAGTGCATTTCATATTTAATGTAAACATACAACAGGACTAAGGTGATCACAGTCAGCAGGTCACAGCGCTGTAGGGCTCTGAACCCTATATCCAGGCAGAAGCTTGGATAGTACACTACCAGTGCTTTTTTGCTTTGCAACACCATGCCTTTACTTGCATGTGAATTATTTTGTTATGACTGTACTTATACTGTTCTACTAATAACTTTGCATTGTGAATACAACATATTAACCACAGTGTGGTTGCAGTGTAATGCTAAAGATTTAATCACAGGGCTGTCTGCTTCATGTATTATAATTAAAAGTGCATTCTGGTATTGTGAATCAATGTACTTAAATGAAAGCACCAACTTCAGTGTTTACTGACTGGCACTGACCTATAATAACAATAGCCTATAGCCTCCAATAGCACAGTGAGTCTCAGACTGGGGTCCGGGGACCCCCAGGGATGCCCAGATTTTGCCACTATAAAGCCTATACACATCGGCTATTTGAAACTAGGCGATCTACGAGCTTGTTGATCAGCAATTTTCAACAAGTGAGTTGTTATTTTGTCTGCTGGTTGCTACGCAGGGTTCAGCCCCATTTACAGTAACATAGTCAGCACAGTACACAATTAACAGATCCCTGATCGATCTAAAAACGAATCCACATACATTCACCAAAACACCAAGACAGCTAAGCATTAAAACGTTTCCTTTGACAAGTCAGAAAGTGATCTGTCCGTCCCTGCCCCATTGAGCCATTGAGTCTGTTTAACACGCTAATTCGATTAGCACCCACTCTGTGGCCAGAAATATATTACATCGGTAGCGAAGTTTAGGACAGCGCCACGGCCCGTCCACACCCACTCTGTGGCCAGACATATATTACATCCGTAGCGAAGTTTAGGACAGCGCCACGGCCCGTCCGCACCCACGTTGCGGCCGGAAAGGGTACTGCGCCCGTAGTGAATTTCCACTACCATAGAGAATGCATTGGGAGCTGTTTAGGGCCGTTTAGCTGAACAATACGCCACGGCCCCCCCACGAATAGCAACAATTAGTCCAGATCTCTTTCAGTTTCAAAATGCAGTGTGACTACTAGTGGGCCAAGCTAAAAACATGTAGATATCGCAATTGCACTCATAATAACCCCCAAATTCATATGTAGTTTCCAACTGACACCGAAAAACTACAAGCATGCATCACAACTCCACATCTGGACATGGGTTGTGAATGAAGATTGCTCCCTCCTTCACAGAATAAAACAGAAATTCAACAAGCATAATGCATTAAGCCATAAGCATATAGATGCTTATGGCTTAATGCATTACGCTTGTTCAACTTCTTTTACAGACGTACAGAGACTTAAATGCACCAAGTCTCTGTACGTGTGTACGTACGCGTGTAATCCATGTAACTCGGGAACCGACTTTAAATTTGACACACGCGTTCCACACCCCCACAGGGAATGCAGTGTCCGGTGTCGAGTCGGGCAGACCCACGGTTGTCCAGAACCGCCACAAAAAGCCTCATTTGGCATGCTTGACAAAAAACTCCATATACGGGCATAACAGGGACACATACTGTACATAATAACTGGGTGGGGCATGGGGCACTAGCACAAGCGCCCAGGTTCAAATACACACATATTTGGACAGAGAAACCACCCCAGGGTCAAGACAGGGCAACATGAAGCAATGTCAAGGAGAATGAGATGATTTGGCTGCTGTCCCACTCCCTCTCTCTTCCATGACGATGGAGGGATGAGACGGACCACTGCAGCAAACCTTGCAAAGAAACTGGAGCCTCAGTGAGCACAGATAGATGTAATGGGGTCCTGGGACCCACGGGTGGTCTTTTAGATGGGTCCCAGGGACATTTTATGAGTCCTACTTCAACAACGTTAGAGTAGACCTAAAGTACCGAGTACAGCATTGCATCCCAGGACTCCCGGAGGGTGACATCACATGATTGTGTTTAATCTCAAATTGTAGTGAGTCTAACCCTGTAAGACCCAGCGTTGCTTTTCGGTAACATTTTTATTTTAAAGGGATTGTGACATTAAAAAAAAGGTTTTGGAATTGTTTTTTTAGGTTTTCTAATCTCAATTGCACCCAAAAAACATGAACTTTTTACATTCAGTAGATTTTCTGTGATCTGGGGTTTTCTGGCTCAAACAGGTGCTCTGATTTGCCGGCAGTAAGTGACATCACTTACTGCAAATCCCATATATGTCAATGGGATTTGCCAGCAGATGTCACTGTTTCACTGTGTTGCCTGTTTTCATTGTAGCTCAAAAGGCCCAAAAAACCCCAAAGAAAACTTCAGACCACAGAAAATCCACTGAATGTTCAAAGTTCAGGTTTTTGGGGTGTAATTGAGGTCATAAAACCTAAAAGAAAAAAGAAAAAGAAATGAAAATGAATGTCATAAAACCTTTAATTAATTACTTAATTATTATTATTATTTTTCTGTTCTTTTTTCACCTAATCATTGCAATGCCATTGGTCATGATATTTGCATATAAATACCCCCCACAGAGGCTGAAATTCTCACAAATTAAAAATGTCTGGACTGCAATTTTGAACAATTTTGAACCTATGACATGTTATCATTAGAATGTCTAGAACATGTGTTATACATGTATTAATGTGAAAGATATCCACAGAATGTAAATTATTAATTTATTATTATTTTAATAATTATTATAAATGTGCTTAAAACTTTCATAAAACTTTTTTTTTTAACATAATTTCCTCTGCAAAGTCCTAGTAGTACAAAGTAGTAAGTAGTAAGGTTGAAATCTCTTTTTTGCAAGTAGAAATATATCCGTGTCTTACAGGGCTAAGGGTGCAGGATATTATTTTACATTAACAACTGCATTGCAATCTGCATTGCAGTGAACATTAGCTGGGGGGGGGGGAAAGATAGACGCTCACAAAATGGCAGGGCTGCTGGTTGTGAGCTTGTAGATCAGCTATTATCTATGAAAACAAGTTTTATACAATAGCAGTGGGGGTCCCTGCTTCATCTTTAGCCAGAAAAACGTTGAAGACCCCTGTAAAATATGCTACCACGATCACATTTCTCATCCTATCGTCTGTCAACAAGTGATGTCAGAGAGGGAGTCATTGAAGCAGTCCTAACCCTATACATTGGAAAATGACAGATCTACAAGCTCACAACGCTGTGGGCGCGTCTGATTAGATCACCACATTTTATTTGGGGGTTGTTGATATGAAAAGGTTTTAGAACCAATGAGAGTACAGCAGCTGTCTAAACTAATACATTTGATAGGCCTGCTATTAGAAAACACCAGGTAAACAATCCACTAAGTTCACAGTTAGCAGATCAGCATAGCCTACTAAGGGTGTGTGCAAATTCATCTGAAATGTGTATCCCATGCATGTGAGACCAGAGCCAACACTTGGCAGGCAATGTATGAACACCAACTATTAATTAAACCTGTATATAGGAGGGGCTGGTGCCCCTCAAAAACAGGACATCATGTAAGGAGGTAAAAAAGGGAAAATAAACATACAGTAAGGGGGAAGGGGTTATCCAGATTGTACAGCTAGGGGCCAGTTGCAAATTGCAGCAGGCCTATATGCAATGTAATGAAGAATCACACACAATGTGTACAACTTACAAGTTACCCCCAACTAATGCTTACTTGCTTAGCATATAGCTCATGGTCCATGCAATTGATTATATACGTTTCCATTAAAAGTCCTTGAGGCTATATGACCATTAGCCCTCCAAGCAGAACCCAATGCTACTGAAGTTTCTGACATTTGTTCGACCCAGTGCATTGGGTCCTGTTGCACCACTACCATGCCACCTGGTACGCAGCCATTCTTAAACATAAACAACATGTTTAGCGCCTGTCTGCGCTCTTTGACGACATTTTTTCGTGTGAGCGTTTCTGAATATGTTTAGTATAAGTACCCATACATGCCATACTGTAAATATCTCCTGTGGCGCGGAAGCCGTTAAAGGGACACTTCACCCTTTTTGCAAAAAAATATATGTTAATGACGTTTAGAAGCTTTAGAACACTTTTCTGGGGGGCTTTATGTATGTAATATGTGGTTTTAGATATTTTAGATTGTAGCAGTGAGCCTGTTGTCTCTGATGTCATGGAAACTGGGCTCACTTCCTTCCTGGACTACATGTTGTCTCAGTAAGACAGCTCTCCCCCTATCCGCAAGGAGGAGCAGTGCACCAAAGAATTATGGGAATTGTAGTCCAGGAAGGTAGTGAGACAACAGGCTCACTGCTACAATCTAAAATAACTAAAACCACATATTACACACATAAATACCCCCAGGAAATTGATCTAAAGCTTCTAAACGTCATTAACATATATTTTTTTGCAAAAAGGGTGAAGTGTCCCTTTAAGTATTTTTAATCTTTGTTTGACCGATTTGGTCGCTTTGATTCTTCTCTTCCTTCCTTGTTTATTGACACCTCATTGTACCGCCTATCTGGCTAGCTAGTGGCGCTATAGCTATGACAGAGCAGATCAGAGGCAGGGACGTAGCCGCACAAGCCAACCGCACACTGGGAGGCGGTACAATAAACGGTAAACAAACAAGAAGAAATAAAGCGACCAAATCGGTCAAACAAAGATTAAAAATACTTAACGGCTTCCGTGCCACAGGAGATATTCGCAGCGGGATGTATAGGTACTTAAAGTTCCCGAATTCAGAATAACTCAAGCAAAAAAAGACCGTCACACGGCGCAGATTCAATCTTAGAGAGCATTTTTACTTCCGCGTTCCGGAATTCCCATACGAAAATATAGTTATGACCAGGGACACTACATAAAACTCATCAAAATTTCAGAAAAGCTTTATGTAGGGTCCCGAAAGGGGCTATATGACCATAGGCTTAGCCAGCCATACGTAGTACAAAACAACGATGACGTCTGTAAACACAGACACTCTAAGTAAACAAACGTAATATATGGATATCATCATATCATTTATGTAAACATGATTAAAACAATGTTAATCAACTGAATTAGCCTACATCACAACACAGCATTACACAACAGACAACACTAGACTGCACACAACTGCAACTCTTCATGTTGTCAAACGACGAACAGAATAAACTGATCCACTACTTTGTGACTTTTGTCAAACAATAACGTAGGAGAACAGC
The DNA here is from genome assembly GCF_964188405.1 of Protomyctophum parallelum. Taxonomy (NCBI): domain Eukaryota; kingdom Metazoa; phylum Chordata; class Actinopteri; order Myctophiformes; family Myctophidae; genus Protomyctophum; species Protomyctophum parallelum. Next base: position 19,347,724 of record NC_139714.1, read on the forward strand.
CAGATAAAGAATACATAATATAAAGGTTTACTCACTCAAGTAAGTGAAATAATTGTGTGCTCGCTCGCTGAACTCTGCAGAAAAGACACAGGTGCTATAAACGAGTTAGACACAATTGCATGTGTGCATGTTATTAGTATAGATGTAGATGATTCACTCCACCAGTAGATGGAGCCATTGATTTACTGCTCCCAGAAGGGAATGAACACATAATCAAAATAGAGTAGGCCTAGGCTACATTTAATATGAAGATTTTAAATTTACAAAAATCTTAATCAATGTGTGTTTATGCAGGGCTACTCAACTTAAGATTTCTCAGGGGGCAATCAGCAAAATTCCAAAAGTCCAAGGGCTGCAAGCTTAAATGTCAATATTATTTTGAAACATGTACAAATGTATATTGTAACAGACTACACGACTAGTCTAAAAATTAAGGAAAGGAAGTAAAAAGCCACATCTATAGGCCAATTAATTACTGGTTTAATTAGTAGGCCTAGTACACACGCAGTTTGTACGGCGTAGTTTAAACGCAGACGTGGTCAGTCTGCTAACTGTCTGGGACCGATCTATGGCTGTATTTTGAATAGGCTACATGAAATGCATGTAAGATGATATCACAGACATTCTAGCGCTATTAACTAAATTGGGTGATTAGGAAAGCCACACAATATTGTTGGCTGCTATAGGAGAGTCACAGAAAAAGTGAAATCAATAGTCACTTCTCCAACGGACAAGTACAATTTTAATGTAGGCCTACTTGTCCAGAAATATGTATTACTTGTCCCGGACAACCGGACAGGCCTTAAAGGACCACTTCACCACTTTTCAACCTATCTTCATATAATAGGTCTAATAATAACCTAATAATAACTAATAATCATGATAAAATGGCACGATTTCTTTCTACTCAGTCTGTGTCTCATAGGAGGGCTGTGGGCAGTTTAGAAACCGTCCTCCAGTGTCATCATCATTAGGCAGATTTCTTTTAAACAAGATCTTTTTTTACAAAAATGTTTAGATTTTCATTATCGTGAGAACGATGGGAAGATTTTCGCATTTCAACTTTTCAGGACTGGCTTGTATTCCCCATCAATGATGTCACTGGAGGACAGTTTCTGAACTGCCCACAGCCGTCCTATGAGACACAGACCGAGTAGAAAAATAATTGTGCCATTTTTTCATGATTATTAGTGAGGACCTATTATATGTGAAGAGTGAAAAGTGGTGAAGTGGTCCTTTAAAGGACAACTTTAGTTATTTTTTTTCAACCAAGGTTCATTCATGTTTTATGTTATTAGAGAAAGTAAAAGATATGTCTTATTTTTTGTCTTTCTTTCCTTTCAGTGATTTCATGGCCATGTGTCCTTGTGTAGGCCTACCCCCTTTCCATTAGGGTAGACGGATGTGAGAGAGACAGACTGCAGAAAGCCAGTCCTAATGTATCTACCTGGTAATGCACTATGGTACATTGGTACCTGTAGATGGCGCCTGCGGTGCAAAATCCTAGCCAGCAGAGAAGCTTTCAGGACAACTTCACCACAACTACTCACATTACAAACAATGAATCATATGCAGGAGTACAAGGAATTCAAGGAAACATAACAATTACACACCTCGAAACCTTGAATTCACTGAAATTGTGTTTGTCGCATTCCTGATTCGAGAATTTGACGACCGGCAGATAGGCTTATATAGCAAATTATTAGCTAATCATCTAATCACAATTATTTGAGATAATCACTTATTCTTTGTATTACTTACTTACTTACTTACGCCTGACACCCCTACTGGGGTATAGGCCGTCGACAAGTTCTCGGTCACTGGCATTCGTCTCTTATCTGCGACCAGGTGCATCCCAGCCTCTTGGTGTCTGCCTGGAGATCCCGCCGCCAGCTGTTTTTGGGCCGGCCTCTGCTTCTCTTTCCCTGAGGGTTCCAAGTCAGCGCCTGTCTGGTGGTGTTCGATACTGGTTTGCGCAGTGTGTGCCCGATCCTTCTCCATCTTCTTTGTCCAATTTCTTCTGTTGCAGGGAGTTGTTTAGTTTTCCTCCAGAGATCGTTGTTGCTTATTTTGTCCGGCCAATGAATTTTTAGGATTCTCCTCAGACATTTGTTTATGAATGTTTGCACTTTGCTTATTGTGGTCTTTGTAATTCTCCATGTCTCTGCCCCATAGAGCAGGACAGATTTAACATTGGAGTTGAATATTCTGATTTTAGTTTTTTGTTGTATCTCCCTAGAGCGCCAGATGTTCTTTAGAATTATAAAAGCTGTTCTTGCCTTGCCTATTCTTGCCTTTACGTCTGCATCCGTACCACCCTGGTGGCTGATAGTACTTCCCAGGTAGGTGAAGGACTCTACCTCTCCTATCGTGTTGTCGCCTAGTGTGATTGGCTCGGTAGGCCTACTGGTCGTATTTATCCTCATGTTCTTGGTTTTTCCTTGATGTACTGTATGTTAAGTCCTACTTGTGAGGAAGTCTCTGCAAGTGTTTTGGTCTTGTCTTGCATCTGATGGTGGGTATGTGACAGTAGTGCCAGGTCGTCTGCAAAATCTAAGTCATCCAGCTGTGTCCATAGTGTCCACCTGATTCCATTCTTCCTGTTTTCTGTTGTTGTTCTCATAATCCAGTCAATGACTAGTAAAAACAGGAATGGGGATAAGAGAAAACCCTGTCTGACCCCGGTCTTGATTTCAAACTGGTTTGTTAGCTGTTTATATAATCGTCAATAATTTGACGCACGCACGCACACACACACACACACACACACACACACACACACACACACACACACACACACACACACACACACACACACACACACACACACACACACACACACACACACACAAACCCCTCCCTCCCCCCCCCCCCCCCCCCCATCCTATTCACAGAATAATCAACCCACAACACATCCATTACAATATCACCTGGTCAGTAAGTCTTTCAGGTCTGATATTAGGTCTGTCCACATTGAAATTGTGCCCTCTTGGGCCTGATTAATCCTTGCCGATGACAGTTCCAGATAAGCAATGTCCAGAAAGCTTCGCAGCCAATGTGTTTTTGAAACATCATGTGGGGGATTCCAGCGTTGGGCTATGATCTGGCTGATGATTTGGCTGCCGTAAATCCAGCCAACCAGACCTTGCGTGTCTTTGCCGTAAGAGGTAACATAGAATCATCGTTTAACAGGTGTACAAATGGATCCACCCCCAATAGATCTGTCAAAGTCCTTGTAACTCTTCCCCAAAACTCGTAAATCCCCGGATATTCCCATACCATTATGAACAAATGAGCCCAGGGTTCCTGGGGCACAGAATGTGCAGTATGGGTCAGATGCCAATCCCATTCGGTGCCTAATTCTCTGCGTTACATACGCTCTGTGACAAAACTTAAAGTGTATATAGGCCTACTGATGATTTGGATTCTTTGATGCTCCAACCACATTATTCCAAGTGACCTCCCAATCTATTTCCTGCCCTTCATAGATAGATAGATAGGTTTATTTGTAATTTTTACAACTGTGAACAGCAGAAAAACGAAATTTCGATGTGCTAGTGCACGAGCCGCAGCAACATGAGTCGCGCCGCCACAATACATCTTTCTTGCATCATAGAAAAAGAAAACATAGAGGGGGGGGGGGGTAAGAAGACATCACATCACATTTCAAGTAAGATGATAATACTCGGCTGTGCAGGCACGTATCTGGGTGGGGGTGGCGGGGGCTTGGGCCAGGCACAAAAAAAAGCTCTCCTCCTACGCAAGCCATCGAAGGGATAAGCTGCGCGGGGGGAGGAAAAAAAAAGATAACCTAGGCTGCAGGGGGGGGGGGGGGGGGGGGGGTAGAAGGCGGCTGTGTGTAAAGACATGTGTGTCCATGAGAACAGTTCGGTGGAAAGTTCATTTCCCATGTGTTTGTGTAAGTGTGTTCCTGGAATATCTCCCCAAGGTCATGTCACGTTGCCTCATTGTCCTGCGTTATCATGGCGGGTTCAGTGGAGACGAACACGGCTCAGACGAAGACACAACAGGTGTCAGGGAGGGTGGGGGTTGAGGTGGGGGGGGGGGGCAGAGGATCTTGTCTTACGCTGTCTCTTCTTGTGGAGATTGTCAATTGGGGGGGGAAATCCAGATTCATGTTTAGAGCGAGGGATAGCAATATGGCTATTTCTCCTCTATGTCCGTTATGGCTCTCTGTCCGTCATGGCTCTCTCGGGTGCTGACCTGTTCCAAGATCGTGTCCATCTTCTGATGCATCTTCATAGCTATATCCCTATTCCAGGCCTCCATTCCTGTAGAGGGGGCATATTTCTGGGCATTAGGTTGATCATATAAATATGACACGATTCGTTTAGGGGCATTTTGAAACAAGTTAAGAATGGGATGGTCCTTTAATTCTGCTCCCCAGGGAACCCCATAGGCTCTACAAGCAGATCTGATTCTGAAATAAAAGAACAGAGAATGCCTATCACTCCCGTACCTTCTAACTATGTCCTGGAAGTCCATAATATTATTTGCTCCATAACCATTAATATCTTGAAGGGTCCTAATGCCCTTCTCCTCCCAACTCCTATTGGTGAATGGCCTCCCCCCAGATAGCATATGTTGTTCCACAATGGAGAAGATTTACACCACTTAGTTCCAAACCCTATATATTTCTCTACTGCTCTAAACACCTGAAGTAAATATGAGAACATTGGACCATAATACAAATTACATTTCTTAATAGAAATACCCATCAAAAGAAAACCTTTCATTCCTACAGTGTCTAATAATTCCTATTTTTTCGCTGTTTTATCCTTATCCATCCAAACAAGGAGATTTCTCAACACAAAAGCCCAACGATACAATTTTAAATTAGGGCATGCCCATCCCCCATCAGACTTCCCATACTGAAGCACTGACCATTTAATACTAGGTCGCTTATTATTCCAAATATATTTCCTTAATGTGTCCAGCTTTTTCCAATAATTAGCTGGGGGTGCCAGCGGCACCATTGAGCTAATAAAAATAATATGAGGCAGGACATTCATTTTAACCACTGCTATACGTGCCGGTACTGATGATGGCAAATGTTTCCATCTGTTAACATCATCTTCTATTTTTTTTGACACCAATGAAAATTTAGTTTTTGCTATAGTAGCCAATGAAACACTGATTTGAATACCCAAATATAGCACTTCAGTTTAAACTATAATCTGAGGGGGGATGGTCACTTCACTCTGATTGACATTTACAAGAATTAAAGCAGATTTTGTACTTTTTTTTATTTTTATTATTATTAATTGTCAGTGATTTCTTTATTTAAGTTATTTTGCTTATATGCCCTGATGTGAAATTTGTGATTATGAAGCCTTAAAGAAGAAAGCGAGAGCAAGCACTCAGTTGAATAATTCCACGTAATGGTGTAATGGGTGCACGGTTCTGTGTAGATAGATAGATAGATAGATAGATACTTTATTTGTCCTTTCGGAAATTTGTTTTGTGCACAGCAGTCATCAGGATATACATAAAACATGCAAACAAACAGATCACACAGTACATAGACAATAAAGAAACAGTGCCAACAGAAGGCCTTTTGTTTTTATTTGTATTATTTCTTGTTTTAATTCTCCTAAATGGAAAATAACTGGAAAAACTACTAATGTTATGACAATGTATGTTGTGCACCCGGACCGTTTAGTGCAATGCACCCAGGTAGGTCCCCTTTATAAATGTTGCCATTTAGATTTAGAGTTGAAGAAGGCCACACGGCCGAAACGTCCATCTATTGTTTGTTGCCTGCTGGGGGAAAACGAAAAATAAAACAAGAATCCTAAAAGGACACAACTTGAGTGCTGGTATTTATTCTGATTATGAAGCCTAAAAGGCCAAAAAGAAATACTTTCAATGTTCAATGCAAGAAAAAACAAACAAAAACAATAAAATCGTTAATCGCGATCAGTGATCAGTGAAAGGCCTGCCGTTAGTCTACTATTCACTGATATTGACCCGGTCATCAAATGATTGGCTCAGGAATGAGACAAAAAAACTAAAACAAGCTAAGAAAAATCTCCACAAACTCAAGGTGTAATCGATAGAAAATAAGTAACTTTGAATCCTTCTTTTTTTGGGGAGCGTTCTACCCACTGCTGGCTGTCTGAATACAAAACAAATAAGAAAAAAGGTCATTCAAATGTTGACATAATAATTGCCTATAGCAGCTTTAATCCCAATCACAATTTTAATAGTTCAACCTTTTAACCTATTTTAAGATGGTCCAAACGTGTCGATGTAGAATGGCTATTTGAACCATTTAAAAAATGTTTTTCAAAATTAGTAAAAAGAATAAAGAAAAGAAAAGAAAAAGAAAGCCCTAAAAAAAGTGCAGGCTGTTTTTACAATGGGGCCCAAGATCTCTCGTTAAATAGCTCACACAAAGCATCAATCTTGTAGATTGGCGATTTCCTCCAGAACAGACCAATAAAGATACGGTTGACTTGGATAAAATGTTAACAAAGTTCTCTGTCTGACTTGAGAGGGAAAAAAAGAAAAACATGGACACATACACCCCAAAATGTCCCGAACCACCGACCGTAAAGTCATTCCAACTATGACTTTATATTGGCTACTTTAGATTACCGTACTGTTGCCCAAAAGTTGGCAACTGAACCAAGAGGCCACACCAAATTCCACATACAGTATGTGCCTCACCTATAGATTGCAAAGGCCTAATGTTATGGTGATTTAATTAAAAGAATAGTGGACGGCAAAAAAAAGTTGTTGCATGTATTTAATTTCTGATTTTACCACTATGCAATGGGCCATTAGTTGGTTCCAATGTAGAAAGACAAATTGAAAAAATGATGATGATGGTCTGTCATGGTGATGGTCTGTCATGGTGATGTCTGTCATCCTGATGTCCATTGCCCATACAGTCCTTCAGGCGCTGCTGCGTTCGTTCGTTGTCAAGATGATGCTGGGAGAGAAATACAGGATTGATTGATTGATTGATTTATTGATAGAATACTTTATTAGTTTAGGTTTTGTCACATTCCTGAGACGATCATTTGATGACCGGGGGAGACTCCGTTATTAAAGTCAAAGAGTGTTGTGAGCTTGTAGATCTGTTATTCTCAGCATGCAACCCAGTGTCAATTCTGCCATTATGACGCCATCGAGTCAGGCCCGGCCAATACTACAATACAATATTTTACCGAGGTCGTTTTACCGAGCTTAACCCATTTAGGACTGAAACTAGAAAATGTCTTCTAAATCATGACAGTTTTCTGAAACCTATGTTTCTATGTAAGTGGTTCTCAAACTATTTCATGTCAAGGAGTCAAGGACCCCAGAAATTATATCAAATTGGCCGCCGACCGCCATCTGAAAATACTGTATGTTGTTCCAGGGACACCCCCAGAAGCAAAGATTTGACTTAAAAACGTTCACGCTGAAAGAATATACATTGAAATATTTGCATCACATTTTCAAGATTTTTCAAAAATGGGTAAAGTACGACACAATCCTTAAAGGACAACTTTAGTTTTTTTCAACCAAGTATTAGAGAAAGTAAAAGATGAGTGTTCTTTTTTTCATTTGCGGCTTTTTCGTTTTAGCGATTTTAGCTATTTTTTACAGGGAGGCGGGGCCATTGGAACATGGGGCTAAATATGTATTTTTTCACAAAATGTTATAGTGATTTATTTTTGAATATTTACAATAGTCCAGGAAATTACATCTGGTCACAAAATATAACGGGATCTATTGAATGTGAAGGGGGAGGTGTCAAACTGACATGATAGCCTACACACTATGGTAGCTCCTATGTAGTATCCTCGTTCACATTCAGTAGATCCCATGATATTTTGGTTGAAAAAAACTGTACGTTGTACGACAAGACGTCTTATTGCCGTCTTTGTAATGGATGCCACGGATGACAAGACGTCTTGATTTTCAAAATTCAAAAAAAATATATATATATATATTTTTTCATCCATATTTTGAAAATTCCTCTAATCTGGTGTACAGGTGATGACATGCACATTACATGCATAATATAATTACAAATTCTTTCTTTCTTTATAATGGGCACTCAGAGCCTAAACTGGTGACCACCAGGTGGCGCTGAAGGAGTTTTAAAACACCAAAATGTGTTCCCGTCCTGAATGGCTTAAGACGTCCGTAGACGTCCAAGGCACCAAGTGGTTTTATTTGATAAGGGAGTCTTACCGCGTGAACACTTCCGTCTCGGCAACCGGTGTAGATCTGTGTGGGAGACAAGGTATGAGGCCCAGCTCAATAAATACTAGTAAGTATTAATTCAATTAATTAATTAAGACTACCAATCCAACAAAGTTTAATATCAGTTAGGGTATACAGTAATTAAATTCCTTGTTAAATGTATACATTTTTAACTCTAGCGTGACATAACCAAATTGACGGATGTTTGTTGACCTACCGTGCCCTTGTTCACCGTCATACATGACACCATGTCACTGTGTCTGTGAAGATGCACTATGACATGGGACTAACACAGGAAGAAAGAGAACGTTGTACAGTCATTGTACTAGAATTATGAAGAAACAACAGTAATACATCTCTCTGCTGTCGGGAAGAAACCACCCAACTCCAAAATGTTTTAGGAAATTAAAAATAGTACATTTTGGGCCCAACAAGCCCAACATTGCATTTCCTCCTTGAGGTATATGGGTATTGAGCGGGTTCAACTGCCACCTAGGGGTGCAAACATGGATTTCAACCCTCAATACTGTGGCTAAGGGCTTGAATGAGTCCTTCGATAACAGACCATTCATATAATTGTTAGAGCTGGGACTCGATTAAAAAAAAAAATCTAATTAATCAGAGGCTTTGCGATTAATTAATCTAGATTAATCGCATTTTAATCGCATATCATTATTTGACCCGAGAACAGTGAGAAAGCAATTTTTTCAAATGGATTTTGGTATACTAGTGAATCAATGCATAGTGAATACATAAGTTTAAGCAATAAAACATTGTTTTTGTAGTAATAGGGGTAATCATTCTTTATTGAATAATTGCACACGACTGTGCTGTAATCCACGCTACCATCGGATAGCCTTTTAAATCCTATTTCCAATCCACGGGGACAAGCAATTCAGCTGCTTCCCCCAGTCTGGTGAACTGTCTGCGGTTTCTGGTGGTGTTATTGTCTGAAGAGGACACGGACACTTGGTGAGCAGGTCCGTTTGAAAACTGTCCAGTGACAACGTTCCGCGGTGAAACAAATAGTGCGATTAAAATGCGTTAATTTTTTTAATGCATTAATTTTTCTGTAGTTAATTAATCGTAATTAATCGCAATTAGTCCCGGCCCTAATAATTGTAGGCTACTTCTTTATAGACCATATCATGAGTTTCTTATAATCCAGTATACTCTATTTTTTGGGGGAATTTACCCCCTTTTACTTGATGGTATTTAAGTCCGACGTCATTTTGTAGTGCTACGTTACGTCCGGGTCCAAGTGGCACCAGCTCCCGTCCGCATCTCATTGTAAATTGAATATCTAAACGCATGAATCTTTTTACAGTGACGTTAGTGACGTTAGTGACGTTTTTCAGAAAGGAAGCCATTGAGGGTTAAAATGGGTCTTAATGCTTCCAACTCGAGTGGAATTATTAATGTTTTGTACAAGTGTCCATGACAACAAAAATATATGATGTGGAGACAATAAAGACTATTATTATCATTATTATTGAAGGTGGCAACAGTCCATTTGATCGGTAAAGAATGTGTGCAGGCTTGAGTATGTTTGCATTATGAGGATTTATTTGACACAATAAAATAAAATGGCGATAGTATTCCATGTGGGACAGACGGCCTGTCACTGTCAGATTTGGGAGAGCAGCGCAGCTTTGTTGTTACGAGGAAAGCGGTAAAATTAGACTTTCGTGGTTGTTTTCGTCTCAGATTTAGTCCGACGGAGCGTCACAGTATAACTCCATGGGGACACAAAAGCGACACAAAAGTAGGACCCGGAAGTATCTCAGGAGGGGGCGCTCACGTCACAGCTAAAATACTGAATAATAGCACCACCAGCAGGCCGTCAGAAAAAGCCTTTTGTGGTTTTGCGTTTCCTATACAGTATTGAGCTATATTATGCTACGTGTCATATTGCCTGTAGTTATGACTTTAATTTACACTGCAGAGTAATTCCAAGTATTTAACACTGTCTTTGTAGTGTCTTAATTACTAAAGAGCTCTGTTCTTTCAGTGTATTAACTGGACAAAGCCCTCCATTCAGTCCAGTGTGTTTGCATAACATACAAACAGGCATTATGTTCAACGTGGCCTTTTATTTCTTTCCGTATCAGAGTTTTAACTGTTAGGTAGACAAATGCGTGCTTGTGTGTGTGTGTGTGTGCATGTGTGTGTGTGTGTGTGTGTGTGTGTGTGTGTGTGTGTGTGTGTGTGTGTGTGTGCGTGTGTGTGACTCAGACTCCGTGACTCACTCCAACTCAGTGACTCCAACTTCGTGACCCCCAGAGTTAGTGTCGAAGTGTCCTTGAGCAAGCTCTGAACCCCTAATTGCTCCCGATGTGCAGGTTGGTGCCTTGCATGGTTTCCTCCGCCATCTGTGTGTGAATGTAATGCATGATTTGTATGTAAAGGTGTATGAATGTGTGTGTGAATGAATGTAATGGATTCCCCATGTTCTGAAGATTACAAAAAAGTATAGTTTGCTAATCTCCACAAACTTTTAACCAAAGTATATTTAATTACATAGTGGCCCTGACTACCTGTTGAGAACTCTACTCTAGTTTTCGCCGGCTGCACTAATAACTTTGGGGTGGGCCTAGAGTTTGAATGAACAGGTATCAGTCAAAAGGGAGACATCGAAGAGGAAGGATGGATGGGGAAGGATGCAAGGATTCAACATACAGTATGGAATATCAGAACAGGTTCTGACAGTATACATACGGAGATCTAAGGGTTTGAGGTCAGATGTGGAGTTGCTGGCCAATATTGATGATCAGGGATGTCCATATGGTCTTAATTGCGACAGCATATTCATCACATAAATTCATCGTGCTTTATTATCCTTATCTTTATTATTATTATGTTTTAATCTTCCATGTCTGTGGGAGTGATGGGATGCAGGTGTAGTTAAAGTTAGCACTGTCATCTTACAGACATTGGCTGGCATTGTGATGCTTGTACCCGTATGAGTAATAACAAATAAACCCTCTATTTGTTGATTCTTGTTACAGTATGATATCTCTGGCAGGTGGAAACCTCATGTCTAAAAACTGATACTTTTCAGGATTCAATAGAGGTTAGCAAACGTAGCAGATCTAAAGCTCAAACTGCTACTTTTGGTACTGTATTTACAGACAGTAGTACGCTGTATTATATGTATTAGAATACCTTGTGTTGTACTTGCTTACTGTAAATCGCTCTGGTTTGGAGAAATCCAGACCAAAACACATGTACCCATTAATCAGCCTAAAATCCTGTTCCAACATTGCATGTTGGCCTTGAATTGTTTATAGATGCCCCGTGTTCTCCATTTTCCCTACCCCTCCCACAGTAATATGCAGCTAGAATGGTACAGAAAGCTAGTTGTCTTCATTCTAATGCAGGTATTTTAGTAGCTCCAATCTTTTTTTTAATGTATTAATAGTGTCCTGGTACACACACATGCACTGTTTGTCACCCTCAAGCTGCCGTTCATATACAGTACAGAACCCAGGGCCGTGCGGGGCCAGCCCTTATTAGAGAACCTGCTGGGTTCTGTATGAACAAACGGTGCATGTATGAGTAACTAGGACATTAATAATGGAGAAAGCTATACTAAAATACCCGCATTATGAAGACAACTTTAGCTTTTATACCATATCTAGCTGCATATACTGTGGGAGGGGTGGGGAACATGGAGAACAGGGGGCATCTATGAAACAATTCAAGGCCAACAAACATACTGTTAGGCTGATTCATGGGCACATGTGTTTTGGTCTGGATTTCTCCTTTAAGAGTGTCTGCTAGATGCCTAAATTATAGTACGATCAAATAAGGCATTAATTTACTAAACGACACAAAGCGTTAGAATAACATGGAGACAAGAGGTTTCTTTCCGACAGCGATGATATCCATTTCAAATAAGACCATAAATGCAGACACTTAAGGGTCACATCCTGCATTGCCACCATAAATAAATCACAATAAATAGCACATCTACAACCTCACAACACATGTCGTGCATTGTACATTTTCCCCAAAAAGGTACAAGAGGCTTAATGTGGCTAACATAATTAATTAAAAGTGTGATGTCAGCTTCCCAAAAGGAAATGTATTACATTCGGTCTGACCAGAAGCAGAGATAACAATGAATGGCAGACTCACGTCAGCTATTGAATAAATAGGAATACGCTGCCCTCTGTAGGTCACATCACGTATTGCAGGGGGGTATATTGAGGTTAGTGGGCGCCGCCCGGGTGGCATTAGGTTCCATTTGACCTTGTCCTGAGACAATTAACCACGGCTACTAGTAATCAGTGGTGTAATGGTGATTTTGTGTTTGGTAGGCTACTGCTATTTTCACTAGTTTGGGTCACGGAGAGACTTACATTGCTCTTTTGGGTCTCGAGCTAAATCGTTTGGGAAACGTTGAATGCCTGAGTGAGAAACAAGTATGGCGATACTTATTCAAGATTTACAATCTTTTATTTGTTACATCCCATATACAGGTATACGAGAGCAAAACATTCTTGGGTTTTCGACTCATCAACATCATAGCGACAAATATAAAAAATATCAATAAGTAACAATAGTAATAATAACAGTTAACTAAAATATATACAACAACAATAGCACACCATGTGCCTTTGTTAGGTGCCGTGTGCTACCACAATAGAGAGAGAGAGAGAGAGAGAGAGAGTGTGCACGCGCAGCAATGGCGGCACGGTGGAAACGCCGGTGGACGCCAACTTTGCTTGTTCTTTAACATCTAACAACCTGTTCTAACTACGATCGTTAATGTAGTGGGTACAGCTTTTGGAAATTTTGCAACTCCTGTGGCGGTGGTCAGGATATCACGTCAAGATGTACCCGGCAGCGACGTAGTCTACTACCGGCGACCACGCTGCCTGTTGGTCCCTCCCGTGAACACAACAACAGGTGCCGGGAGGAGAGGCAGTGGACCCGGTGACTTCCCCGCGGTGTGTCGGTCCGCCATCGGGGCAGCGATGTGTGGACTTCCAGGCCCATGAGAGAGGCTGTGGAGTGTGGAGGGTGCAGCGTCACCGGGAGAGACCCGGTGAGTCGGCAACTTCCCTACGGCAGGCGGACGCCGCGTGTTGTCACCGGGCGGCGGTGTGAGACTGCTGGCTCCGTTCTCTCTGGTGGTCCAGCCTGGGACATGTCCACAGACAGTTGTGGGAGCGTTTCGAACTCTCGACAGCTTGGAGTGTCCAGAGGATGAGGCAGAAGGACTTGCGAGGTGTTGTACTGTCCCTGTTGTACTGTCTATGCCACCATATGAGACTAAGCCTAGTCCTGAGCACCGTCGTGTGAACGAATATGGCTATCAGAGACGCTGCTGAATGACATTCTTGTTGTATCATGATTCCAAACATGTGTCATAGGCTTGTGATTGTAACATAACTGCACCCATAATGTTTGTGTCCTTGCATTTTCCTTTTAAAGTGTGGACCAAATAAAATAATTCAAATGTGTGTGTGTGTGTGTGTGTGTGTGTGTGTGTGTGTGTGCGCGCGTGCACATCTGGCTCTGGGTGCCTCACACTCAAGACCATCTTCCTATATTTCCACTGTAATGTTTTCTATTTACACGCCATGCCTTTTCCCATGGGGCAATGGGGCATGGTATTTTTGTTGATGATACCCGTCACTGGGATTTTGGTCACATGGCATGGAGTGTACAGTACAGTGTACAGTATTGTACACTGTATTGTACTGTACGTTTGAAAGATTAATATTATTTTAGTTTGGGAACTACTGCTGTCGTGTCGTGTGGTGTGGGGGGGTTGAGGAGGTGAAAGAGGGAGGTGGGCATCATTTTCCCATCATGCTTTGCTGTGGTCAGGTTGTGTGGTTAGACCGTTGTCAGAGTGCACTTTAATGTCCATAGAGTCTGTCTTCAGAGTGTCTTTGTCCTCCTTCAACGGTAGCTTCCTGTGACACACACACACACACACACACACACACACACACACACACACACACACACACACACACACACACACACACACACACACACACACACACACACACACACACACACACACACACACACACACACACACACACACACACACACACACACACACACACACACACACACACACACACACACACACACACACAGAGCCTGGAATTACAAGACAGTTCAAATCATATTCTCGCTTTCTGGCAGAAACCTCATATTTCTATGAGTCAACTTTTTATGTTTCTTTCGTAAATGAATACTCTGCTTTGTACAGTAGTGACACACAAGAGCAGTGTCTTAGCCCTAGAATAATATTAACACCAGACAATTATGTTTGTGATTTTCATAACTAGAGCGGTGCCCATTGGGCACTGGCCTACTTGGAACGATGCAAGTTGGAAATGAATGCCCCACCCAGTTATTGAAGTGTTGTGATGTTTGTGCTGTTTGTTTCTACAGCCAGGTTGAATTTCACCTAGCGTTAGTGTCTGATAGAGGGTAAAGAACAGGTTCTGACATATATCCATACTAATATTGATGACATCAGGGATCTCCTAATATGGGCTTAATTCCGACAGCAGGTCGCATTAACTATGATATGATCCCTGATTTACTATCATCCCTGATGATGTCATAGTGACAATATATGACGTGACATGACAAATTGAGTGACAAAATTGGGGGCTTTACTCATGTATGGGGATTTTACTATTGCTGATGATGTCATAGTGATGTCACGAGACATGGGCACAATAAATGACGTGACATGACAAATAATTGAGTGACAAATTTGAGTCTGACATTCGGTCACAACAAAGAAACGTCATAGTAAACGTCATAGGCATAAGGCCTATATAAAGACATGCAGAAGCAAGATTTCATGCCCAAGGCATAGTTCAGGGAGGTTTCTTTAGTGGGAACATCAGAGTTTGCAAAATAGAAGCTACCCACTTTTTCAACTTATGTCCAAGGATGAGGAGGCAGTGAACATTTTGAAAGTATTAAAGGGAACATTAATGGAAATTTGACATCGTTGTAAAGCGAGCAAAATGCTGTCAGAATGCGACCCGAGCAAGGCCGAGCTGGAGCCCAACTTTGGCCTTTCGGAGCCCCCAAAGGTGAAACCTGGAGCGGCTGTTCATACACTTGGCCCTTCTGATAACACCCTTGAGCTGGAGAAGCATAGCAGACTGGATGATGAAGACAACATGGCCTCGAACTGTTTCCCAGACGACCCAGAGTTTTCCGATATTGTCCACAGTGCGGAAAAAGCTATTGAGAGCAGAATCTTTCCTGTCAGGATTTACCAGGGTTCCAGTGGGAGCTATTTTGTCAAGAACCCCAATGGGAAAAACGTTGGTGTTTTCAAACCAAAGTCAGAAGAACCTTACGGTCTCCTGAACCCCAAATGGACCAAATTCTTCCAGAAGTTGTGTTTGCCGTGCTGTTTTGGTCGAAGTGGTGTGTTGCCGAACCAGGGCTACCTCTCGGAGGCTGCTGCTTCGCTGGTCGACTTCAAGCTGGGCCTGGGACTGGTGCCCAAAACCAAGGTTGTCCATCTATCCAGCAAGACGTTCCACTACAGTGCAATCGAACGCTTAATGGGCATCATCCCGCCAAAGGTGGGTTCATTTCAACTGTTTGTCGAGGGTTACCATGACGCATGCTATTGGCTGAAACGCTTTAAGGCGGATCCTCCCCCGGAGAGTGTCAGAAAACAGCTGCAGGTGCAGTTCGAGAGGCTTGTCGTGTTGGACTACATTATCAGAAACACAGACCGAGGGTATGACAACTGGCTGATCAAGTACGAGAAGCCGGGAAAAGGGGCAGAGGGAGAGAAAAAGAACAAAGAATGTCCAGAAAACAGTTCAGACTCCTCCTGCATTAAAATAGCAGCCATAGACAACGGCCTTGCGTTCCCCTACAAACACCCAGACGAATGGAGAGCCTACCCTTTCTACTGGGCGTGGCTATCCCATGCCAAAGTGCCGTTCTCCGAGGAGACCAGAGACCTGGTCTTGCCCCGTCTCTCCGACGTCGACTTCGTCCAGCACCTCTGCGAGGACCTCCACGCAATGTTCAAGGTGGATCAGGGCTTTGACGAGACCATGTTCGAGGGTCAGATGTCCGTCATGAGAGGACAGGTGTTGAACCTGTGCCAGGCGCTCAGGGATGGGAAGAGCCCTGTCCAGCTGGTGGAGATGCCCCCCATGTCGGTGCAGTGCGTCCGCTCTGGAGGAAACGTGGGCAGCCACATCCTCACGCAAACCTTTCACTGCAGACGGCCCGTCTTTGCCTCCTGCGCCTGGTAGTCAGAACGTTGAGGAGGTGATCCCGAGGGTTGTTCTGTCACCGGGAAGAGGTGGAAAGGGAATGGTGAGGGCGTATATGTCTGTGTCTACTGTCCACGGGAAATGTAACACGCGGCTAACCCAAGAACACTTGGTGTAGGACAGTGGAGGGAGAGCTGAAGACCTTGCATCACGCCTGCGGTTCTGAAAAAAAGACTCTGTGGCCCAAAACAGACAGAAGTGGAGATCCTTTGTTGCCCTACATGCCGGGTGGCAGTTTGATGTGCAATAGGCCTATCTGTGGTCAATTTGGTTCCATTTATACCCTCTCAGAGACTTGATGACACAGCAGTTAAACAGATGGGATTATCTGCAAGAACAGCTCATCTTCATAAACTGATGTATGAGGGAAATAGAGTATAATAGTAGCACAATAGAATGGGTGTAGAATTCTGACTGACTGGGATTAAAAGTGGAGAGTGGAGGCATTATAGGGAGTAAGCTTCGATTTAGGCCTAATGCACCTATTTCACAGTACTGTAGGTGTCTCAACGTTCTCGGTTTGGAGTATTCAGAAAATGTAAACAAGGAAGTGAACGTGGTCTTGCGTGCACTTACTTTGATTTCCCAACCAATTGGAGTGCGCACTTCGGGTCTGCAACCAATCATTTGTCTAGGGTTATGCACACCACATTTTGTCGTTTTGAAGTCACTTTCATTGTGTGGCACATTTAGGGGTTCTAATATTGCCACATTGTTGTTCACATTTAAGTACATATAGTCCATGCATATTTCCCCTGCATAGATTTTATATATATTTTTTTAAATATATATATTTCTATTTTTTTCGTTTCTTTTTTGTTAAACTTAAAAATGTATAAGCCAATGGTGATCGGAATGATCTTGTCCAACTCTTAATTCCGATTCCGATATCAACTGATACCGATATGCAGGCTTTTTTGACCAAAAGTAAAATATATTAAAAATAAAATAGCTATAATCAACATAATATCTATTTCAGACCTCACAGATGCGCAACAGACAGTAAATAAATCACACCCATGTGAAGTGCAGGGCTGCTCTTATCATCATACATCAATTTGCGTCCTCACCTTCGTCTTCAATGTTTGTGTTTACACAATGTTTGTGTTTACACAAACGCTCAAAGCAGACAGGGCATTAGTCCGACATGCGTCTGCTCCCGTGCTTGCCGTTATGTTTACGTTAGGAGATGAGGTGGGTTGTTTGTTTGTTTTTTCGGACCAATGACTAGTCTGAACAACGTTAATGGTAAATGGTAAATGGTGCATTTATATAGCGCCTTTATCCAAGGCGCTTTACAGAGATTGTGCATTACATTCACCCATTCACACACACATTCATACACCGATGGCAGCGGAAACCATGCAAGGCACCAACTAGCACATCAGGAGCAATTAGGGGTTCAGTGTCTTGCTCAAGGACACTTCGACAGTAACTCTGGGGGAGCCCGGGTTCGAACTGGCAACCTTACGGTTACCATCCAGGCACTCTACCCCTGAGCCACCACCGCCCCAACGTACTGCACCCGGCCATTCATTGTCAATGACATTCAATGTTAGTGTTCAGATAATGTTTGTGTTTACACAAACACTCAAAGCTGACCATTCATTGTCAATGACATTCAATGTTAGTCTTCAGACAATGTTTGTGTTTACACAAATCCTCAAAGCTGGGCCCCTCAAACAAATCACACTTGTGTGAAGTGAGCAGTGCCTTCTATCATGATGATGATGAGAACGTCAAACTGACACATTGAGCGTATGGCACACAGTATGGCATCCCCCTAATATCCTGCCTCTTCACATTCAGTAGATCCCGATCGTTTGTGGCCAGATGTAATTTCCTGGGGTCTAGTAGGACTATATGAATAGGCCTAATAATCGACGTAAAATTTTGCAAAAATACATATTTAGCCACTTGTTCCCTGTCAAAAATAGCTAAAACGAAAGAAAGCAGCAAATGAAAAAAAGAGAACAACAACCTAAAACATGAAAAAAAAAAATCATTTAAAAAAGATCACACTTGTGAGGGGCACTCTTATCATTATACATCAGCCAATCACATTCCGTGCTACAGACACACACACAAAGCTATGCGCCCCTCAAAAAAATGTAAAGATATTTTTTTATATCGTTTTGTGAACGGAAAATCCAGCTTCCTTGTTCAGATTTCGGGAAGTGTAGTTCCAGACTCTATATAGAATTTGCAGATTGTAGCCTACTAATAGACACCTAAAACACTATCGACACTAGACACTCAAAAACACAAAGTCACGTACACACGGTGGAGCGGGATGGCACCGCTCAAAAGGGAACCATAAATGAAGGCATGCACTCACAGGTAGGCCGCTTTGCCCTCCTCCATGTCCTTGCGCTCCTTGGCGCTGGTGGAGGTGCTGTGGGCGCACGGCGCGCTGCAGTGCGTGGCGATGAGCATGAGGACGCCACACTGGCGCAGGAAGAAGCAGCTGACGTCCACCGCCACCAGGAGGAGCAGCACGGAGCCCAGGCCCAGGCCCACCAGGACGCCCACGCCCAGTCCACCCAACACGGACTCTGCCGACACAGGGGAAACAAATAGTGTTGATTTCATCGACTAATACTATGATAAAAAAAAAATCTCGTTGACTATACCTTTTTTTTCACAGAGGAAAACTAAATGAAAACTAAGCCATGATGACTATATAACTATATATATATATATATATATATATATATATATATATATATATATATATATATATATAACTATATTGCCAATTTCGTCCGCAAATAAAAACTAAAATGTTAGGAAGGGACTAGTGGAGAAGAGATCCAGTATAAGTAATTTTACACTTGGTTGCATGCTGAAAATAGCAGAGTGTGAAATCAGTCATTACGACGGCATCAAAGCCTGCCAAAATACATTTTAGTTGACTATATCAACTGTAGATTTAGTCGACTAACACTAAAACATTGCACGTGACTAAAACTAAATGAAAAAAATCACACCCGTGTGAACTGAGTGGTGCAACTTCCCTCTCCCCCCCCCTCCTCTCCTCTCTCTATCTCTCTCATTAGCAGGCAACAGTGCAGCACTAATACTATCTTACTATACTATCTCAAGTAAAACTTGTAAAAAATGTTAGTGATGGACTAGGAAAGTAAAACTAGAAGACACGTCTTTTGATGTGTTGCGCTCTGAAAATAGCAGAAACAAAGCGCACAATGTTGTGAGCTAAAACTAAAACTTTTCAGATGACTAAACTAAAACTAAATGAAAAAGTATTCAAAAGACTATATAACAAAAAACAAAATCAAAATGTGCTGTCAAAGAGGCTGACAGAGGCACAACACGCGCACGTGCGCACGCACACACGTTTATAGGCCTATTACTTGGTGAGGACATCGATGCGCTTTCATATGAAGCACATGTAGGGTGTAGTTGTTTGTTGAAACCCATAATGCCATGTCCAGTAGGTTTAACTGCTGTATGATACAAGAACATGTATGTGTAGTACCTCTGCTTTGTCACAAGATGGAGCACTTCACTAACGTTCCATGCGGTCTCATTGGGACGTCCAAAATGAAACTATACTATTGTATCATAAGCATACATACATACATACATACATACATACATACATACATACATACATACATACATACATACATACATACATACATACATACATACATACATACATACATACATACATACATACATACATACATACATACATACATACATCTTAGGTATGCGGTCTAGTCTAACTTGGACTCAGGGGGGTGGACGCCTCTGCCTTGCATAGTCCCCAGTGAATAGGCAGTTTGCCCTTCACTGGTAACCCTATTTCTGAACTATTTTTTAATATATGAAGGTATTTTGGGCTGGGCTTTTTGCCAAAAAAGCCCCCCTTTTAAATACATACACATACATACATACATACATACGTATACATACATACATATACATACATACATACATACATACATACATACATTTCAGAAGTTTTAGCTGTTTTTAAGGACCCACTTTTAGGCCAGTGCACCAGAGCAAGCTCTTGCCTTTTTTTTAAACCCTACCCATTTTAACCAAATACATACATACATATGTATGTTTAAATATGACACTATTCATTATGAGGTGTACGCTATACAGTATTATTTTAGTTGTGCTTGCAGTGCTTGCAGCAACCTTCTAATCACATTTGTGACCAGATTTGACTGGGGGACTGCCGTTGTGCAGCCTCCAGCTTTTCCCCAGAAGAGAAAAACTTTTATTTTATTTATCCAAGCACAGGTAGACTCTTCACATAGGCTACTAGAGCATGTCTGAAATATATGCCAGGGCTGAAATCGACATGTAAATATGAAATAAATGTTCAAACATGTAGCTAGGTGTAATTCACAGAAGTGAACCTTTAAAGCCTGTTTTCTCAACTCGTTGTTTCTGTGGGAACGGAAAAATAGGGTACAGAGGATTTAAGACAAGATACCATTATATAATAAGCCCTTGTCGATCCCCTGGGGGAATCTCACACTTGGAGTAGAATTATTGAGAATGATCATGCAATGCATTGTCTCCAAGATGCTATTTGGACAATGATACAACTGAACTGATGGGAAGAGAAGATAAGACATGGAGAGGAAAAGCGGATTGGAAGAAGAATAACGCAGGTTACAGCAGAGGAAAGGAAGGAGGGAGGGAGAGAGAGAGAGAGAGAGAGAGAGAGAGAGAGAGAGAGAGAGAGAGAGAGAGAGATAACGACAAGTGAATCGGTTGGGTGGGGTGGAGGGGGGTTGGGTTGGGTTGGGAGAGGAGATGGATTTTTTTAAGCTTACAGATTGGATCAATATTTTCTCAACACCACAGGTTATACTGTGGTGGATTTCACCATTTCAAGTTTATCTGAGTTCATCTGCTGTTAAAGCTGCACTTTCAGGGAAAGCAAACACCTCCGTCTTGCCTGAAGCAAGTGTGTGTGCTGTGTGTGCGTGTGCGTGCGTGCGTGTGTGTGTGTGTGTGTGTGTGTGTTAAAGGTTTTTGTTAGGCTAAAATCTGTGTTCTGATCTGTGATGTAAATACAGTATATAACACACTAAGCACAGTATGTAATATTATAATGTTTT
Source organism: Protomyctophum parallelum (assembly GCF_964188405.1). Taxonomy (NCBI): domain Eukaryota; kingdom Metazoa; phylum Chordata; class Actinopteri; order Myctophiformes; family Myctophidae; genus Protomyctophum; species Protomyctophum parallelum. The sequence continues at coordinate 19,369,355 of NC_139714.1, forward strand.
GGTATTATCATTCTAAACAAACTGCTATGCTCCTTCTATTCTTTCTATACATACAGCTAACCAGATGATGGTTTTCACTGTATGTAGAATAGATTGTAGGCCAGTGAAAGTTACCTTGTGGAATATGTGATTGAACCTGACATTTCACACAATACATATTTGACCACATTAATTCCGAAAACAGAATTATGGGGGGGGGCTTTATTCGACAAGAGGCCTACATATTTCCCAGTGATGCATACTGCCTATGCCAACTCCAAACACACCATGCCAGCACTATTTGACCCCACTGATTCTGAAGACAGAAGTTACCACATTCAGGACGGGAACCCCTTTTGCTTCTCGGGGGTCCCTGGAACTACATATTTTCAGATGGCGGTCCGCAGCCAAATACAGATAATTCTGGGGGTCCTTGACGTGAAATAGTTTGAGCACCGCTGACATAGAAACATAGGTTTTTCAGAAAACTGTTAGGATTTTTTTTAGAATCGGCCTCAGGTCTAAATGGGTCAAAGGTGGAGGGTTTTATTCGGCAATATGAATGTATACGTGCCCCCGCCCACCCCATCCCGCATTGTCAGACCAGGTTGAGTGTTGCGGGCATTACATTGTCTACAGTGCACCGACTCCAAAACAGCCCCACTGACATGGGTCACGCCAGCAATATTTTAACCCACTGACTCCAAAAACAAGATTTAAATAAAGGAGGGCGGGGCTTTATTCGGCAACGCAGATTACCCTGCCATGGAATGCAAGACCAGACCAGGTGAGTGCTGCATGCTACTGTAATATGGTATCTTCTTCCCATTGGGGTTCTTGGAAACGCCCCCCAGCCACTGCGTTAGTTTTACTGAGGTTAGGTTTAGGTATAGTTTTACTGAGGTTAAGGTTAAGGTTAGGGTTAGGTTTAGGTATAGTTTTACTGAGGTTAGGGTTAGGTTTAGGTATAGTTTTACTGAGGTTACGGTTAGGGTTAGGTTTAGGTGTAGGCTGTCAATCACAGCGACTGGCCAGTCACAGCGCACCATTTACTCAAATGCGAAGAAGGAACCATATCAGCGTGCTGCATGCATGAAATTAGCTCCAAACAGCCTCACAGACATGATGCCAACACTGATTCTTAGTTAAATATACGTACCAGGATATGTGCAGTATATATTATTTTCCTCACAAACAAAAAGGTAGAGTAAGTTTAGTCGTAATGCCAATTAATTCCTCCCCACACACAAATGTGTGTGCATGTGAGGAGCCCCCGCCGTGACAAATCCCCCTACCCACCCGGCTTCGCTCCCCAAAACACGGGCCAATTCATTGTGTTCACGTAGACACCGGGCAAATTAGGGATGTTAATAGTTAATCGATGAATCGCCGTTAAGAAATTAGTCGGTTAAATAACTAATCGAAACGTCTCTGCTTTTGCATGTGATGTGACAGACAAGACAGTGCACTTTTCAATTGATTCTACTTAATTCTCATACAAAGATACCATTGCCTGGCCCTGTATCGTCAATGGTCAAATACATATTTGATTAAGGAATATAATATGACTTTTGTATTCTTTCTGTATATCATCAAAGTGTAGATTTTAATGTTAGACATTGAGGGAAATTAAGATTCTCCAAAAATGAAATTAAACGCTGCTTATCAACTAACCGGTTAATCAATCGATAAGCTTATCAAAACGTATCAATGATCTATTAATGCATTAATCGATAATTACTATCCCTACAGTGAATTCCAACATACGACCTCTGTGGTGTTATGTACGGTATATTATAAATGATATATTATTTTTGACCAAAATCATGGAAAATGCTGCTCATTTAACTTGGCTAGTGATCTATACGGTCATTAGTACCGTTATTTAATTCACCTGCTAATGGCAACTTGTGGATTGGGAAGCCGTTTCTATGCATCTCACTGACGAGCTCATTACAGCCTGAGTGTCGATTGAACCTTGATTAGATATGAGGTGCTCCTCACCTGATCGATGGTGACTGAATGGACATTCATTGATTGGGGAAGTTAGAGGGTGCTAATGCTTTGTGCGATAAACAGAATCATTAGTGGACGTGACTTGGTGTTTTTTTCCCCTGAGAGCTGAATTATAGTCTCCGTAAAGGAGTGAGCGAAAAGGGAAAGTTTGTCTGGAGGAAGTCCATAGACGAGTAAACAATCCACCGAGGCACCGAGAGCCGGCCTTTCTTCACTGAAGAAACAAGTTAAAGAAAGTGAAACAAGGACAATAACTTATAAGAGCAAACAGATTTCACCTGATCTTTTAAAATAACAGATGCCAGAGGCAATGAATCACATTTCAAGAATCAATCTATACAATCCTTTCTACAAATGCCTAGTTCTCCCACTTGCATGATAAAACGGTTCAAACATATAGCAGATCCACAACTTTTTTATATCTGATACTGATATAAAATATTCGTATCAAACCTTTCCAATGCTACTGTATGAACACAAATAAATACAAAAGCTATTTTATAGAGAGCTTTCTTTTGGAACTTTTCTTTTTTTGATAATTTGTACAGCGAGAATTTATGAGGGGGAGGATGATTCATCTAATGGGGAGAGAAAAAAACATCCATTTCTCATTCCCAGATGAGAGCGAGTGCCTCTCTGGATTTCTCAAGAAGAGCTTTGATGACATTATTGTGCAGCTCATAATAATAAAACCTACCATGGCTTCTGGTTGTTTTACTGTTTTTGAGGGGTGCTAGCCCCTCCTATACTTATAGCTTTCCGGGTTTGTGTACCCCATAGCGATGATTTTATTGGCTGAGCAAAGTACATATTGAAGCTAAAAATGAGGGCAGAAAAGTGAAGATTGAAAAGTGAGGATGCAAATTGTGATTGGCCAGAATGAGATGATGTATGTCTGATGATCAGAGTGCCCCTCACTTCACACGTATGTGTACTTTCTTTCTTTCTTTCTTTCTTTCTTTCTTTCTTTCTTTCTATTGTTTTTATGGAGCACGACCAGGAACAAAAGAGTTTTGCAAGTGAGTGATAACTGGCACTCACAGCATCACAGTAGTATCACCATGGCAACAGCACAGGACGTCTGACTTTTGTCACGAAAATAAGTCAGTGTAAAACTACAGGTTCCCGAGAGGAGAGGAGAGGAGAGGAGAGGAGAGGAGAGGAGAGGAGAGGAGAGGAGAGGAGAGGAGAGGAGAGGAGAGGAAAGGAGAGGAGAGGAGAGGAGAGGAGAGGAGAGGAGAGGAGAGGAGAGGAGAGGAGAGGAGAGGAGAGGAGAGGAGAGGAGAGGAGAGGAGAGGAGAGGAGAGGAGAGGAGAGGAGAGGAGAGGAGAGGAGAGGAGAGGAGAGGAGAGGAGAGGAGAGGAGAGGAGAGGAGAGGAGAGGATTTTTGACCCTGTTCATAGGACAGCCTGTCTGTTAGTAGATAGATGGGAAATGTTGTATAGTTTGGACTTTGGAGATATACGATTCCAAATGGACCCTTACGGATCTGTAACTCTTAAGGGTGTACACAGGGTCTTATGGGGTTATGGGGGGTCCTTGGAATTTAAACTTTCGAGCGCCCGGAAGTGAGCTTCAATTCCAGCGAAGGGGCTGAAAAGTGAGGATGCAAATTGTGATTGGCCAGAATGAGATGATGTATGTCTGATGATCAGAGTGCCCCTCACTTCACACGTATGTGTACTTTCTTTCTTTCTTTCTTTCTTTCTTTCTTTCTTTCTTTCTTTCTTTCTTTCTTTCTTTCTATTGTTTTTATGGAGCACGACCAGGAACAAAAGAGTTTTGCAAGTGAGTGATAACTGGCACTCACAGCATCACAGTAGTATCACCATGGCAACAGCACAGGACGTCTGACTTTTGTCACGAAAATAAGTCAGTGTAAAACTACAGGTTCCCGAGAGGAGAGGAGAGGAGAGGAGAGGAGAGGAGAGGAGAGGAGAGGAGAGGAGAGGAGAGGAGAGGAGAGGAGAGGAGAGGAGAGGAGAGGAGAGGAGAGGAGAGGAGAGGAGAGGAGAGGAGAGGAGAGGAGAGGAGAGGAGAGGAGAGGATTTTTGACCCTGTTCATAGGACAGCCTGTCTGTTAGTAGATAGATGGGAAATGTTGTATAGTTTGGACTTTGGAGATATACGATTCCAAATGGACCCTTACGGATCTGTAACTCTTAAGGGTGTACACAGGGTCTTATGGGGTTATGGGGGGTCCTTGGAATTTAAACTTTCGAGCGCCCGGAAGTGAGCTTCAATTCCAGCGAAGGGGCTTTGCCTCTTGGCGTTTACCTGTGATGTGTGGCTCCTGAGGCATGAAGAACTGGTAGAAGGTGGGCTCCGACAGGCCCTTGACGTTGCGCGCCGTGATCTCCGCCTGGTAGCGCGTGTTCCACTGGAGAGGCTTCAGCGTGGTGAAGTCATTGGAACCCGGCACCAGCTTGGTCATCCACCGGTCCTCTTTATCCTGAGAGAGAGACACACAGATAGAGAGAGAGAGAGAGAGATCCAGAAAACTGTTAATTTCGTTGACTAAAGCTATGACAAAAAATGTTCGACGGAAACTAAATAAAAACTAAGCTAAGAAGACAGAAAATGATGACTAAATAAACTGACAATTTTGTCAGCAAATACAAACTAGACAGAAATGTTAGGGAGGGACTAGTGGTGAGAGAGAGAGAGAGAGAGAGAGAGAGAGAGAGAGAGAGAGAGAGAGAATCAATGATTGGAACGGACCATGCTGTACATTTCATCAGTGTGTGCAAACATCAAAAGAGAGTGGAGGAGGCAGCTAGCCAGCCGTGTTTCTATTCAATGAACAGCATCTCATCCTCTGTGTTTAATGTGGAGATCCAGAGAGGAAGCCTTTTGGAATCTGTGACCAGAGCTGTGTTTTAGGGATTATTCACACACACGTGAACACATCAGTGTTGATTTTGACAGCAAATTTTGATTTTGTTTTAGTCGTTTGTTGAATACAATTCCATTCAGTGTTAGTCATATTTTAGTCGTCTGAAATGTTTTAGTTTGAGTCTAGTTTTAGTCGACTAAATAGAGCGCCGAACTCCTGACGTCACTTGCTCATCCCCTAGTTGGTTCATGGACGTTTTTCTCAATGGAGAATAACATGGGGTCATCTTAAAATCGTCTCATATAAATAAACAAATAAATAAACAAACTGTCTTGGCGAAATTGTCGGGGAGGTGGCTTTGTATCGTTTACGACCGTCAGTCAGTCATGTTTCATGTAGTCTGTTTCTAGCAAAAATGTAACTAATTCAGCAGCAGTAACAATAGCGTTTTCTCTCAGTCAGTGAAAGTGAAATAGACGGGATGATTTGTTTATTTTACAAACACAGTTCTATGGCGATATAAAATCCCACTATGTAAAAGTACATGAATCAGTAGACTTATAGCGCCCTCTACCGATATTGACTTTGGTGCTCTATATAATAACATTTTAGTCGATTATGTTGATTTTGTCATCAAACATGTATTTTGTTTATAAAACTAAACAATGTATACTTTTTTTTTTTTACCCATCATTTTCTTGCCTTGATGGCGTGGTAATGGCACATTTTACACTTGGTTGCATGCTGAAAATAGCCGATCTACAAGCTCACAATGCGTTGTATAGTGACATCTTGTAGAGTGAGCTTGTAGATCTGGGTGTGCAACACCCGAGCACACCCAAATTAAGGGAGTTCCAACCGTGCCTCTAGCCCATAGCAGGCCAGTCTGGTGCATCTCAGAAGCAGGACAGGTAACATGTGAAAAAGAAGGCACTGGAGCAGCTCAGACAATTTTAGATGATGAATTTAGTTGATGACCTGACGAAGATGTAACTTAAACATTGAAATGTTGTCACTTTTTATTTGCACCCCGTTATATTAAACTAAGGGCCTAAATTGTCTGAGCTGCTCCAGTGCCTTCTTTTTCGCATACAATCACTTACCGGTAGTTTTACTGGATCTCTTCTCCACTAGTCCCTCACTAACATTTTAGTCTAGCTTTTGAGGGTCGCTATAGCCCATCCTATGCCCAGGGTTTGTGTAAACACAAACATTGAAGACAAATGTGATGATGGAAAAGTGAGGAAGCAAATTGTGATTGGCCAGAATAAGATGATGTATGATGGTAAGAGCGGTGCTAAAGGTGTAATGTAACCTGTCTGATATTTGTATTTTGTTTGTCTCTTAGTGGAGAGTTATTTCTATATTTATGCTCCGTTTTAATGGCTCAATGCTAGGATTTGTCCTAGCATCACGAAATCAATCGTTGTTTCAACATGTCACAAATCCAGGGCAGCTACCACGTTTGGGAGCAAGAAACAAAATCAATGTTTTTTTTAATCATTTAGGTTACTTGCAGTGAGACCTGTACTTATACTGCCAAAATGACGATTTTGTAACCCACTTTTCACCCCTGTGTCAATGATCTAATGTGATCCTGGGCTCTACACACCCACCACCAACCTAGTCCCCATATATGAGGGACATGGGGAGAGCAACAGACTTGAACTCATGCTTCCTTCATGCATGAGTGTCCAAGTTGCTCCTTTACAACTGACAGGGGGGAGTTTCCCTGGTTGATCTGCTATTATATTTGTGCAAATCTTTGAATATATATTTTAAGAAAACCTTTTAAACTCAAATCTTTGTCTCTGGGGGTCTCAGGATTTTTTTTTTAGATGGGGGTCGGCAATGATGTATCCTTGATAAAGTTTCACCATGTGATTCAATGCAAACAGAGGAATATTGTCTTCCATGGAAGCTACATTAGTTCTGGTGAGGACGTGGAATCCTTGGTATCCTTACTAACTAGACCCAAGGTTCCCAAAGTGGGGTCCCCCAAATTAATAGCATTATATCTATTATAGCTATAACATTATTTTCTCACTCAACAGTAAACAAACATATACAGTATGTATACAGGGTTACCTGCACATTTATAAAGTTAAAATGTATAGACTTTTAAGACCCTTTTAAAGGTTTCATGACATTAATTTTCTTCTCTTTTTTTTTAAATGATGCTCAAAAGAGTCAAGTTTGACACTGTGATACTCACTGTCTTATACTTGACTATGTACTCAATGATGGGCATTCCCCCGTCGTCCTGCTTGATCAGCCCCAGGCGGTAAGCCTTGCCCATCCCTCTCTGCCCGTGGACGGCCGGGGGGCTTGGTTCTCCTGAGGAAGGCGTGGGGGGAGATTGGGATTGAACACATGTCTGTGAGTCTGTTTGAACAGTAGTGTGGATTGTGACTCCATAACTCTTCATACATTTAGTGGACACAGTTTTTAGTTGATTTGGGCTGGGATGTCGGAGTTATGAGCCCCCCCCCCCCCCCCCCCCAAGCAGCCAGATAGTGTAGGCATCGGAGTGAAACGAGTGGACTACTGGACTTACGGATGGGTAATGTCTGGAAGGTCTCCGTGTGGCTGAATTCTCCCTGACCCTTCCCGTTGATGGCTGCTACCCGCACTTGGTACGTGATGTTGGGCTCCAGAGGTGTCAGCACCACTGTCACTGCAGTGTGATGAAGAACACAGCAGGAGACATAGTGTCACAGGACTTTATTTAGTTCAGTCAGATTAGATAAATCACCAATAGATTGAGACCAATAATACTGTAGCATGAGAACATGATTTGTATTGATAAAAATGAAAATGTTTGAATAGTGTGAATATTATGATCTATTTAACTTTTTTTTATGAACTATATAGCATTTTATGTCCCACAAAATTATAAAGTTACAAACAATAACAGTCATCCTTCCACAAATGTATAGACTCAGGGGGGGTCCCTGCTAGGGGCTTGACTGTGTTACTATGACCAGTACGACTTACTGCACAAATCAAAGCGAGGACTGGTCAATCACAGAACGTCCTCGACAGACATGCTTGCAGAGACTCTTGGTAATGAAGTCAAAGACATTGGCTGCCATGTTATTTGTGTCCAAAGTGGACACTGATACCCCAAAGTGCCCTAAAAGTGCTTTAAAAGCAGGGAGATACACACACAACATTACGTGGCAGCGCGCTGACAGCAAGTGAGCTTAAGTACAGTAGACCACCAATTTGGTCAGCTCCTTGACACGTCACATACAATACATCGCCCACATGGTACTTCACACACATCCTTGCAAAAACCTCTCGACTTTATCTGCCTGAACTAGCTCACAGGCTATGGATCATTTATTTCACTGGGACGTTCAAAGGATAAAAAAAACAGAGAAGAGACCTGAAGGGCAATCTGGGCGAACGACACAAGGCGTTCAAGAGATTCCACATGATATCAGTGTAACATGGACTCAAGTGAAGAGTAGACTACGAGACAGAAGAATATGTGGAAGGCCATTTTCACCACTGAATTAAATCCAAAAAGTTGTGAAAGAGTTACAGTTGTGAGGAAAGAATGTCTGAATTCTGCGATATACTGGAAGCCACGAGACACTAACTCAAAACATTTAGATATAAAGTCACATTTGCGAGAATAATTCTGAGATATACATTTACTGTACAACAGCAAGGAAAAAAATACATCATCCTTATCTTTCTATTTTTATTCAGTTGTGGAAATCAGCTTCTATACAGAGACCACGTGGCATCACAACCCAGGTCCATACAGGTGTTGTGTTCCCAGCAGAGTAAAACGTAAATTAATCTCAAACATCAACAGCATTCATGCCACCTGACTTTGATCCTTTTCATTCAGAACTACGGTGTGTGTGTGTATATATACTGTATAGACCAGCATAAAACAGTTCCTCTGATTAAAGTAATTCATTTTTTTTGCTATAAAGAGCATTAATTTAGCTGTATCACCATGTAATGGACTCTAAAATGAGGAATATTATAAGCGGTAAGACGTTCAGGTTTGTCAGTTCCACTCATCGCGTGACCGTTTTGTCCTCTCTCTCTGCCTTCCACTTATTTTTCCTTTTACAGAAACCATGTCAACGTTTGCTTCCTTCGTGCCGCCCAGAGGCTCCCGGAAATCAATTTGCTGTCATGGAGGGCGGGCGCGCCCTTTCTGCCCCAGTGCATTCTGGGGGTGACCTCCCGTCAGGCGGGAAGGAGGAGGTTCTGACACAAGCTGTGGGGGGTGGGGGGGGATGGGGGGGGGGGTGTCTCTATGGGAGGGTTGGGGTGGCGGTGGGTGGCTGGGTGGAAACATCTCAGTACGCCTTTCACGATCATGAAAGTTTAATTGATGATTAATTGTAATTGTACAAATGATTGTCATTAACCCAGTAAATCCGGGAAAGTGTTTGTGTCATTTTAGATTTTAGCCATCTTTTATACCCACCACCCTGACATCTAAGCAGATGGTAATGTAAGAGTTGAGGCAGTCAATTTGGTTTGCCTCGGTTCCACAGATACACATTGTGAGAATAGCCAATCTCCACAAAACTCACGACGTCTCGCGTTGTGAGAAGTACGAGAACCCACTGTGTTAATCCAATTTGGTGTTTTAAACATTATAATTTAGCTATTGCAAAATAACAGATCTACAAGCTCATAGCGCGCCACTCGGTGGCGCGCTATGAGCTTGTAGATCTGTTTTTTTTTAACGTGAAAATTGAAAACTGGAGGATTTAGAATATTTTTTTTTAATGTTGAGGTCAGCGTTAGCCTTAGCCTGGTTTCCAGCTCATAGACCCCGGCCCGCCCACTCCACTGAGTGAAGAGCAGGAAGCTCAGAGTCTGATAATCAGGCTACAACAGTGTGGTGTTTCCAAATCAGCTCCACTCAGACTCACTCTGCACGCCATGTGACTGGACCGCCCTCCAGTGCTGGGAGCCCGCCTCCTTGTACTGCAGCAGGTAGTGTCCGATGGGAACGCCGCCGTGCGAGTCGGGCTGCATGAAGGTGACGGTGGCCAGGCGCTGGGAGACGGACGACAGGCGCACACTGTACGGCTTGGACGGCACGTCTGCAAACGCACAGCATTCACCACTTTGATCAAACACTACATGATTTAATGCAACAACACACTATATGGATGGACCTGTGTGTGACGTGTGGAAAGCCAACATCTTAACCGCTAAGCCAATTACCTCTAGCTCGGGGGAGATATCAGACTTTTAGATCACACACCAGGTTGAGGTTGTGAGTCTCTCTGCTACATGTGTTCGTTTCTCACATTCACAAACCGTTTTCTAACATATTCATCATGGTTTACTCATTTAAAGGGTTAGTTCAGATTGTTGGACTAACACATTTTTGGAAGCTGTAGGAAATACTAATGCCATATAGTGTTTGCAATTAAGGTATTAAGTGATTTCCGTGGTGGGAGTTCTGGTCTGGTGTGGTGAATATTAAGTAGTTCCGGTCATTTGGTGGCCCAATAGCACATTATACTGTAGGCTCGCTCTAAAGCCTGACAGCGAGTCCCAGTTAAATTGAGAAGGGTGAAACATAGCTCAGGTCGCCTCTGCCTAGAATCTCACTTTGAGAACGACTGCCGTAATGATTAGCTTTGAAGATGAGACATGGTGAGGTGAGGTCTTTTAAACAGCTTTCAAATCATCCACCATCCCCTGCTGCTCCATCATGAGCTGTGGAAATAGTGTTTGCGTGCATTTGTGGATGCGTGTGTGTGTGCAGCTTTTTACCCGGTACTGTTCTCCCCAAGCCATGGCAATTTAATCTCTACTAATAAAAATATAAGCTGTTGTGTATTAGGCGGAGCTACCATAAATAGTAAATACTTCACTAAATAGCGAGCAATGTGCTATTATCAGCAGCACTATTTGAGATTAGACTAGGCTGGCTGAGAAGAGGCGTACAAGCTGTAGTGGAATTTATCTATATGCCAATAGCAAATAAGACTATTAGCGAATAGCGGAGCGCTTCAGGGACACTAAATAAGCCAAATGGCTGGAGGCTGAGATTGGTCTGAGAGGTCTCTGAGTCTGACAATTATGGAATATATGGAATATACTGTACAGCTCCATCTCAATGAATTAGAATGTGTAAAAGTAATTTTTCTTCTGTAATATAATTCAAAAAGTGAAACTTTCATATATTCTCAATTCATTGTGCACAACCTAGATTCTCTGTGGGGTTCAAGTCAGGCCAGTTGGCTGGTCAGTTAAGCACAGTAATACCAGTTACTAGTAGTTTTTCCAAGTGCCCCTGGAAAAGGAAGATCAACATCAACATAAAGCTTGTCAATGTACGGAGGCACACAGTACTGTAAAATATCATAATAGATGGTTGTGTTGAGACTCTGGACTTGAACACAGTGATGATTTAGGCCATGATATCTGCTGGTGTTGATCCACTGACAGTGAAAACTTAACAATGGTTTCAACACAATCTTCATGGAGATGCTAATTTTACTTTCCAGCTCGATTTGGCACCTGCCCACAGTGCCAAAACTACTAGTAACTGGTGTACTGACCATGGTATTACTAGTCTGTGCTTAACTGACCAGCCAACTGGCCTGACCTGAACCCCACAGAGAATCTAGGTTGTATTTTCAAGAGGAAGGTGTGAGACATGAGATTCAATAATACAAATGCATTTAGGGCTGTTATCAAAGCAAACCTGGGCTTCCATAACACCTCAACAGTGACAAAGGCTGATCACCTCCATGCCATGCCCCATTGAGTAGTATTGACTGCATACATTAATATACTTTTCAGATGGTCGACATTTCTCGTTTACATTTTTTTTAGTGGTCTCGTAAAATAATCTAATATTTTGACATAGGATTTTGTGATTTTCATGAGCTGTATGCCATAATCATCAAGACACACTCACTCACTCACTCACTCACAGAGAGCTATAGTATTTCAGAATCGCGCCCCAAAAACTTTAGGTATGACATTTTGCATTGCATTTATTGTACCTCGTAGTAAATTCCCCCATGATATCCACAGGGAACCTTTCCTATATGATTTTGTTAATCTGACGAAGCCAAGTTATGTCAGGGTTGTAGACTCACCTGCTTGGGCTAAGATGAACTCCTGGTACCACAGTCCGATGTTGTTTCTGGCCGTGCAGTTGTAGCGTCCGAAATCTCTGTCGGACATCGGTGTCACCTGGGACAAAAATACAATAAAATAATCATCATCATCATCATCGTATCAACTTTGCAATATATACTCTACGCAAGAGAGTAAGAAGTAAGAAGTCCTGTATTCAAAATGTCTGTGAGTAAAAGTAGGCTACAAAAGATCTGTAGATCTGCTACTTTCAAATAGTCGAAATGTATATAGGTTCATGGAAGGGAAGTGGTTCATGCTTTGTAATAATAATACAAATCTGCAAACTAACTCGTAACTAAAATCAAATAATTGTAGTGGAGTAATAGTAAAGTATTGAAAATTGTTATGCTGAAGAAAGTACGAAATACCTCAAAATTGTACTTTATTAAGGTACAGTAGCTATAGAGCGTCGCAGTCCCTCCCCCTTTCAGAACAACGAGTGGCCCAGGAAATAAATCCCAATGCATTTTCCCCATAGGCATTTCTTAAAGTATTTATTTAAAGACGGTTACGCTGTGGACAAAGCCAACTCGGATCGTGACAAATCATGACAATGAACACAATATTTTGGGCCGATCAAATAATTTATAAGAAGAAAAACAAAACAAATAGTGTTGTCTCCTGCCTTTATTTTCTTCTTTCTAATGATTTGATCGGCCCAAAACATTGTGTTCATTGTCATGATTTGTCACGATCCGAGTTGGCTTTGTCCGTGGTGTAACCGTCTTTAAATAAATACTTTAAGAAATGCCTATGAGGAAAATGAACGGCGATTAATTTTCCGGGTCTCTCGAGGGGGCGGGACTGCGACGCTCTATAGTTACTCTGATGGTACCCACCTCCAGCAGGGAGCGGCCCACAGTGTGGTGTACCCGCATGTTGGCAGAGCTGTCGGCAGAGATGGTGAGATGCTCCCTCCTCCACAGCATGGTGGCGGGAGGGTTGGACATGACGTCACAGCTGATGTTCACCGGGTTCCCCTCCCACGAGTAGTAGATGGTGTGGTTGGACAGGAACTTGGGCATGTCTGTGTACAAAGCAACACACAAAGAAAGAATGAAATATTTGAAATCAATTAACACAATCAGTGCCGGGATGCCTTCAAAATAGGAGCTCTGGGGTGCCGGAAAGACGTGGCCACTTTTACTCTGAATCCAAAAATGATTGAAAATACAAATTGGGCCCTTTGTGGAAATAATATGTCCTCAAAGTAAATGAGTTTTAGTGGGTGAGTTTGTGTATGACGTACTTCAATCCAAATGATGTGATACTGAACTATTCACCTCCAGCAAGCACATCCTATATAGCAGTAGTTCTCAAAACCAACCTGAATATTTTCCGTAAAGCTTTCTTTTCTTTTTTTCTCTAAGACCATGACAATTTCTATTTCACAGATTCGACTATGCTTGTGGAAACATTTTGAATCTGGGGACCCCCAGGGGTGCTTGGGGGGCTTCCAGGGGGTCCCCAGCCAAATGATAGTTAGGAACCAAAAGGACACTCCGAGAGCGTATACATGAAACCAAATGGACCCTCTATAAGTTAAATTAAGATAGATGATTAGACAAAAAAAAGTTATTAAATAGAGTCCTTGAAATTACAATGGTTTAGAATCATTTCTGCTATACAACTGTTGCTATACAACTATTGGCACATCCTTAATTCCTTTCAAATGAGGGTCTGTGCAGCGGGCTAATATTACTGTATGTCAATTTGAGGGTCCTTGACATGAAGAAGTTTGAGAAGGAGGCTGTCGAGTTGTTGATCAGACTGTGGACGCTGTGTACTCACACTCTACGTCCAGATACATGCTCTTCTGATGGCCTCCGATCCTGCTGAGAGCCTCGCAGTCGAAGCGACCCAGGTCTGACAGCTTCACGCCACTGATGCTCAGTGTGGACTTGGCGTGGCGGCCACGCACTTCAAAGCGCCCATCCTGGCTCTAAATACGCACACACCCAGGCATGCATGCACACACACACACACACACACACACACACACACACACACACACACACACACACACACACACACACACACACACACACACACACACACACACACACACACACACACACACACACACACACACACACACACACACACACACACACACACACACACACACACACACACACACACACACACACACACACCAAAGTTGAATTCAGGCACCACCCCAACCCCTAAACCTAACCTCTGAAGTTAGGTTTTTCAAGTCAAGGACACCGTAGCTGAGAAAGAGATGACGCACGGACCTCCCACTACATACTGCATAAAATTGTGTTGCAAATTATACTTTTTCATAGTCTTGTCACTATCACCATTGTTGGTTTCATGTTAACGATTATTTTCAGACATTTATGTCTGCCCGTTTCCCTCTCAGACAAACCTCTTGGCCGAAAATAGCCGATCTACAAGCGATCAGCATATTTTGGCTAGAGTTCTCCTCAGAATATAGTAGTAGTATAATAGTCCTATCACACAAACATTTGGCGACCCCCTCTGTATTACCTCTGAGGACCCCCTGTTGAAGACCCATGCTCCAAACGTCTAATCCAAATCCTAACCACACCCTGAATATTTCCCTGCCCAAATATTATTATTTTTTCTTTCCATAATCTTTCTAAGGACTATGAAAATTTCTATTTCACAAATTGTACAATTTGGCAAAGTAAATACACACGTAATGTGTAGTGTGAAGGAAATTAAACAAAACACGCCACAGCCCCCGATGATATTGGATTTAACTGGTTAATTAGAGTGAAACACATCAATCACTGGTGTAATTGACTGATGCTGCTAAATAAAGAAATGCATTCTGGGAGCTGCTCTGCCGCTCATTCTTCTTAAGCAACACTACGCCCGATAAACCAAGTACATAAATGCTGGAAATGTACCGGTTACATTATAGACTGGAGCTAAACAATAAACCTCCATGCAGAATGTTGGGGTTTCCAAACCATTCCATGCCAAGGACCCACAAATAGCCAATAGCCAATACACACAAGTGTGTTAGCCATAGCCAAACCAAACAAACAAACAAATAAAGAAATCTGCTTCTTTCTATCTGTACGTACGTCTGTACGTCTTTAATCCACGTAACTCGAGAACCGTTCGCCCCACCGACTTCAAATTTGACACACGCGTTCCACCCCACCACAGGGGGTGCAGTGCCCGGTGTCGAGTCGGTGGAACCCGCGGTTGTCCAGAACTTCCCCCAAAAGGCCTCTGCCCGGGCTCTGGACAGGGCCCCTGCCCAGTGTCTGTGACTGTTCTGACATCATTCTGACACCTGCATAGACTCATAATATCTGGGTGGGGCATGCATTTCCAACTTGCATCGTTCCAAGTAGGTCAGTAGTGCCCAACGGGCACCGTTGTAGAGGCTCCAACGGGCACCGCTCTAGTATTTTAAAAAATGGCTAAAGCAGCCAATCTACAAGCTGAAGTTTGCTTCAATGCAACGTAGCTAGAACTTGTATTTAGTCAGATCTGCAGATGCTGACATACAGTACCGTATGTAGCCAAGTCAGTGAAGTATAACACAAAGTAAAAGTAGTCTAGCCAGGGTTAAGTGGCACAGCAGGACGCGCACACGGTGCATGCTAATGAGTTATTAATCTCTTCTGATGATGAGTACATAATTCAGCCTAGAAAATAATTGACCAGCCGCTGCATGAATGCCTGTGCTGTGTAATGATAGTTAGCATAATCACATTTAACTTTAATGGAAACAGTAATAAAGTTGCCCTGAGACTGAGAGGTCTTGCTACACACAGCTGTTGTTAAAGTGTAACCACAATGTTGCAGGCTGCCTGGAGTTTATTGTACAGTTATGCAGCCTTGGAAGGTACTCAGATTTTCATACATTTTACTTAAGTAAAAGTACCAATACCACAGCATAGTATTGGCACCAACATATACTTAACCCATTTAGACAGGACGACTCTACAAATTGTCAGTCGTTCTCAAACATTTTCATGTCAAGGACCCCCAAAAATATATGTAATTGGCCGCCGACCCCCATCTGTAGCTGTCAACTGTAGCTGATCATTTCATTACTCATTACAATTGTAATGATTTTACATAGGCCTACTAATAATAACTACCCTCTTCTGCCAGAAGTAGGGCAGGCTACAAAGTATACATTTACATAAGCATGAGATTCATAGTTTGCAGATCTTAAAGCTCACAACGAGGGGCGGCATGATGCATTGTGAACTTGTGACTTGTGACAAGGTGTGACTTTGGAGATTATATTCGGGGCGCAACACTGCTGAATGTCAGATAATTGCTCATTAATAGATTGATTCCACCTGCTGCCTGCACAGCGCTAAACATTTTGCCTAATCTGCAGCTAGTTAACAAGATACATTTTACTATACAAAAGTATAAATTAAAATTAAAAGGAATTAGAAATAGTGAAAACAGGCCGTTTATCAAGGAATATGGACAGTAAACGATGTGTTTATCATACCTGGGGTCTCAATGCAAAGTCGTTTTGAAGTTACATAAAGGCTTTGGCATTTTGTCTGCTTGCTTGTTCCGAAAATAACTCATCTACAAGCTCATGCATGGGCTGCGGATCAGCTATTTTCGGAGAAGAGATTTATAGACATTATGTGCAAATATAAAATGTGATATTTATGCAAGTGGTTATGTGAAATAAACCATTAACACTTCATGAACAAAATGGTTAGTTTGGAGGGGGCGAGGGGACTATGACATCACTGGCTCAGGAAAGAGACGGCATTCGCTGTAAACACGGAGACGAGAAAGTCGCGTCTCCAAAGTTCCCAAAAACGCCGTCTCCGTGTGGCAGAAAGGGCAGACCGGCTAAATACTTTCCCGGGTAACGAGGAATACGTCCACATGTGGACACCACCTAAGACTTTGCTGACAACCAAACTGGAACATGGCTGCCTCAGTCAATTATGTTTTTCTTTGAATGTATTCAAACAGAATAGGCTTGACGAAGGATGACAAATGATCTTAACAAAGTGAAGACGGTGGACAAAGTACTCAAGTAAATGCACTGTCCACAACTTCTTTCTAGCTACTGTACATGTCAGGAGCAGAACGTAAGAATGCAGATTCTGTGGAGACATAAGAATCAACAACAGTACATTATCTGGAGAGACACACTGGATCAATGTACTATACTATATGATGCAACTATTGGTTCTTTTCTATGATTTTTCAAAAGTTAGTGAAAATGTTTTAACTCTGGCAGTCAATGAGTTAAAACAAATGCTGGCTTCTCTGGAATCCAAATGGCTGAAATGGCTGAAAACTGATAACTTTAATCTGTCTCTGTGTGTGTGTGTGTGTGTGTGTGTGTGTGTGCGTGTCTGTGTGTGTGTGTGTGTGTGTGTGTGTGTGTGTGCGTGTCCGTGTGTGTGTGCGTGTGTACATTGCACCATGGATTTCCCCAGGCTAATCAATACACATTCATCTTTGTAAAGACTCATTATGTGAACCTAAGCCGCTAAGCCTCGACCATCGACACCCCATCCTGTTCACAGGAGCTTATCTGGGCTTTAGTGTTGCACAGAAGAAACATCAGCCAATGAGAGGAGGGCTTTATATCCCAGCTGAGGTGTATGTATCTGTTGCATACTTAGATCATCTGGATGTAGTGAACGGAGTCAGGAGTGGTGTAAAGTAACTAAGTAGGCCTACTCAAGTACTCAAGTGATGTGTTTAGTATATTCTTGCGGTATTTTTTTTACTTTACTGGAGTGATACGGCCAGCCATATTAGTATTTTGGGTAGAAGAAGATATGTTGTACTTCTGTTTGTATTTGAACACCTACCACGGTAAGTGTGACGAAGGGGGAAGGAGAGGACACTCTCGTGCCCCATGGTTGAGCACAAGTCTGTGGGAACTCGGGAGGAGGGGTTCTCATTGTGCTGGGGAGGGGCGGGGGGACTCAGGGGAGTCTAATCTGTCCCTCCAGCAGGTGGAGCTCTAGTATTTAATAGATACTGTATGTTATAGAGTCTATAGACCGATTCCGTAGCGGTTTCATGGTCGCAGCCTACGTATTTCCTGTAGGCGGACTCGACGTAGCTGCGGGGTTTAAACCCTCACCAGGCGCACCTCTTCTACTATAGTGAACGGCAGAGTAACTGAGGTTAGTCTGCCTCAAATGTTACTCTTTTACCTGCTTTTTACTAAACACTAACATTACAAAGATGCCCAGAACATCGGGATGAACCTGTGTAGTTTATGGCTGCTCCAACAGTAGTGGCAACATTAAAAATAAAAAAAACGGAATGTCAAAATATCCACCGCGGTGGCTGAGACCAGAGCTATTGAGTAATGGTTGAGACAAAGCAGTGAAAGGTCCTGAAAGATACATAACGTCAGTTATTTTTAATGTTGCCACTACTGTTGGAGCAGCCATAAACTACACAGGTTCATCCCGATGTTCTGGGCATCTTTGTAATGTTAGTGTTTAGTAAAAAGCAGGTAAAAGAGTAACATTTGAGGCAGACTAACATCAGTTACTCTGCCGTTCACTATAGTAGAAGAGGTGCGCCTGGTGAGGGCTTAAACCCTGCAGCTACGTCGAGTCCGCCTACAGGAAATACGTAGGCTGCGACCATGAGACCCGCTACGGAATCGGTCTATAGTCTTGCGTGGCCAGACAGAAAATTATCAAATGCTTCCATCATAAAGTGTGGGACACGAAAGCTCTGATCATGAGCAAGCACTTCTGTTTTGTCTTTACAGTCGCGCAAATTCATTGTCTTTACAGTCGCGCAAATTCATCCTAATATCTAAAAAATAATTCTAGATATTGTGTCCTCAAAATGTGAGAAAATGTGTGGACGAAATGTGTGAGGGGAAGAAAGAGAGGGCGAGAGAGAGGGGGGGGGGGTGGGGGAGTGTTGCATGGGGGGAGAGAGGTAGGGATTGGGTATGTCATATCCCCGGGTATAACGGGTATGGACTAGTACAGCTAAATAATCGACGCATAGCCTATATAGCTTGCTGTAGAGCATAAAATGTAAATGTGTTCGGATTTCGGGAGGTGTACAGTAGTTTCAGACTCTATAGCATTCGAAGCTTGTGGAATAGTTGTCTGGCTATGCGAGTCTATAGAGCATATATGTCAAACTCAAGGCCCGGGGGCCAAATCAGGCCCGTGAATGAATTATCTTTGGCCCGCGGGATGATATTTAATTAGTATTAGAACTGGCCCTCTGGTATATTGCACGGACCACTTTAATACTACAAGTCCCACAATGCACTGCGAGTGCATTGTCACACGTGTATCGAGGGCCCGCAAGCGCAAGCATGCGTCTTCTCTTCACTATTGATCAGCAGTGAAAGTATATCACTTGTGGTCAAATTTCAGCTATACCCCTCTCCTCCAAAAATGGCCCGTGTGTTGAAACACAGTCCGGCCCTCGACTTGTACCAATTTCTTTATTTTGGCCCACTGTGTATTTGAGTTTGACATCCCTGCTATAGAGTCTATATAACATACTGTATACAGTATCTTATACTGACCGGTCTATAATAAAGACATACTGCTAAATAATCTGCTCATAACATAGACGATTGCATCACTGCAAGCATTGCGTTTAATAAATAGAAAATTAATGTTGGTACAAACTTGGTGACAGTGGGAATACAATATTTGCATTTTCTCAAGGTCGCTCATCACAATGGAGGATTGGATGGATTCTCAAGGAGGAAGATAATCTCATCTCGTACGAGTCAAACGTTCCGAGCCAGTGTGTCTCCTGTGAACCACAGGGACGACTTTGTGTCCCCTAAAAGCATACGTTTGTTCTCTTATCAAATAATTGACGGAGGCCCTCTGTGTGCCACGCTCGTCATATTAAAGTTATAAGTCAAGATGACACAGCACTGAACACGCCATTATGTTGTGTCAATATGTCTCTGAAGCTTTTAACCCTGCTGAGAGATATAGAAAAAAAAAAGTGTGAGTAGAAAACAAATAAAAACATTAGGATCATCCTGTGTTCAGCAGAATATGATCAGATTCTCTCTCTCTAAACGTAAACACACTGTAGTTTAGTACACAACTTTAAAATAACAGGACATATTTCTTGAGAATACCGGGCCCGTGAGGAGCAAGACAACATGATCTCATCTCTTGAGTCACTTAAACTTGCAGTGGTACACAGGATACTAAGCTTGAGGTCTTCTTGACAGTTCAGGAAGATATTTAATATGAATCTCTTCTCATCTACAATCATGAGTTTATGCACAAATAATGTCCAGACCTGCTGGATTATATGTCTTTGTCAAACTCTTAACAAAAGCACAATCCAGCTAACCTACTGTACCATATTTAATAACCTACTTACTGTACCATATTTAATAACCTACTTCTCCAAAGTGAGTGACACCCACAGCCACAATACTGGAGGGAGTAACAACGAACTGGTAACACCCGTCTATTTATAGCACAAACATGGGGACATTCTCATTCTATTGCTCAAAATGTGGAATGCCTCGACACCATACCTAAACAAAATGTGGATCACTGGCTTCTTTCAAAATATAGGCCTGACAATCCATCTGTCAGGAAACCACAATGGGAGGTAAATCATTTTTTCGCGTAGAAAGGAGACGTCATTCTCTAATAACATAATTTCCCCCTTTTCTCCTTTGTACATATAGTGTTTTGTATTTGTTGATGTTATGTATTATTGTGTTATATTTATGCTATGTTGATGAATTGACTGTAGGACCACAATGGAAACAAGTCGCCAGGACGTTTTTGTGGTATCCTTTAGCCTATAAATGTCTGACTGTACTGACTTGTGCTGTTATATGTTGATATTTCTGACTAATAAAGTATTCAATCAATCAATCAAAAAAATAAAAAATAACCCACTGCACCATAATTAACAACCTATACCATACTGTACCATATTTAATAAGCAACACAAAGGACTGATGCTGAACAGGGTAGTCCGTGCAAGATTGGAGTGTAAATTGAGAGCGGAACATGGAGTTTTAAACAAGAATGACTGGAGTCATCCATCATCAACATGCTGTGTTTGTCTTCTCCTATAGTATATGTTTAGGTGTGTTGCTTCACAGCTCCACATTTACATAATTGCATTTGCTCTGAGAAGAAGAAGAAGTATACTTACTCTCATATTCTGCAGTGATTTATCAACCCTGGTGTTTCCAGCCAACACACATGCTCATTTATCTCAACCGTGACCTTTTTCAAAAGGCATTATTTATGTATTTATTTACCAGTATTTGTTTGATTGTTAACTTCTCAGGAGGAAAGCATAGATGTTAATGTCATTTGGATGATGATTAAGACAGCATAGCAAAGTCAACTTTTTCCAAGCGAGTACAGCTGCAGCTCATTCAGTTTGTATAGGCCTGGGTCCGGCAACCCTGCCTGGTGGAGACCTGCACTTTTCTAGTTTATTTGGGGGGCATTTCGTCAACAGAATAATAACAGAGAGAATGTTTTACTTTCCACATCAACGGACATGTGGATCATACGCTGTGACCTTGACAAGATATAAATACATGGGGGAGAGAAACCAAGTTATGTCCCGGTGTTATGGATTCTATGTTTCTGCTCCTCTCTCCTAGGTAAAAGGAGGTAAAATGAAACCACAGTCTATTTCTCAAATTTGTACAATACTCGTGCATGGGGACATTTTGAGCTTGCGGGTGTAGCAATACAAGTACACACAAATCTGATCGATTGTGAGAATGGTGGTTTAATTTAATTTTGGTCATACTTTAGCCTTTTCAGAATGTCTTTACACACACACACACACACACACACACACACACACACACACACACACACACACACACACACACACACACACACACACACACACACACACACACACACACACACACACACACACACACACACACACACACACACACACACACACACACACACACACCTTGACTCCATGGGTGAAGGTGTGTCCATCGCTTGCTCTCCTCCAGGAGATGTCGGGCAGAGGTTCTCCCTCAGACACACAGGAGATCATGGCGGCGCTGCCCTCCACCGCCGTCACGTTACGCAGCTGGACGATGTGGGGCTGGACTGAGAGAGAGAGAGAGAGAGAGAGAGAGAGAGAGAGAGAGAGAGACATAATTATTTTTGTCAAGACACAGAACCTGTCTGACTATAATGTATACATCACTAAAACCAAACGCCTACCTAAAAATATTGAATATTAAATGATCCGCTACCACAGAACATAAAGATACGAAAACAGGCAGTGCATTCTTCCTGCTACTGTAAATAGCCATTTTAGCCTCTCTCCTATAACCAGAGTTAATGTCTTCCATTGTTTCCCTGTAACCTACTCCCAGGATAAAAGCAGTCTTGGGCCACTTTAAACATATTTTCCAATGTATTAAAAATGTCACAAATGAATGTGAAAAACTATCTTTGTCTTTTACTCAACACTGTAGGATTGACCATAGAAATAAAAACATTTACGGCAAGGGCACCAACCATGTAAAATCAAATCCTCCACTGTAAATCCCCAGCCCCCAGATGGAGAGGGAGAGAGAGAGAGAGAGAGAGAGAGAGAGAGAGAGAGAGAGAGAGAGAGAGAGAGAGAGAATAATAATTGACAGAGACCCTCTATGTGCAACACTCATCATATTAAAGTTATAAGTCAAGATGACACTGCACTGAACACACCATTATGTTGTGTCAATACGATTCTGAACCTTTTAACCGTGCATGCTGACTCATTGGATCACCATAGCATCAGTGATGGAAGGACTCACATGTTTTACTTAAGTAAAAGTATCAATACTGCAATGTAGATATACTCTGAACAAGTAGAAGTCCCATATTCAAAAATAACGTACTTGAGTAGAAGTACAACTTTATTGGCATCAAAATATACCTAAAGTATAGTAACAATAATTGTGCAGAATGTCTCACTTCAGTAAGTTCTGAACCTGTGAAATATATCCTGGACAATGTATATTGCATTGCAACACATTGTGAGTTCGTAGATCAGCTACTGCATTTGGTGGTGTGTTTTGTTATAATAATACAATTCTACAAAGTAATTAGTAGATTAAGTTTTCATATAATTGTAGTGTGGTAAAAGTACAATATTGAACCAGCATTGAACCTTGCAAATAGTGAACAAAGTAAAAAAAAACATATACCTCAAAATTGTACAAAAATGTACAGTACTTGAGTACATGTACTTACGTATAATTACTCTTACAGTTACTTTACACCACTGCTGTTTGTTACAATGAGAGAGAGAGAGAGAGAGAGAGAGAGAGAGAGAGAGATATCTATATTCCCTGTGCTTCTCCCATCCACTGTGCTGTCATGTCAGGGATGAATGATAAAACTAACTTATGCCTGTATTAGATGCCACCTCCGCTGGCCCTCCCCTTACCTTCATCTAAATGTGTACGTTGAACAATAAGAACTCCTTGTGCTGACGAGTGAAGCATGAATCTCATTGTCAGTTCATGGTGATAGAAGAGTGTTATCAGAAGAATGTGTGATGGAAATAGCTTGCAGCTTTATGAAGATGTACAACATACAAATATAAATGTAGGGCTGCAACTATCGATTATTTTCTCCGCGATTATTCTATTTGCGTTTTCGAAATGGTGGCGCCAAATGGTGGCGCTTATATCACTCAATTGAAAATGCAAACTTTGAAAGTGCATAGCTCATGAACCGTTTGACCTCCGGTAATGAAACTTCGATACACATATGCGTCTCCTCATACCGAAAAACTTCTGTGCTCTTACTTTTGACCTCTGACCTTTAGATCACCCGCCATTTTGAATTATATGAAAAACAGTGAAAATATATCTCCCACAGGATCTTTGATCAAAATGCACGGCAACTTCTACACGTGAACTTTGGACCTATACGGACAAAAAATCTGAAGTAAAATTTTTTTTGTCCTGACTGAAGTTTGTACATGAAAGAATTGACAGCAAACACACTGTAGTAATGGATAAAGACATCCCCAAAACCAGGACACACATAATTGTCATCAAAAACACTAAATGATTTTGCTGTTTACAACTGATTTTGTCTGGATAGCACAGTTGGTTGAGCTCTCACCTTTGGACCACAAGGTCATGGGTTCAAATCCGGGCACCGCCAACTCAAACTGACCCTGTCACAATTACATGGACTTCTTTTTCTCAAGTTCATGTAATTGTTAAAGTTTCATCAACGATGTGGCAATGCGATGAACAGAGAGAGGTTCGTCCTCTGTTCTGCAGATCAGTATTCTTTCCCTCATTGAGTCGTTTGCAAGTCACAACACTGTGTGCATGATGGGTGAATTAACATTGTGATGCCTGCCTTGCCTGCCTGCCTGCCTGCGCGTGGAGGGGGAGACTACAAGAAAATGAAAAGTCAAAAGCCACCGAGACATTTGTGAAACATTTGTGTGCGATGATGATCCGTGGTGATCTTGCATAGAAGGCGATGGAATGCTCTCCTGTTGGCTATGCTTTGTGTTTTGCTTGGTGTTATTTCTGCAATCTGTACAGAACATTTTGGCTGTGAAGGATGACTCCTTTCTGTGTGACCACAAATAAAATGGATTGTTGCTTCACTTCACTTTTTCGTATTGAGCCTCCTCCGGCTCCCCATTGCTATATATTCTGTACCGGAATCACACAGTCAGGAAATAAACAGCCAACTGTAGCACTCGTCTTGTCTTGGAGAGAAATATAGCACACACTTAATTGTCCACTATGTCTGTCGGCAGAAATGGCGCCAGACTGGAGCAGTATAAAACAGAATAAAACCTGCAGTATAAAACCCTCGTCAAACTTTATTTGGTTTTTGGTTTTGGTTTTAACTTATTTTGGCAAGGTCTTCCTAGGCCAACGTTCCTGTTTGTTTAGAGCAAGGATTCCCAAACTTTTAAGGCCCCCAAAAGAATCATAATTATTTGAAATGGGGGACCCCCACCCTGACAAGCACTTAGAATTGTAGGAGTTGAGGCATTACATTTAGTTTGACTCGGTTCCATAGATAAATATTGTGGAAAAACAGCCGATCTGCAAGCTCACAACGCCAGTTATAATGCAAGGCGTTGTAGGTAATATTTGATATTTAGTGTATGCTGCAGCCTCACTGCTCACGGCTTCACTTACCAAACACCTTGAGGAGCAACTCTCGTTCCTGGGACCCGGCCTTGTTGGTGGCCCTGCAGGAGTAGACTCCTCCGTGGTCTTGTCTGATGTTGTGGATGGTTAGAGTGCTCCGGCCACCCTCCAGACTGCTGAAGACGTACTGCTCCGACTGCTGCAACTGCTGCCCTCTCCTGGACAGCGTGAGAAAGACACGAATTGAGGACACGAGCGCGACAGTGTACCCAACCGACCGCCCATTCAACAGCTGATCTTGAACTGTTTACTACCACCGATATTCGACAGTAGATTTATCAGTGTACCCACCGGCCATTCAACAGCAGATTTTCGGCAACAGGCACTCTCCAACGCTGGCAACCGCCGACAAGGTTCAGTGGAAAACTACCGTTAAAAAGGGTTCAACAGTTACCTGTGCCAGGTGACCTGGGGTTCAGGCGACCCAGAGATGATGCAGGTGAAGGTGACCGACTCCTGGTAGTCAGCTGTGGCGTTGAAGGAGGGCAGGAACACCGACACGACCGGAGGCACTGGTGGAAGACAAACACAACATGCTTAAAATCTACACCGGATCCGCACAGCATCTTTAACTTCCCATTTTCAACCTATCTTCATATAATTGGTCCTCGCTAATGCTTATTGTGGTCCCGCTGCAGCATCAATGAGCGTGCGAGTTAATGCTCTTCAAAATAAGATTTCCGACTTTACCTTGGCAGAGAATGGACACAGACTGAAACAATTCTGGCAGGTAATGAGTTTTAATGGGCTAAGAATAACCCTCCAGAGGTAACGTGGAGTCCAATGAAAACATGCATAGATCTGACTCCCAGGAGGGTTCCTGACTTCCTTACTTATTTGTGTGTGCTTTCTTTTCTTGGCTTTTTGGTTGCTTTATTTAGACGGGGAGTATATAGAAACAGGAAACTGAGGGCAGAGAGAGGGGAGACATGAGAGAAATGACATGAGTCGCATTCAAATTAAATTAAAATTAATTCACACTCACAAAGGGGGTGGCAGGGGTTGGAAAGGGGGGTGGATAGATGGTTTGATTTTCTATTTACTTTTCTATTACTATCTGTGAAGAGCACTTGTCTGATTACTTATTAGTCACTTCTACCATCATACTCAAATATAAATATTACATACCGGTACCTATTATAATGAATTAATCAAACAGATATATTTAGACAAACAGAGATGGGCAGGCAGACAAAGGATCAATGTTTGATATCATTGATTTGAAAAATGTATACTATTTGTACTTGTAGGCTTAAACACAATAGATCTATAAAATACCTTCTATAATGTCTATAATGACTTGACAAGACATGTGGCGGTCTACTCGGCTCCATTTGGGTAAAACGCAGTGACTCAGCGTTGTGGCTGGAGTAATCAGTTGTGCCTCATTGAGCAAGCTTATTGGATTCTGCACAGAACTGAAGCAAGCGGTGTGCTAAATTGAATGCAATTCATATTTCTTTTTTGGGGGGGTAAGGTAAGGGTAGTGCTGCTATTTCATTATTAAGTGGGAGAGAATTACATAGGCCACTCGTGCGTGACGTGCGGCGCTTATGGCTTTAGCGAGATCACATTTCAATCACACAGTTTCAGGTGACTCACTTACCGCTGCTAAATGAGGACAAATGGAGAAATGAAAATGACACCCTTCGATTTTATTTCAGGACACGCAGAGCCCAGAGCTTCACTAATTGAAAATCTCAATCCAAGGAAATAACAGAGAGAGAGAGAGAGAGAGAGAGAGAGAGAGAGAGAGAGAGAGAGAGAGAGAGAGGGACAGATTAACACTAATAATGAACTATGTGAGAAACTACAATGATTTATGATTTTATTGCCTTTCACCTCTTTTTATATGAACTAATTCCTTCCCGCACCTATTGATATTATTATTGTTGTCACTGCGGTTGTATCCCATCTACCAGCTAGTGAGCAGCCCCCAATGGGAGGACGTAGAACCTTCGTCCTACCGCCCAAAACTCCCCGCTGACAGATGCTGTCCCACAGTCCAGTTGTGGCCAGTTGTGTTCGTGTGTAGACACTCGACAAAGTCTGATGCACCACGGTGGATTTGAACTGCCAACCTCTGTGGTGGTGGGCACATAGTTTACCACTGTGACACCCAAGCTCCCTAAAATGAAGCTTACGATGTCATTGTTCAAACCAACAGCTCCCATTTCATTTGGACACATATTTCATTTCAGTTCCTCAAAAACTAAAAAAAACTAAAGAATAATGTGATATTTAAGAGCAGTGCAACGTTTCACAATGGCGGGGCAGAAGTGCAAAATATCATCACTCCGTATTTTCACACAATACAAGCTGGAGCGCAGTAGAGATCAGCATGAATGACTGGAGACTTTCAGAGTGAAATCACAGCTTTCTACACTGTGAAAACTATGTGAAAACACTGTCATTGTTCCAGTTCTTACTTACACAGTACGTAACTTAAGTGTTCTAACCCAGGTTTGCCTGGTCTCCAGACATTTTAACCACTGCTTACTTCTGAGAGAACTTTCAGAGAAAAAATTATAATCGTCTACTCAGGCTTTTGTGAACACCCAGTTTTGTGGTCCCAAGTCCTAATATGATTATTTTGGGAGCTCCCCAGGACTTATTTTGGGGGGCGCAGCCTGAAACATTTGGGAACCCTTGCTGTACTGAGTGGTTGTGGAACCCGGGCTCACCGTTGACGACCACAGCGATGTCCACAAAGTCGATCTCACCGCGCGCCTCCACGCTGGCCTCGCATCGGTACACGCCCTCGTCTGCCTTGGTCACCTGATCGATCTGAAGGTTGTTATTGGCCAGGACCTGGTACCTGCCTAGAGAGACAGAGACAGAGAGAGAGAGAGAGAGAGTCTTTATGTACAGCACATTAATTTGAATTTGATACACAGAAAATATTGAACAAATACAAAACCGTATAGTCATATGCACTGACTCTCTAACCCTAACCCTAACCACAGGAACATGGGGGAGAGTCCGAAGTTCCGAACATTATTAATCTCCTCCAAGACAACATTGTTTCCATTCAACTTTATACGCTGAGCTGAGGTTTCTCTATTGTGGAGCTCAGACAAAAGCAGGGAAATATTTTAAAATAAATGGAATGCTGGTACTGTATACATCTTTTCAATGAGTCAGTGACTTGGGATTGCGTTCCCACACAAGAGTTTAGCATTTCATATTTAAAAATAGTTTGTCAAGGTTACTTTAAAAATGCCATCTGTTCAAGCCGGGGACTGCCCATAATAATTCCAACATCTCATTACTCCGACTACAAGGCTTCGCATGCGGTTAGGGATAGGGTTAGTAATGGGACGAGTTGGACCAACACGCTGTCGGAATAATGTGCTGTCGGAACAATGACACGACAGCGTTAACACTCGCCCTCCTTGGAAACAGGAAACAGACACCATTCGTTGCCATGGTTAGTTACCATCATGCCATTGTGTTACCCGTTATTTTGTTTGTACAGTTATATTGCATTGCATCGTGTATGTTTGTGTGACATGTGGATTTCATTAATATGGACATTTAAAAGGAAATACAGCGTGACTGTCAAAAAAGTCACATGTCATATACATCCATGGTGTTTAATACTGTTGTGTTAAAAGTTGTTTTGTTTGTGTGGTTTCATTTATAGTTTTTCACGGTGGGGTAAATAAAGAGCATCAATTGGAGCGTTGTCTATTCTGTATCAGATAAAGATTGTTTAGGAGCAGTTTATTTATCATTTATTTGTGGTGGTCGCGGTTTCCATGCGGACAGAGAGCAGGGCTGCACAAGGCAATCGAGTCTATATCGGCACAGACTCGCTCTTGAGCCACTTCCACTCAAGGCTGCTTCTCAAGGCTGGTTCTGTAGAACCAGTGCACTAGATGCTATATGGTGTCTTACTGGGCTGTGTCTCGGTGACATCTCTGTCATGGTAGAACCACGCCACCACGGGCACCGGGGAGCTGATGACATCACAAATCACCTCCGCTGTGTCGCCATGGCGGAACTCTTGCGGTGACCTCACCTCCCGGAATGACAGTTTCTCTGTGACATCACAACACACGTTCACGCGCACGCACAAACGCACACACGCAAACACGCACGCACACACACACACACACACACACACACACACACACACACACACACACACACACACACACACACACACACACACACACACACACACACACACACACACACACACACACACACACACACACACACACTTTAAGATTGTATTGATAATAATAAAACTTCACACCCGTGTGAAGTGAGGGGCGCTCTTATCATCATCTCATTCTGGCCAATAATAATAGTAATAATAATAATGTAAAAATAATGGTCATGCAATTTATTTATTTAAAATCTTGAAAAAGAATGTAGCATTTTTATACCAATAAATACAAATTGTAGTGGAATAAAAATAAAATGTATAATATTTGACTGAATGTACTCTGTACATTCACAATGTAATTAGAGCATAAGTATTGAAAAAGATACTTGCATATCTTTTGTCATCTCATACATGCTGTATGAGTTCTAGTGCGTGTGTGCGTGCGTGTGTGCGTGCGTGCGTGCGTGCGTGCA
This sequence comes from Protomyctophum parallelum, assembly GCF_964188405.1. NCBI lineage: Eukaryota > Metazoa > Chordata > Actinopteri > Myctophiformes > Myctophidae > Protomyctophum > Protomyctophum parallelum. The sequence goes on from NC_139714.1 coordinate 19,399,090, forward strand.
CGTCTCACGGTAGATCTCCAGCACCACGGTGGCCTCCTGGCTCTGCCCGGCAGCGTCCGTTGCCTGGCAACGGTAGATGCCGGCGTCCTCCACCACAGCGTTGTAGATGATGAGGCGTGAGCGCGACGTCTCCGTGTGCAACGCCACGCGCTTGGACGCCACAATGCGCTCCCCCTGTGGGTTGAACCACTCCAGACTCACCGGCTCACCGATGGCTGAGAGAGAGAGAGAGAGAGAGAGAGAGAGAGAGAGAGAGAGCGATGAAGGAGAGACAGAAGTTGCCCATCGTCTCAAACGTGTTGCTCCACGCCACGTTTTGAGCTTGTAGAACTGCTATTTTTGATACTTTTATGCGATGCTGTAGTCACTACAGCATTACACAAAAGTATGGTCAAAAGACAAAGTATGGTAAAGAGGTTTCTGCCCGACAGCAACGATATCATGCACACAGTTGTGTGCTTTTACCTTGTGTGTGTGTATGATGCTCCCCTGTGTCGTGTGTGTGTTGTCAGTGAGTCTCTGTGCTGTGTATTGCTCCCGTGAAGTTTATCACAGTGTATTCCTTGTTGGTTTTTATACCGAGTTGTTCCTATACTGCACACTGCTTGTTGTTCTTTTGCCTAGTGCCTCTCCTGGTGTTTCATTATTTCCTACGGTTCATTGTGTTCCACAGTCTCTGTTGAGAAAAGCCTTCACACATTAACTAGAATAAAACTAGAGCAGCTGCGTATAGACAAATCCACAGAGTGCTGCCCTGCTGGCCTGTAGGCCAGCTGTACTGTAGGCAATCAATGCTGCAGTCAGTGTCAAGCTGACCTTAATGTGAGCTGGCCTACAGGGCAGACCTCAGTGGATTCGGCTGGCAAACAAGTGCACATCAATAATAAAAAAAAGCATGACCGCACATGCACTGCGTTGCAATGTGTTACAGTATAGGATTTATTTAAGT